>NW_026054801.1:0-565041 GCF_022836535.1 Colletotrichum spaethianum | reverse complement strand
ACTTTGCCCTCTACTGTGATGTGATGTGGAACGTGGACACTCAACATCATTGGTAGGCCAATCGCAGTGACAGTCTGTAATTAAGTTCAAGACGCTAGAATGGACTGGCTCTGCAATCGCGTTGTTCGTCATGTTCTGCTCAACGTCTTGAGAGACGTCTGGTTTCTGCCTAGGTAGTATGAGGCGCAAGATGTCAACAGGGGCCCATGTCGATGATCCATCGTCCTCTTTTTGACGTATTTGATTAGGCATCACGCCCAGGGGGGTTTCCTTCTCGGACAGTGTGGCCGGCCTCGCTCGGCCAATGCTACTTCTTCCATCTGACGGCGGGGCGACAGTAGAATATCCTTGTGTCGGGGACAAAGATGTAGCGTGGCGGTCCAGTAAAGGGGACGGGTTGGACGATTTGACTGTCGACTGATGTGCGGCTTGTTCTTCGTCCTGTTTTGTTTGGAGGGGTTTTGTGAGTACAACGTATCGCCCTTCAAGTCACGTAGCGTTAGTGGGACATGTCGAGGAAGCCCGATAAACTTGGAGTCTAGACTCGTTTGCATGGCGTGGACGTAGCAGCCGTGGACGGCTCCTGGTGAGTCTCGTGGTTCTCCCCATAATACTTCCTTGGACGTGCCTCGACTCGGCGCGTCGTGAGCCGGTAGCGTGGGAAGACGCGAGTCCCAAGATGTAATGTTGTGCGCATGATTTCCGCATATTCTTATTTGGCTATATTTGTGAGTTTCAGACGTAGATGACAGGGTTTCAACGGTTAAAGAAAAAGCAGAAATAAACCGGGCGACACTTCTTTGTCAAAAGGCTAGATTTTAGAAATTCAAAATTTGAAAAGACACGTTCTTCCGATTTTCCAAGTGACGGAACGTTGGTTCCTTTTTTTATTTTAAAACGCTTGGCTTGGTGAGATGTTCATCATGCGACGTTGAAACAGGTTTTTGTCTCTCTACGAAGATGAGTATCAGGACATGTAACAGAACGTGGCTCTAAGTATTCGAGGTCACTGTAGCTTCTTTATAATTTGAATAATAGCACAAGCATGATGCTAATCGGTTAGTTGTTGAGAGGAGCCGAGCCTGGGGTCACGTCACGCATGTTTGGCAAATGTGTCCGAACAAGATACCGTCTTGGCCACAGAGCGTCATGTAAATATGCGAATTCCATCCCGCAGCGCTGCATACAGCTCAGGACTCGGTACGGTCCCTTCAGATGTGGTCAAAAGTCTTCTCATGTTGGTTGCAATGTGGCGAGCCCATGGCTGCCGTATATGGTACATAGGTATTATACAACATCCGTGCTCTTGAACGCCTCGTCCCGTGTATAATTGTATGGTTTTACATCCCTCGCCACTTCGTGGTCGGCCTCCCGATCGTGAAGCACGCAGCCGGTCCCAGCTCCGGTGCCACGCTGCCTGACTTGGCCTTCCTGGGCATCACGTCCCCGCCGCCATCTTTGGAGCTCGATAGCACGTCGCACTTGACGCATTGGGTATCGGGCATCGTCTCCCTTTTTTCATTCTCTTCCCTTGATTTCGGTATCTAATCCCCTGGCTGCTTACTTGCCCTTGGAGTGGGGCACCATCTTGTCGTACATGCGACCGAGGTGGTAGTTGATGGTGGACGAGGGCTGCTTGGGCTGCTTGGGCTGATCCATGCAGTTGCGCAGGGCGTTCTCGAGGGTTGCGCAGCCGGCGGTGTTGTAGCCTGCGGAGGCCCAGCATGCTGGATGGGATGTCAATAAATGGTTCAAGGGGTTCGCCATGCCGCAAGCTTGCATTGTACAATGCGAGAGGCTTTTGGCGAAGACGTGAGGAGTGGTACATACCGAGAACGGAGGTCATGACCTGCACACACGGGTTGGCCTCCTTCTTGTTGGGCTGGCGGACGCGGAGGACCTTGACGGGCGGCAGGCGCATCGGTTTTGAAGGCATGATGGGCAATATCTTTTCTGGGGTTTCCGTCCAATATTCTAACGTGAAAGTGCCGAAACTATGCGATCATCGGGGGATCGTCGGGTCGTCGTTGTCGTCAAGTCTCGCTGTCGGGGAATCCAATCGTCGTCGTCGACGGCCTACAATTTCAAAAAGCTCCAGATTCCGACCATCGAAGCATCGCATCGCGAAAGCTTTGATGCGGTTCCGAGCAACTTTTTCTCGCCCGCCAATCACGTGCCGTCAGCCTCGCGCAGGGGCGCTGCGTTGTTTGATTGGCCTGCAGCGTGTAGTGGCATTCGCATGGTGGGGTAAGACACGGTACATTGTACCGAGGGGGAAGACTGCGCGCGCCTGGGATCAGAGCTGTTTAGCCAGTCCTTGGGGCGAGATGCGACCTGCGAGCGGCGCTAGCGTGGAGGATACGGGAGCTGCCGATTGGCTGGCGGGCGTCGAATGTAAACAAAAGCGTGGTTTTGTGGTTGCCCGTTGCGCCCGGGACCAACACCAGCCCACCACACCAAATTTCTCTTTCCTGTCCTGCCCTCGCGTTCCTCTTCCGGCCTTTCTCGATTTAGCAACCCAATCCAAGCAAGTACCTTGAAACCCTTCTTCCCACTCAAGCTTCTTCTCCGAGTTCCCGACCACGCCAATCTCCGCGTTCGCGACATAATCACGTAGCACGCCGACGTTTTGGTGGTCTGTCATCGCATCAATCAAGGCACTTCGAGGCTTTTTTTGCGATCCGCGACGGTTGCAGAAGCATTCCAGTCGCCTGCTCGTTAGCTCGCATCGGTGCAGCTCCGCCTCGCCCTTGTCCGCGTGCGGTTTGCGCGCTTTGTTTACTTTTCCGCACTTTTTTTCCTGCCCCAATCGCCCGCATCGCGCCTGGCCCTTCGCGATCACGTCCGAGAGCGTCTCCGTGCCGCGTCGCATCAGACACCATAGCTCCCGCGCTACTCAATCCCACGCGCCAACTTCGTCATCCGACCAATGTTGCGCCCCTACACGCGATGAACATCCCAAGATTGACCTTTAACCCGCCTTCGGGCAACGCCATCACTCCCCGAACTTGCGCACAGCCGACCGCGCCAGCCCTAACATGGCCTTGGCTGGCTTCTCCGCGCTTGGAGTCGCGCCTCAGCCCAACGGCGACATGGCCTCGAGCCTGTCATCCCTTTCTTTCGACTTCACCACGCCAACCAAGGCTGGTGCCTCGCCCAAGTCAAAATCCACCACCAAGAAGCAGGCTCCCAAGTTCGCCTCGCTATCTCTTGCCTCGCCCTCCAAGAAGTACAGCACGGCAGAGACGCCGAGGCCGAAAGGCATTTCGACCGACTTGAAGATAGTGCCGCTGGCCCCGTCGACCGCCAGAACGCCCTCGCCCAAGAAGGTCTCCTTCGCCGACGAAAGCTTCACCCCTTTAAGCGCCTCCACCCCCAAGCACTGGAGTGCGTCTACGCCAAAGCTTGCGCGCGGTCTTTCACCAAAGTCTAGCCCCTCCAAGCCGGCAGTCTCCGACTTTTCTGTCATGTCAATCACCTCACCGACAACACCCCAAGTTTATCACGATCAATCCGACTCGAACCAGGGTCAGCTCGAGACCCGCGCCGCCCGTCAGTCGCCCTCGAAGACCGCAGAGCAGGAGCACGAGATCGGTGGTGCATACGAGTCCCCGTCAAAGGCCGACACTACGATGCACGATATCACCATGATGTCCGACTTTACCGTCGCGTCGCCTAGAAAGCCCCAGGGCTACACTTTCGCTTCCATTGAGCTTTCAGAGGTAGCCAAGAAACTCTGGTGAGTCTCCACCTAACCACTACTTGCTTAGCTTTCGCTGATCCTCGCAGCGCCCCTTTCGATCCCGATTCTTACAAGAACTTCGACTTTACCCCTACGCTTTCTCCTGTCCCTGACTTCCCCCGCCGATCGGCACGTGTGCCGCGCACGAAGCAACGAAGAAGGACAAGGGGCCTGATCTTGGAAAAGGCCATAGCCAAGCGGGTTGCAGAGTCGCTCGCTGTCGAAGAGCTCGACGCCGCCGTGCAATTCCGCCACGTTGCCGTGAAGGGCGAGCTGGCGTATGCCCTCTGCCCTCGCAAGAGGCAGAGGGTGGCCGAGGCGAGCGACGAAGACTACTTGGAACCCTACTGGCTAGACGAGGAGGTGGAAGAGAGACCCGTGATTAACATGATCGAGGCTCGCCGTGTCCTCCGCAACGACCTGTTCTCCCTTCCAGCGGGCCCGAGTGTCCGCGAGCAGCGTCAACAGTACAAGGCAGACATGGAGAAATATGGTGAGGTTATGGGTTCCACGAGGGGCAAGAGGAATTACGACGGCGAACCCAAGCGGGCTTATAATAACGGTTTGTTGACGCACGCCATCATGAAGCCCCTCCTTGCTTTCCCTATGCCCGATCTGAGCTTTGAATGGGTCCTCGAGACGGCGATCCGCGATTCCAACAAGGCCCACGGGCGCGAACAAGAAAAGCACCGTAACGTCCGGCAGCCCATCGCCGTATTCGGAGAGTCGGACTTCTCTGTCATCGAAGAGGAGGAAGAGCCGCAGAGTCCCACCGCCAAGCTGCCACACTTTCCCTCGAGCGCCACACACCACTCTGAAGCCAGCAGGAAGAGCCGACTGGACCAAGGTCTCGTTTTTCTGCGGTCAAAAATCGCTGCCTTTGCCCCCCAAGAGCAAGAAGTTGCTCCTTCATCGCCTCTATCCTCCCCCATCGGACCTGGTTTCACCTTTGAAGTCCCCTCCTTCATCTCCTCGCCGAGTGTTACCCAGGCGAACGGCGACGAACTTGAAGAGGAACCCGAGGAGGAACCCGAGGAGGCTTCTGAGCCTGTCGCGAGCCCGATCGTTTACTTCAAGGACCGCAGCCAGACGTCACCGTTCAAGAAGCGCAAGTCCCTCCCTGCGACACGCCGGTCGTCAGTCACATCCCTCCTTCGCCGGGTGTCCCTCCCCTCACCCTCCCCGCAGCCGACTCCGACCAGCTTCCTGTGGTGCAGGATCTCCAAGATCCAGCATCCAGGTCGCTGGTGGGTGCTCCCGATTCGTCGGTCGAGCTCCCCGCAGTGCAGAGTCCCTCCGTGGTTGATTCAGCAACAGCGGCGTTAGTCCAGGCTTCACCGGCTTCTGCTGGCGGGATGTCGTCGTCATCGGCATTGGCGTTGGCTTCCCCTGTGGGATCGCCTTCGCCTTCGCCCGTCGTCGTCGACGTTAGGGAGAACCCGACATCTTTGGCTCGTTCCAGGAGCGTCCCGGCTCCCCTGTTCAGGCGCCTGCCTCCCTCGCCCACGTCTTCGAGGAGGCCGGGGAGGCGACGGACCCCAAGGTTGTTGTAATCAAGGAAGGCGATCGCCTAATTGTGCATTTCAAGGTCTCGGACGAGCACGCTGCTCTTCTTGCCGCTGAGAATGCGTCCGCTGCCACTCCGACGTCGCTAGTCACCCTGGCCGATCAAGAAGAGGAACAGGAGAGAGAGGGCGAGAAGCAAGATGACGAAGTGTCGCAGATGCCAAACCAGGCACCTGCCCCGGCCTTGGACGAGGATTCCGATCTGATCATGCTCAGAGAGTTCATGAACCGTCACGCCGCCCGCAAGGCCGCCAAGGCTGCCGAGCCTGTCGAGCATGTCGACCGCGCCCCCTCTCCCACATCCACTCCGGCTCTTTTTCTCTCGCCGGCCCCTGTTCCCTCCGCCCCGATTCTCTCTGTTGCTCCCACCCCGAGCGCGCCCAGAGCATCTGGGCTGATACGCCGGCGTTCTCGGTCACGTCCTCAGCGGAGCGTCCTCGCTCTGCCCGACGGGCGTCTCCAGCAGTCTCGACTGCTCGCCAGCCTCTTGGAGCTCTCGACGTTAACAGCCCGAGTCCTAGAAAGGTCAAGAGAAAGGCTGATGATGCGGAGGAGAGGGAGGTATCGCCGGAGAAGAAGCCTCAGCCACCGAA
This sequence comes from Colletotrichum spaethianum, assembly GCF_022836535.1. Lineage (NCBI taxonomy): Eukaryota > Fungi > Ascomycota > Sordariomycetes > Glomerellales > Glomerellaceae > Colletotrichum > Colletotrichum spaethianum. The sequence goes on along the minus strand of NW_026054801.1, from coordinate 559,140 downwards.
GCGCCAGCGCAGAGAGAAGGCAGAGAAGCTTGGCAGGGACGAAAATGAGGAGCCAAAGGAGGACGAGAATACCAAGCCCACGGAGGAGGCCGGCCCCGTGCCGGGCGTCAGGACTCGCGCCCAGCGCGCCGCTGAGCGTGGCGAGGTAGCCCCCGCCACGAAAATCCCCGTCAGACACAAGGGATACGCCAAAGTGAGGAGCGGAGAGAAGGACTTGGCGGCTCTGACTCGCCAGAACACTCGCACAAATAAGGGAAGTGCACTGCCAGCCGAGCAGGTGCTGGAATCGTTGAAGAACGCGCCTCCTACTGTTGAAACCAGAGCCGCCGCCGCGGCTCGCAAGGACGGGAAGAGCGTCCAGTGGGCCGAAAAGTTGGCTAGAAGCCAATCTGAGGAGCCTCCTTTGGCGCCGCTGAGCCCCGCGGAGGAGAAGCAGGTGGGCAAGACGAGAGGCAGACCCAAGGGTTCTGCCAACAAGACCACCACAACCAAGGCGTCGACCGCCACCACGAGCTCGACAACTGCCAAGGCGACGACCACCAAGTCAACCAAGGCGCGCCAGCCCGCGATCCCGGGTCCGAAGAAGGAGGGCGCGAAGATCACCAAGCCGAAAAAGGTGACTCCGGCGGCCAAGAAGGAGTTGGGACTGAGCGCCAACGGCACTCCTGCAAAGCGCAGTGCCCGCATCGCTAAGAAATAAAGGCATACGAGGAAGAGTTGTGACGGGTGATGGATGGAAGGACGAAGAGTCATGGCAAAGTTGGACAGCGGAGGAACATTGCATTCGACTTGCATTGCATGGCGGGCAAGGGAAAAGGCACAAGCATAGCCGTTGGCGTTTGGGAATATTGTTTGTTTGTTTGCATTCACCGAGTCTGATTTCTGTCGGTTTACATGTGTTGGTTCTGCATCCTCATGGCGGCCTGGCGAGGCGTGCGTCGTTTCTGTTCTTGTTCGGCTTCACAGCTCTATACCCTTTGCTCTTCCCTGAACATAGAGACGGATAGGGACTTTTACGAATGACGATAACAAGATTGCATCCACCCAGTGAGGTTTAGACGGCTGGCAAGCTTTTATGCCGTCACGACGTGTGAATATCCCGTGGCTCTGGTTTGTGCTAACCCACCATCTCCTTGCCGGCTGCCTGGGCAATCGTTCCTTTGCATGTGCATTCCTGACTTTTGACCAACAAAGCCGCTTTGCATAGGGTTAACAACGAATTATTTGGACTCCCGTTGTCGAGTCTTAGCAGCCCGTATACATTCTGCTGTCTGTGATCCCAATCACTGGGAACGCGGGACAACAGCAGTCATCGGGGACAAAGTGGCATGTAGAAAAGAGGGGTGGATTCCTCCATATGTTATCCGTCCTGCTGGTAGCTCAGCTAAGGACAAGACATTGATTGGCTTCCATTGGCCTGGTTTCATCGTGCAGAACCCAGGGCGATGAAAAGCGGGAAGCGCGAACGCCATCGCCAGGGAATCCTAGGGTCTACTTGGTGCTGCAGATTCGCATCCGGATGCAGATCTGGACACTCTACTCTTGGACCAACACCTCACATTCCCAACAAGCTAACGTCCATGGCCGCCTCCCTCGCAAGCCGGACAGTCAGCCACGCCCGCTAGGTCGAAATGGAAAAGAGGCGTAAGAGGAAGCGGGACAGCTACAAAAACCGCAGCTCCCTTCCTCTGAGACAAGGAACCCAGGCGTCTTCTTTTGTACTTGGCTGCATTGGTGCTGCCCTCGACTGGTATCCCGAGAACCACAAAGATTATCGGCACGCGACAGCCATAGAGCACTGCCGACTATCCGAGCAAACCCGACGAAAGGGGTACAAAGTCCGGTTACCTTTCCTTTGGACACGCAAGGATGGCCGAAACCTCGGGCACCGCAGCCCCCGCCACGACGGCCACGGCCGCACCGACGAGCGCAACGACTCAAGGTCTTAACCAGCCGGAAGAGGCTCTTGAGGCTGACGAGGGATTTGCTGTTGGTAGACGGAGAATCCCTGCACCAACGAGCTCTGGCTGACGTTGACACCTCCCAGTCCGACAACGATTCATCCATCGATGACCGGATGTAAGTGGGCTGCGCGCCATGCCTCTCACTGTTCTCAGACTAACCCTCTTGAACAAACAGCTCGAGCTATACTGCCTCGCTTTCCTCCAGCGTCATCGACTATCCGGAAGAGTACGGCAGACGGTATCACGCTTTCCGGCCCGGGTGTGAGTTGTCTTGCCACGTTTAAGGCGGGAATGTGCAGCTGAGGGTAAACCAGCTTATTCGTTTCCCAACGACGAGGTCGAGATGGATCGCCTCGACATGGCGCACGCTTTGATGGTTCGAGCCATCGGCAGCAAGCTGTACCTGGCGCCTCTCGAGAAGGACAAGATCCATAGGATTCTCGACATCGGCACCGGCACGGGCATCTGTGAGTGGTTCTCGCCGAGGCGGGCTGTGTCCTGATCCTGATTCTACTTTCTTGCCAGGGGCTGTTGAAATTGGTGACATTTTCGAGAATGCCGAGGTGAGTTGACTATGGGTTCTTCCGGCGTCGTGTTTCAGGTACTGACCAGCGACCAGGTTGTCGGAAACGACTTGAGCGCCATCCAGCCCGAGTGGTAAGCGCATGTGCTGGCAAAAGTCTGGTGGATATTCTAGGGCTCACTTTGTTGATGTAGGGTCCCTCCAAACGTCAAATTTGAGATTGACGACGTTGAGAGCCCCTGGGTCGGGAACAAAAAGTACGACTACATCATGTGCCGGTACATGGCCGGCTCGATCGGAGACTGGCCGAGACTGATAAACAACATTTACGAGTATGCGCCTGAGCACCCTCCATATTTGATCCTGTGCCACCTGCCTTGTCCCAGCTGAAGTAGTGGGCTTCGGCGAGATACTGACAACTCGCAGCAACCTCAACCCCGGAGGCTGGGCCGAGTTCCAGGACATGAGCACCGAGTACTACTCGGACGACGGCACGTATACGCCCAAGCACGCCACCCACGACTGGAACCAGACCTTTGTCAATACCCTCAAAAGCATGGGCCGCGAGCCTTGCCCCGGCCCGCAGCTCGAGGGCTGGGTGCGCGCCCACAACGGCTTCAGCCACGTGTTCCACCAGAAGTTCAAGACGCCCATCGGGCCCTGGGCCAAGAACCAGCACCATAAGGAGCAGGGAATGCTGAACCTGGTGCAGATCCTCGAGGGCCTCGAGGCGTTCTCGCTGAAGCTCTTTTGCGGCGTGCTCGGGCGGACCAAGGAGGAGGTCTTGGTGCAGCTCGCCGCCGTGCGGCAGGAGTTGAAGAGCGGCGCGTTTCATTCGCTGCTGGATCTGTGAGTGTGCCCTTCTTCGGAAAGCCGTTGGGAGCGTCTCGGCTGATTTCTCGTACAGGCATGTGGTTTATGGGCAGAAGCCCGTCAATGTTGGCTCCTCAGCGGAGAGCTGAGGAGAGGATTGAACCTTTAATACGGGGCTTGCAGATGTATCTCCCGATTCGGCTTATGGGGTTCTTTACTAGTCCCACCCGTAGCATTGCAATGCAGCGTTTAATACGTGAGCATCGAGACCTGGCACTGCAGGCGTACCGCGGCTGTTTCCAGGCACTAGGTGAACAGATGAACTAACTACTTTAACAAGTCATTTCAAGATCACATTCCTCAGCCCTATGAGATGGAGGGGCCGTATCTTCGGATTTTCAGCTGGATTTACAGTTTGATCCGCATGGTTCTTTTCTGATCACAGGTACCCATAGGGGCTTGTAGGAATGACGGTGGCGGGACTACGTCCACGCTCTGAGGCCGTCGGTCGTGCGAGAATGATTCCCATGTTGTTGTGTTGTAGATGGTCAAGTGTTAAAATGACTGGATTGCCCAGTATCAGGCATCGCGGCGTATGATATCAAGTCAATGTTCTGAATATTACCCAGCATCAAACTGTGGCCGCTTGAGGCGGCGAGAAATGATGCATGATTGACGTCCGAGCACATTGTGAATCACCCTCCACCAGGATCTGAGCTGCTAGCATGCGTTGTTCTGTGATATGAGTGTTGCGAGAACGAGTAAATCTCGCACAATCTCATCGGGCGCTCAACCGAAACTTCATCGTAGGACCATGCCTGGTGATTGCGCTTTCAGATATAACTCAACTCACCTCAAGTCGCATGATACGACAGCGGGAGATGAGCGCACAGCCCTCAGCCCTATGAGATGAGATGGACGGATCGTCCCGCAGGCCAAGTTCGGACGATGGCAGTCAGGACGTGGGGAGGCCCCCATAATTAAATAACTGACAAGTTGATCAAGTACCTCACGTAGGAGGGAAAGCATGGAGATGAATGACTGCTGCGAATGTGGAAAACGGCAGACAGATTCACGCATGAGAGGCTGCCGACGCCGCCACCCATCGTGCCTCTCTGTCAAACTAGCCAAGGTGTGCCCAGAAAAAGAAGCCCGTAATTGCCGCCCACCGGCATTCCGAGCTATCGAGAACACGTGGAGGTGCATAGCATATCGCATATCATTCTCCATTTCGTACAACCATCGAAATCACCACCAAATGCACCTCTGGCACAACCCGGCCCCCAGGCGCGCCAACAAGACACAGAACCAATCTGAGGTGCAGTCGCGTCTGCAGCCCAGGGAAACCCATTACGAATCCTCCAGCACGCGGTACGTCTTGGAGCTGGCGGCCCTGCAGGTAGCGCAAGTCGGTCGAGCTAGGCGCTTTCTGCCCATCCATCTGATTTTCTTTGCCCCTCGTGGACCCCCGATTCACACTTGGTCGGTCATTTGACCCCGCGACACCCCAAAAAAATTAAATTACACAACAACCACAACCAAAGCGTCTCGCGACCGACAAACTTTCTCTCTTTCAGCAACGACTGTCGTTACCGTGAGAAGATAGACGCAGGCAACAAAAACAAACATGTCGTTCCTCGGCAACTTTGACGTCGCTAAGCTGGCCTCGCAGCTGGGCAATTTCAGCATCCCGGATGACCCTGAGATCATCAATCAAGGTGAGTGAGATGTCGCCCTCCCGTGTCCCTCACCTCACCTTGCCTCACCCCACCCACGGCCCATCGGGATCTGACCCCGACGGACGATTGTAGGCCACAGAGACTACGGCTACACCAACCACGGCACCCGCGGCGACGGCTACGACGGCCGCCCGCCCTCGGGCTACGCCGGCGGCCCCCAGAACGGCGCAGACAAGTACAGGCGTGAGCACCCCGCTGCCTTCGGCTCCAGCGACCCGGCACGCTCCGCCTACTCCGACCCGGTATCCGAAGGCGCCGCCATGTCGTCGCTGGCGGCGGGCGTAGCAGCGGGAGCTGCAGCCGGCGCCTACGGGTCGCAGCCCCAGTACCCGATGCCGCACCCCGGGCGGTACGGAGACCCTGGCGAGACGCCGAGTCCCTATCCGCCGCAGCAGCAGCAGGCTTACGGCCGACCCCCATCGCCGGGGTACGAACGACCTCCGTCACCGCGCCTACCAGAGGGTTGGGTGAAGCGGTTTGACGACAACACCAGACGTTGGTATTACGTTAACCAGGCGACTGGTAGTTCTCAGTGGGAGGCGCCTGCTGCGCCTTCGCCCCCGCCGATGTCGCCAGGATATGGAGGACATGGGGAGCCGGCGAGGTACGGTGGCCACTCACCGCAGCCGGGATACTCGCCTCAGCCTGGGTACGGGGTCCATTCGCCTCAACCAGGATACGGAGGACACTCTCCCCAGCCGGGATACGGAGAGTACGCCGGCGCAGCTGCCGGGGCTGGGGCGGGATATTACGCTAGTCAGCAATATGGGCAGAGTCAGCAGCATGGCTACGAGCAGTCTCAGCCTTACGGCCAACCCCATGGGCAACCGTACGGCCAGTCTTATCCGCAGCAACAGTACGGCCAGCCCTCTGAACAGGGCTACAGTGGCGAGGAGAAGAAGAAAAAAAAGAAGAAGAGCGGCAATGGCAACATGCTACTCGGCGTGGCGGGCGGTCTTGCGGTTGGCGCCATAGGAGGCGCCCTCATCGCCAACGTGTTGGGTATGTTCCCCTTTGCTTCCTACTACCTGATCTATGAATATCGAACTAACAATCGCATAGAATCTGGCTCCGATTCCGGCTCTGAGCGCGAACACCACTACGAGCGCCGTTCATCCTCTGGATCCGAGGACGACTACCGCCAGGGCGACTTGGCGTACGAACGCGATGACAGCGACCGGGAGGCGAGGGAGGAGTACGAGGAGGAACAGGATGAGTATTATGATGACTGAGGTGCTTCTACAGTAGATGTCTCGATTCTCCTTCAGTAACTAGCTAAAGTGGTCAATACGAGGTCAATGTGTAGAGAAGTATCGGCAAAATAGAAAAGATACCATCTCGTAAGACACTTCTCTAGCTTTCTGGCAAGGTTGCTCTCGAGAACTTGCTTGATTCGAAGCTGCCTAGCTGATTGCGCCACCGGCACCGGCCACGGATCGAACTCTCATAAAGTTGTCAAAAGCAAGGCATGAGTTTGACAACGACTTGTTAGTAAGCCTGCTGGGTGAGATTTAAGCTTGAAGGGCTTCTCAATGTGACCTACTCAGCATTTAGGTCCTTTTCCGTTTCAAGTCTGCAGTACTCGTGGCGATGCCCACCGGAGAACTCAGCATCCAGTCTGCCCTCCAGTAGATAATCCGATCTGCAGCAGCTACGATGGAACCAGCGGGTACTGATATGTATTGAATGCCTGGAGAAAAGAGACAAGTTCGAGAAGAAAATCTAGGCTTGCGGGTTCAAGATCGGCCCAACTAATAATGCATGCGGTGGCGGCTCTACAAGGGAAATACTTACTAAATTGCCTTAGTATGTCTCACTCCACTAACACTATGGACACTCAAGCTTTAACAATGCAGCCAAATTGAGATCAGATCACTGCAAACAGCAAGAATAACATACCAGATCCAATCTAGAACTTAAATACAGTACTAGCGAAAGGAGGGACTATCCCGCTAATGGCTTATAGTATTTCTCCATTCTACGGAATTGGCAAGCCTTACAAAACGAAATAGTACTTATTGCCAGATCGCAGCGAGCCAAGACCAAATTCCCGTCTCATACCTCTCTTACCAGATTAACCTTACTTGCGCCCCAACCGCGCCTGAAACGTTAAAAAAGCCTCCTCAACAGTTTTCATTGCCGACCGAAAAATGGTTAGAATTCAAGTCGTTGGGCTGCTTTCCTTTATAGGAATCGCTGCCGCTGCGGTATCGACAGACAAGACCTGCGGAGGCACTAAAGGGAACACATGCCCGGGATCAGACTGTTGCAGTCAATACAACTGGTGGTAAGTCTTGCATTCAAAGTACGAAGTGAGAGACTGTAAAGCACCATGAAAACTGAGCCCTTTCATAGCGGAACGACCGATGCACATTGCGGAGCAGGCTGTCAGTCCAAATTCGGCAAATGCACGACCAGTTCGGGCACCACTTCGGGCACGAGCAAGGTCAGCCCGGACGGGACTTGCGGAGGAACCAAGGCATACACCTGCACGGGGAGCACCTTTGGCACTTGCTGCAGTCAATGGGGATACTGTGGCAACACGGATGAGCACTGTCTCAATGCATGCCAGTCCAAGTTTGGAGATTGCAGCTCCATCTCCGTAGGGGGCAAATCCGTGAGCCAAGATGGCTCATGTGGCGGCACTGCGGGCTTCACATGCCAAGGGAGCAGCTACGGCGACTGCTGTAGTCAATGGGGATACTGCGGATCGTCCGGCGATCATTGCGGCACCGGCTGTCAGGCCTCGTTCGGAACATGTCCTGCTTCGGGCGGAAGCGCCGCCGCGACGTCCTCCGCCGCGAAGCCTGCATCTACCGGCTCGAAAGCAAGCCCAGACGGCAGCTGTGCTGGCTCCAACGGCTATACGTGTCCTTCGGGGCAGTGTTGGTTAGTCCGTCCTTCCGATGCGGCCATTTCCCGCTGGCTAGCGGCAGCAGCAGCTAACAGACCACCTTCTCAAGTTCGAGGAATGGATATTGCGGCACCACGAGCGACTTCTGCGGCTTTGGCTGCCAGTCTTCCTTCTCGCCTGGAACCTGCACGGCCTGCCCTGGATCGGCCTGCGCCGGTACGGTGAGCAGCAACCCGACGTGCTCCGCGAACAACGGCTTCTGCTGGACGCTCAACTCCAAAAAGTTCCAAATCGTCTGTGACAGGCTAGCAACGGGAGACAATCTGAGCTACGTGGATGCCACCAGCCTCGGCGACTGCATTTCCAAGTGTGGCTCTACCGCGGGCTGTGTTGCCGCTTCCTTTTACCAGGGCGCGAGCACAACCTGCACTTTGCTCAGCGCCTACCGAGGGTCTGCTGATGCCAACTCGGCTGGCGGCTCCAAGAACCATGCCTACGTCCGTAGCCCCAGCTGTGGATAGACTTGTATCTTTAGTGAAGGCATTGACAGTTGAGCTAATTCGAATATACCCATGAACTCGGCCCGTTGGGAATATAATTCGGGGGCGAACGATGTATTAAGTATCTTACGCTGGATAATTCTAGTATTTAATTAACCAGGTTTGAGTTATTCGAGTCACCCAACCTCGTTCTCGTATGTTGCTTACGTCTTTTAACGAGGATATTACAAGACCTGGCTTGTCAACGTCAACACTGCCTAGGACAGAGCGCACATTGCCTACTCTGAGATGCATCATCGGATTGTCATTGTCCAGTCTTTTTTAAGAAAAGCGCCACTGTCTTTAACGACCTGGATGTATCAAAAATCAACGATCGGTACGCGACGCTGATGCCAGAAGAAGCTGTACGGCCTCTCGGGAATAGTGGTATCGCGTGATCCCATCAATTCTGCTTACAAGCGCTTGGTTATATACAGAACGGCGAGCCTGACCCATCTCCTGCCTTGATGCCTGCCTAAAAACATCAAGACCGTGCTCAAACCAGCACCGTCCCAACCAACCGGCCTAGAAAAGACTTGGACCCCTCAAATTATAGCAGTTGAAAATTCAGTAACGTTAATTTGATTGAAGTAAAGTATATCGTAGACAATATTGCGAAAAGTGAAATCCATCTGAACACCCACATGACAAGTTACGGTGGCGCCGGGTCTGCACATCGCTCGACTACGAAGTGACACATTCCTCAAAGCCTTGAGAAATATTGACCTGTTTACTTGGGACTTTTTCAGCAAAATTATTACGTGCAGGAGTCGTTTCTTAGTACAAGAGCTTAGAAACCGCAGCTCTGGTGATGATGGATCCAGGTATGAGCTCGCTGGTTTGAAGCTTGGAGGATCGAAGCATTTCAATATCTATCAAACATCGGTGACGGAATCATAAATGGGCATAAAAGGTAAAGAAGGGACTCATATTAGTGACATGCGAATAGTTCGGACGTTTCTTATTAGGAAAACGCCGAGGGAGGTAGCTCCGCTTGTTCTTCCTAGACAGGACCACGAGGCCATGCAACTAACCACCCTTGCATTTGCAAACTCATCCGTGATGATTCGGGCTCTTGCACCAACAATATGATGTTCTATGCTATCAGGGGCGTTGGCTGCAAAGATTGATGTATGATAAACTTTCAAACTCTGACAAACATGTCAGAAGTTCAGATCAAATAGTGACCGCTTACAGCATAGATCAGCAAGAGCCAAGTCAAGCTCTTCTCAACATAAAGGTGAGGGAACATCCATTATCATACATCATGGCAAAGTGTCTCGCAATGGATAAATATGGATTGTCTAGACTGATTAGGTTCATCCAGACGCAACCACGTTGCAATGGAAGACAAGGGTCTTTATTCGTCCCTGTACCCTGCCTGTACGATCTTCACAGATTGGATGAATGGAAACACAAAGATCTCCCGTCATCTGAACTCGGTCAGGAGCTATGTTTCATCATCGGCAATCTACTATTGGAGACTCTATTTCCATCCACTTAAACAGTCCGAGATGTTCGGACTCGCGATTCATAGGTGGACTTGCGCCTCTGTGATGATTGCAACTGTTATCGCACACTGAATTTGATGGGCCCCAAAGCATATACATAGGAGTAGAGCCGTCCGTTGCTCTGAGAAAAGCAATGCCAATTGTCTTGTTTCCTGGACCTCGTACCGACCTGGACCAGGCGTCTTGGCGTCAAGGACAAGGGGTGAGTCACCGAAGCGGGCGGTTTAGTTGTCGAGTGGGTTCAACGAGCAGATTTACTAGGTGGGGGGGCCTCTCTTGGTACGATTCAAAACATCCGAGATGCTCGTAACTGACAAACACACCTCCAATGACGATATATTCCATGTAGCCTAACTACTTCTAGTGTATCTGTCTCGCCCCTAGCTCCACACTATATCGTGCCGATCTAGGAGGCATCTTGGCAACGTTTCTACTTGATTTACCAACTGCGAATTGATTGCCCAATGACCACCACACCGGTATATTTTGTGCGAGGTGCGGCAGTTGAACAACTTCAGAAGGCTTTCTCTTCAACGAGAAGCTAATGCTACGTTTTCTTGGCTTGATGTGGGTTTGGTCGAGATCGGACGCAATAACAGCCCGATGCGACACACCTACAACTGATGGCCCTCATTTCATTTCGTATCGCCTATTCAGATAGATTGCGCAACAAGCACTGCCTGCAAGGTTGATTACTACGCCGGTACCATGGCAGCGTATCTAGGAATAAAGTTTGATCGATAGAACTTATAAGAAATCGTATGCCTTTCAACTTCAACTAGAGAAATCAATTCGACTTTTCGCAGAACCGCCACTTTGTCAACTCATTGTGACAATGAAGCTCTCCGTTCATTTCGGTCTTTTGACCTTCGTATCATCAGTTATTGCCCAGAATGGTAATGGCCCCAATGCACCAGCAGTATGGAAACATTGTTCTTTTGCGTGACTAAATACTCAACTAACTCGGTCCTTTAGAGCTACCGCGTCGACTCTTCCCTCCCCAGTCACACCATTTATAGCCCTGCATCAGGCAATTCAAGCCTGTTGCCAGTTTTCATCTGGGGAAACGGCGCCTGCTCCGCCGACGGCACGTCTGCTCAGAACTATCTCAAGCAAATTGCATCCTATGGCTACCTCGTTATTTCACAGGGCACTCCAGGCAAGTCAGGCAGCACCACTGCCGCACAGATGAAGCAAGCTGTCAACTGGGCCGCTACTGGTGGAAGCGGAGCTTTTGCTGGTAAGGTGAACACCAAGCAGATCATGACGGCGGGTTACAGCTGTGGCGGTACCGAGGCATACAACTTCATCAGCGATAACCGTGTGTCATCCATCGGCATCTTCAACTCTGGAATGCTCGGCAACTACGATCAGGCGAAGCAGATCAAGAAGCCTATTATCTTCGCTCTTGGCGGCCCTAACGATATTGCTTACGGCAATGTAAGTGCAAACATATCTCCAGAAAATGGCTCTAGACTGATTGATTAACTTAGGGTGAACGCGACTACAAGAATCTTCCATCTGGAACCCCCTCCTGGAAGGGAAACCTCAACCGCGTTGGCCATGGAGGTACCTACGGTGAAGTCAATGGCGGAGCCTTCGCGAAGGCTACCGTTCAATGGCTCAACTGGGTTTTCAAGGGCGACACCAGCGGCAAGACTTATCTGCTTGGTGGAACCCCTGCTGACGGCTGGAACAATGCCGTTAACAAAGGCCTCGACAACTTAAAGGTACCCGTCAGCGCAAACTAAAGATGCTAGTCGTTCTTAGTTATGTCTTCAGAGAGTTATCAAACTTCGGCTTTCTTCTTATGTACATATCATAGCCATTGCCTTTAGAAGATGCCGATCAGAGGGTGCTGACCTCGACCACTACAAACATGGTGTTGACATAATTATACAACCATCGAAACTTGAATGAAACATTCGGTTAACTACAGTGCTACTTCAATTCGCTTTAAACACAATGAATATCTAGCCTCTGCACCTTAATTATCATACAGTTGTCACTGAAGCTTCAATTTTTCTGGGCTCTTGGACAAAACAGAGTCTAAAGTGGTACCGTTCTGGGCGGTATTTATTGGTAGCCGCGGGATATTCATGTTGCTGGGATTCAATCATAAAGTTTGGAAACGTTCTGCGATGGTTATCGACCCTTTCTTAACTCTGAGGTTCTGGCCAAATTAACTTTGAGAACTGCAACAAGTGTCATTGCCTCCCGTTCACTCAATAGTCTTACAAAGATAAGACCACAAACTATCAGATAAATGAAGTGTGCGTTTCGCCTACAGTTTAAGCCTCGGCTGATGATCAAGTGTAAAGCAACAGTAATGCTGACTTGGGTATTGATCTCACCAAGTCCAGTATTAAGTCAACCACTCCCTAGTCTCTTTCTGCTGCCGCATGTATATACTTAGCTTACATATTGTCTACCTCATTCGGAGTATCGGTACTCTCCATCTCTTCCGTATCCGACCAGCTAGCGTCCGACTTCTCCTCCGGGGGGTTAGTCATCCTCGAAACGAATGACTGATCAGCAGTGCCGAGGATGGCCTTTTCGATAGCCTGACCAAGAAGCCCGGCAGTGTCGGGCTTCTCGATGCATTTCTCGACCCCGTCCTCCGGGGAGCTCAGGAGACCGACATCCAGCATTGACATCTTCAGCTTCTCGACGAAAGCCTGGACCTCCCAGTCTAGCTTGAAGTAGTTCACGGAGAACTCCTTCTTAGCCATAGTCTCAACTGTTTGGTCGAGGATCTCGAGTACCTGGACGTGCCGCATGTTGCCCATCATCTAGACCCGGCTGACCATCTCCTGCGTCTTTTGATCGTTGCAGGACGACTCCAATTTGAGGGGTGTCTTCTCCCGCGACATGCCGAAAGGGTCATGCTTTGAGTTGGGCGGTAGACCGAAATGACCGCGAACGATGTCGGAGATATAGCTCATGTCCTGTCGCCTTCGCCAGTTGTATGATCGTTCGCCGTATCGGATCCAGAAGTCCGTGATGCGGCCAACCTTCTCGAGCAGCTCCATCCAGAGATGGTAACGCTTACCGTCCGACATTGTGCTAGAATACTTGACCAAGACGCCGGCCGCCTTGAGATCCTCAGTGACAGGGAAGCCGAGAAGCTCGGTGCCATGCACGTCTAGGAACTTGTCCATCTCTGTCCAGGCAGGGATATCGGGGTAGTCCCGTCTGGCAATGTGGTACAGAATTCCCGTCCACAGAGGAGCTGGCGTGCGGGTGAGCAAGCGTATGCTCAGCGCAGCCATGTCGACCTTTGTGCGAAAGTTCATCAGACCAGGCCAGACAGGCTCGGAGTCGAATAAATCGAACTTTGTAAGCTTCTCGGTTACGCCCATGTTCGTTGCCCTTAGTGTCTTATCCTCGTAGGTAAAGTCTCTCAACGCAAAGTGTTGGATGGTTCTAATATGATGCTCGGCCATCTCCCTCCACTCCGAATCCCAGACCTCGTCACACGATTTGATGGACTTTTTCATGTTCTCGATGGCCGCCCTTGCGGTGGCCTGGAGCTGCTGGCGGGCGTCTTTCACCTGGTCGTCCAAAATGTTCCTAAGGTCTAGGTACAACTGTAGAGAGAAGATGAAGCATGATGGGTAGTAACGCATCAGGAGGACCTGCTCAAAGTCGAGCTCGAGCTCGGGTTGGCCGGGAATGACAGGAGGCTCCTGCTGGTTCTTCTTGAGAGCCTTGGCCTCCGCGACTTCAGGGAACAGGTCGAACACGCAAGCCTTGTTGAACTGAGAGAATTCATATGCAGTAATGGGCCCGTATTTGGGCCGTTTCTTCGCCGACGGCGGAAACAAGGACACCTTCCCCGGTGACGACTGCGCAAGAATATCCTCGACAGCAACGTAGGCAGACCAGCCCAGCCAATCAGCCTCGTTGCGCCAGATATGCTCATGCAACTCCTCTTTGTTCTCAGCATCCTCGTCATAGTCGACATGCTCCATGCCATACTCAAAGAAGAGCAGCTTCATCATGGCGTCGTAAGACTGGAGGTCTTGCAGACCGTTCTCGCCTAGTAGGCGTAGTAGCTCTTTCTCCATGTCTCGGAAGAGCTCTGCGGCGGCGTTTGTGATGATCGCGAGGGTGTCGAGGGAGACGGACTTGTCGTAGAAGTAGTCGCACCAGCGCTCGCAGACGTGGTTGCGAATGGCGTTGAAATCCTCGAAGAAGCAGTAGATTAGCATGTAGTAATCCAGGCCGTCCTCGTCCTCGTCGAAGGCGTCGGTAATATGGAAGCGATCAACCCATTCGCTACCGGCGACAGCGGTTTTGGCTGAGGGTTTCGTCTTCTTAAACACGGCTTTGGACTTGTGTGCCTTTTTTCCTTTCTTGCCGCCCTTGCCCTTCTTCTTGGCCGGTTTGCGCTTGCTTCGACCTGGTTGCGACTTGCCCTCGGCCTCGGATTCAGACTCAGACCCGGATGCCTCCGACTCTGGTTGCTGTTCCTCAGATTCAGCTGTTCCTACCTCGTTTGGAGCATTCCCAGATTTCTGGAGCTGCAGAAGGTTAAACATGTTGTCAAGAACATCCATGCTAAAGCGCTGATGCTCCTCAAGCGGTTCCTCCTTCTTCCTCTTGGACCGCGTGGGCGAGTCAGCCTTTTCAAGTACGCCGAGCACCTTTTCCAAGACCTTAATGATGTGCTCATGTTGCTGGTTACTCATCTTGAGCTTGCCCGTCGTGTCACCTTCAGCAGTCTTAGAGTAGAACTTGCGCTCTTTTTCCTCAGTGCCACAACATCGCGCAAGACAAGGATCGGATCCCAAGGGATCTCATCTGGCTTGCTGTTAGTGACGATGATCTCTGCGAGACCCTCTAGTTCGCTCCAATGAACCTTTTCCGAGACCGGGTCCAGCTCTGGCTTCTTCTTGGTCTTCGACGTGCCGACGGTCGCTGGCGGTGGGGGTGAGGGGTTCGAAGATTTGAATTTGTTGGCTGGCTGCTTCAGCCAGTCGGTAAACCGGGCCTGCCCGAGCTTGTAGCGCTTCAAGTGCCAATTGACTGGAACCCTTTGGTATCCATGTTGGTGAGCCTTGATATGCCCAGCGCTGATGAGATTGAGACTGGGAATGCCAGGGTTCGGATTTAGATGAGCTGGCAAAGTTTACGAGGCTAAAAAGTCTGATTACATCATACTCGGCCCGACGCGTCGCGCGCGTCAAGAACCATTGTTCACCGAGGTGAACATAGCAGAGCGGCAGCGGATTCATCTCTAAAGTTCAACAAATTGTTGCACAAGGAGTTTTTTGTTGTTTTCAAGTCACGTTGGGGGAAATTAATTGAAAGAACTGTGGGAGTATAGGTGGTGTAGCTGTATTGTAGGACAAAATGAACCGGACGGCTGCTTAATTACGTGTTTGCATCCCTGAACGAGATCTTCGATACTCTTTCGTTGAGTTAAGTTGACGAGACAGCCCTGGTACCAAACGAAATCCAAAACCTTACCAGAGAACATGAAGCTGACTCGCTTGATCCCATGTCATTGTTGTCTAGTAAGCCTCGCCAGCATCAGTTTTACCATGTGCCCCCCTTGGTTGTTGCAGCACTCAGCACTCCCTTCCTTATCGAATGTGTCTGCCAGGGCATTTCTAACATAAAGTTATCAACCCGCCCATTAAACCGCCCACGACACGTAAGTGTTTACCATCGTTCTCAACTCCGCCTGCAAACTCGTCGACGCAACTCCATGGAACATCGCTTCAAACACCTCGGTTTCGCCAACTTAAATCTGATCACCTCTGGCTTCCGAACGTATAGCGCGAACGGACCTACGGATCCCAAATGCGCAATATCTTAACTAACAAGTACTACTCGCGGTGTCCATTGACAGTCAGGGCTACTAAACCTTTGTGCGTTGATTAGTAGTCCCCAGTGCTGGGCATGGCAAACGGCGACAGGTGGAGCAAGCGGTAGCCCAGTGGCCCGTAACTGGTTCGAGCATGCAGCTCGACTTCTCGACGAGAAAAATGGTGTAATACGCAGTGTCTTGCGATGTTGATTATGAAAGACGACTAGAAGAATGAGTAAACAGGAAATAAAACTTAAAGCACTCGGGATAGACAATCTGATAAGCTTGATAGTTTTCATCAGTCCCTTGTAAGAGCCCTGGAAAACTGTTGGAAGGCGTATGCAAAGTGTAATTGATCGGACCGGCAACTGGACTGCATTCTTCCATTTTGTGGTACATCTTCCTGTTCCAATCCAATGATGGCGTCTTTTATCAATATCTCCTCTGCTTCTCATCTTCAATAAAGTTGAAAGAATCATTCTCTCCACATACACGTGGCTTTGGAAAACTTCCAAATCGATTGTCTTAGAAAATTTAAGATGCTCCGACGTGGGGCGACTCTGGCATATGAAGAACACTTCGCGAATCTTGTAGTAACTTATAATTCGTCTTATTTCCGTTGCCATGTTTGTTCAATTGGACAGCTTGTGCAGATGATTTGGAGGTCTATCGTATGGCTATATCCCTGTGCCGCTCGTTTGGCAAAACGCTATAAAGGATAGTTAATGATCCCATAGAATGATATTGCTTGTGAGGCCTGCTATCTATTTGCTCAGATGACTTAAGTAACCGGTTAGAAATCTCCCTGGAAAGATCTGCACACTTCTAACATATTTCCCGATTTTCACAATTTATTTTGCGGAAGATTGACTTATTGTGATTTCTCAGTCGGGGGAGTGGTGCAAGGTACATTTGATGAGCGAACTATGATTCCGAAGTTGAAAACACAATGGGCTTCGACTCCTTACAGTGACGGGCTCATGGCCCGGGCTACTGGCAGGTCGGAAGACATAACTTCGTAAGTAGGGCCTTATAGAGAAAACACATCAGCATGCTGAGGAAGTGCGTTGAGTCCATGTTTGTGAACGCCTGAATCGAGATAGGATGGTTTATCAAGACTTTAAACAGACTTTATCTGTCACAGTCAAAGGCATAGAAGTTTTCCGGTCCAACAAGCCCCGCAGATACCCAGTGTTCATTGCCAAGCATCGTTCAACCCAGAGTCCCGAGGTCTGGTCCAATGAAACATATGAGACAAGATTTGATAGGCTTGACCTCGAGGAGAGATCGAAGCCATCAAAACAGACACTGGGCAGATAATGATCTACGCGAGTAAAACTGGTGGTTGCGTAATGCCGCTGTTGGTTGTTCATGGCTGGAGTTGTCTTAATTAAGCCAAAAATGGTGACGATGAACTAGCCCCTCGTGAGAAACATTAGAGACGCGAACAATGACCAAAAATATATGGACTTACTTGCAACTACTTCTTCCTTCTTAGATTGTATTTTCCACCTCGTTTCGTTGGTTCTACGGCGCTGGGAGGGCCAAGTCTTGGTCATCTTGTTAGAGCATCCTGGAGCGAACCCTGCAACCGACAACTTGGCGCATTCACCTCCAACAAGATCGAACGAGTGGATCAGGGCCGCTTTTGCAGCTTGCGACACAGATACGAACCATAAACCAGGCCTGCAGGTCTCGTTGAGAGGAACAATAGCGGCGGGTTTCTTACGTCACACGACGCAGATATTACGAAGCGTATCAACCAAATGCTCGAACGACTCCATGTGATGGGGGGTAGCAGAATCCCAGAAGATATCCAGCCTAGACACCCAAGGATTGACAGAAAAAGAATATCACGCCAGGAAACGAACGAAAGACTAGAGGCCAAGTGGCCGACCGGAAGGATGCTGTACTAACGGGCCAATCCGAAGATGATTCCAGCCGATGTACCATAGGCCTCTAGGCAACGTGTCACAGTTTGTACTCAATACATTGCTGCCGCTAGACAGAAGGCAAGCAACCTGTCTCCTTCCTTGGCCCCTCGATTAAGGATCTGTTATATCAGACTGCTTAATGGGTTTTAGTAAGAGAGCGAAGAACAGTATTTGCTTGTATAAAACCCATTGGGTTTGGCCCGTAATCATTACCTTCCAAGAATCCTAGATAAAACTCCCCTGCCTGATCATACAAACTGTCGATAAATTGACTTTCTCACACTCTCAGCTTGTGCAATCTCGGCCACGAGGTGGACTCGACCCCCGGTCGTGTTTGCTTACCGGTCTGATATCTTCGGAGCAGCAGTCGGTCAACCGAAATGGGGTAACTACGTGTGGAAAGGTGTCTTTGCGACGCTGGAGTTACTGTCGCCTGCGATGCAGCGTCTCATCTGCCAGCTTCAGTCGCCTGCACATTGCGATGAGGACGGGAAAGGACGTGGTTCCCATTCCGGATTGCATAGGTGGATAGCGCCGGACGGTCCGGGCCGATGCCCGGCGAAAGTCAATTTTTCGGCTCCGATGCAGGCGTCGTGGCTTTCACTAGAATTGTTTGAAACCCGGAAATGCAGCCGGACACGGGTGCACCTTTTGCGACCGCAAATGCCTGCTTTGACGCTGTCGACGATCATTGCCGACGTGGCTGCTTTCTCGGGGGCTCTCGGCCAATGACCTTCACCACTGCCCGCTCGGTGGATGCGAAGGCTCTTTCGTGGGAGATTGAGGTCGACAGCTGCAGAGAGGACAGTCGTCCCCTGCCCCTTGTCTACAGGCGCACGAGCGGTATGACATTCAGGAGAGGTTACGTCCTGTTACCGGTTAGCAAGATGAACTGCAGGGTTCCTGTGGAACGCCATCTCACCGTGTCTCGAACGATGGCGCAATGGCAATCTCCCGGAGACTACTGGTAGGAGACCGATGAAGACCCATGGGAGGCCATTTGTTGCCTCAGCCCTCGGAGACTAAGAATAGGTAGTCGAAATAAATGCTGGGCATTGACGCCCAACACCCACATCGTGCCATTTAAACCTCGAGGAAAATCATTGTCAGAGCTCGTCACATGAGCAATGGCTTCTGCGAGTTGTTTGGGGAGATAATTTTGGTGCGTAACAGGAGAGAATATCTGTCTATTGCACTGGAAGCGGTATAGTGCTTCCTGGACGATCCCCTGTAACAATGGTAGGATCAGCACAATGGGCATGTGTCCGGCGGGTCAAACTGGGATTTTGAGTCGCATCAGGGCGTTTGTGATCCTCCTGACAGCTGCAAGACATCAATTCGGGGTAAACGAGGCCCACAAGTCGTTGTCATCAGCCGGACTCTCCAAAGGTCATGGCGGTTCGCAACGGAGACTTTTGTTGAGAAGCGTGGCCAAGAAGCAGGTAGTGTTACGCTTGGGCGGGCAATGTGAAATGAGTTCGCGGTGGACACCCTCACGGAATTCGCCATTTGGCCCCGCTGGCTCCTTCAAATACAAATCTTGAGCGTGATGCTAACCGTTACAGGCCTCTGCATAGAGGTTGCCACAAAGGCAACGACACCTGCCGTCCGGCCGTGCCCTATGTCGCCGTTATAGCTCAAGGTAGTGCTATTTGCAGGCGAACTGCGCGCGCATTGTAGTTAATTGTCCAGTGCCGATGACCGAGGGGTACATGCTCCAAGTTGAAGGTTTTGCTTGTTCAGCAGGGGTCTAGGAGAAGCCTGTCTGGGCACTGTTGTCGTACTGATAGGGACGAACTAAGCCGTCCAAGCGAGGTATAGGTGGTATTATTGATGGCAACAATGATGCGAAGCCAACGGCTGGGTGCAACAGGGAAAATGGAGTATTTGTGTTTACTAACCGCATATCATGGAGTTACGGATCATTTGGGTGAAGGCATGACATACTATGCAACATAGGTAGTACAGTGGTAAACCGAGTGGCGAGGAACATCAACACACTTGTTCCATGAAAAGATCTTCACCGCCAATGCCGAGAGGTGTGTGTTTGTCTTGTTTGACTCATTGTCCATATGGTGACCCCCAGACACGCGTGACCCGATTTACACCATTAAGTCAAGGAATCACGAAATTCTCTCACCGACTCCTTAGTTACTGTTCGGCCGCGCAGTTGATCTTCATGCTCTCACGTCTGCTGCGCCATGGTGAGTCCGAGCATCGTCAAGTGGCCAAAATATGAGACCAGTTACATCCGAAAGCAGACTTGCGGCAAGTTCCACCGCAAATAATATAGAAGAACAAGACAATAGTCCAGTACCCTTGTCATTGCCCTCGCCTGTCGGCGATTCATCGCTGTCGCCTGTCCTGGCTACAATGCAACTCCAACGCCATGCGCTTGTCAGACTTCTAAATCCTGCCGTACAAGGGCCCTTGTCAAGAGTAGGAAAATGGCAGCTCGTGCAAATTCAGGGCATCCTCGGCT
This sequence comes from Colletotrichum spaethianum, assembly GCF_022836535.1. Lineage (NCBI taxonomy): Eukaryota > Fungi > Ascomycota > Sordariomycetes > Glomerellales > Glomerellaceae > Colletotrichum > Colletotrichum spaethianum. The sequence continues at coordinate 538,963 of NW_026054801.1, read as the reverse complement.
CCATCAAACATGATGTTGAACTTGGAGAAACGCCTGGCACTGTAAGGACCGATGAGACTAGCCTCCCACTGTTTGTGCATATTTATGAATGTAAAACGCAGATCCTTCGGTGCCGACTTAACTAACGGAAGAAATTATTGATAGCCATGGCAGCCCTTGCTGCTGAGGCGCGGTTGAAGACATGCAGGTAATGGCAGATGACGCAGAATAGACAGCAGCCGCGTCGTACGACAGCATGATTGTCGGTGAACCACTCGACCGCGCCATGTATCCTTTGAGGATGAGCAAGTTCAAGAGCGTGCGGGACCGGGTATTTGGAAGGTTGACCAGGCCATCGTACCAAGCGAACCTCGCGGCGGCGCGGATTCAGTGGGCACAGAGCATGGCTCATTTCTCCATCGCGGTATACCTGAAGGGGCTTGTCCTGCCGAGCCTGGCAATCATGTCATTCGCACGTCAAACTCTTGGCGATCCGCGCCGTTCTACACGTGTACGGCATAATGCGGTCTTTGAGCGACAGGCGAGTGTCTAGAGTTGCGGCGTGGCAGGGTGGGCGGAGCAGCCAGCGGAGCGCAAGCAAACATTATCCAAGGTCACCGTGGTCGGCCAGATCCGCATGACTGAGGCTCGGTGAGCCCTGGCGGTGGGAATACTCCATACTCCAGCCCGCTAGCGAAGGAACGAACCCTCCGAGTGTGGTCCTTTGATGACCCCTGAGCCAGTGTCCAAATGACGGGATTGAAAGTTCCTCGGCAATGATACCAGCAGAAGCAGGTCGAGGGTGGCTTTGGGTCGACCCTGGAGCCCACGTCAGAGGAGACTGCTGACAATAGTGATAAGGAGTCCCAGCTTTCATCAACTCAAGGATGTCGATCCGGTATAGCCGTTGGCAACTATGGTTCGAGCTCCGAAAAGAGACAGAACGCCGGAAAGTCTCTCAACTATACCCCGTACGTCAACATTGTGTTTGTGGAGTAGTCTCACATGCCGAGCGTCTTTACGTCTCGTTCGCTATGTCCTCTCGCCAAGATGTCAAGTCGGATGATTGACACAACAGGGCTCACTGTAAGCCGGAGACAGTGGACCGGGTGATCCGGTGCAACAGTCTTTTGAGGAAGCTCGGCACGGTCTATAGCATGGAAATGAGTCGATCAGCCAATATCATAATGTCATGACTTGGAAAAAATGCCTGTTGTGCCAGAAGAGCCCTTGCCATCGAAGCGGTCTGGAAGTTTGTTCGCAACGTCTTGTCTCGAGTTGGTTGCAACCGAGCTACATCTCAAATGCTACAGGTACGTGCATGGTTCCAGGGGGCCCGCACCGGTGAATCAACCGGGTATGTGGGGTGAGGGGAACCCCGTGGATGAGCAAGAGGACAGAAAGCTTGCCCATCGCGTGGTTTGGAGCTGCAATATTGGCCTTGATGGCGCAGCCAAAGTCAATCAGGTGATGGCAAGCCTAAAGATGGTTTCGATGGAAAGCATCCCACGCAATCACCGCTTCCAGGCAGCCACTAGTAAGGCAAGAACAGGGGTCGAAGACTGTCGCAACCTCTTCTCGGCTCGTGTTATCGAGAACAGTCGGAGAGGCCAGTCGTGTGAGAACCCCACGCAGTTGTCACTTTAGCGCAATGATATCTATCAGGTTTTGGCTATCTTATCGCATTTTTCTTCAGCAACCAGGCGCATCCGGAGAAGCTCTATCCATCTGGGGTTCACCCTTCGAGAAGGTCTTAGCAACGCCAGTAACCGCAGATAAGCAAGCAGCAGATCTTCTTGGGGATATGATATGTGACAACCGACCCCCAGCATGGGGGGCTGGTGTGACACCTCAATTTCTGAGGCCCTTCACCGGCACCCCTCAGTAGGTCTTTTGGCCAAGTCACAGACTCTCCGTGGTCGGAGCCAGAATAGGATAGCATCCTTGACGAGAGAACGAGTCTTTCCTGGGCTGTCTGTCTGTTATCGAGCTTTGCTTGCGGATATATCTGACGAGAGAATGACAAGTTTAGTCACCCATGCTGCATAGGCGGCTCGGACTCTAGCCCCTCATTTTATGTACCATTACATTGACTGCCGCTGCTGCTCGACGGAGTTGGATGCAACGGCTGCAGCCAATGGCCATAGCTTCATGCAGCTGCGTCTAAGAGGAGAAGAGGGGGTACAGAAACAGCTTCAGCGAGGCCAAAGTCAGTCTCATCCGGTGGAAGCCGAACTTCCAAACAACTCCGCAGGACAGGAAAGCATGGAGCAACTGTCCCGTCAACCTTCGGTCACCTCCACGACGTCCAACGTTGCTACGCAAGCTCGTGTGCTTCAAAGGCAAACTGCTCAAGCTTCGACGTGAGCGCCACTAAGCTTGCCCTGTCGACGTGCAATGCACCGCAAATCCCGAGTGAATGCAATCGAATGCGGACCCGGAAATTGTGACGGGCGGCAGCCCTACCAAAGCGTATCAACCTTGTTTCCCTTCCCCGGAGCCGCCCAATGACGACCCCTCGGGTGCAGACGAAGTGCATTTTTTGCTTGCTCGTTGTCGGCAACGGCACAGCTGTCATGCTCATTTGACATCGGACTAAACCATCGAAACCAGCTCGGCATCAAATCAGTTGCAAGCAATCGGTATCCACAACCTCACCGGTCACCCAAGTTGAGCAGCCGCGAAATGATCGCCCGTTGCCGCAGATAAGCCAGGCAAATTGCAATGGCACATGGGCAGCGTTGTTGCGGGCCACGCCGAACCGAAACGCACCGCTGAGTCGCTGACCGACCAAACTAGACCGTTCATTGCCAATGTCGCTTGGCTCGAACCAGTTGGAGAGCAACGTGTTCCGGGAACTCGGCAGGACCTGCTGTTTCCCAGTTCCCAGGAAGCCAAGCAAAGGCCATGGCGCCAACACCGAGCGTGTTGGTGCCCATCACCGCCGGATATTGGGGCGGTCGTCGTGCTGGCGAGGCTCATGGTCAGCATGTCTCACTTGCTTACACGCCTACAGCAGACGGGCACACAGTACACGCCCACGCCGGTCCTCCGTCTCACAAATCGCCTGCGTCACGTACGCCTCAGCAACTGATGTGTCTCGGCCGCTTCTCCAGACATCGTGAGCCGCCCTGCGAAGCCCTGCGTCAAGCTGCGCGCGCGCCTCGGACACGACATTGTCGCACAGCGCCCCAATGGCACGCCAATGAACACATCGTTGTGCCTGACATCTGTGACTTGAGCGCATCGCCACCTACATGTTTCCGATTATCTTACGTACGCCCGCGCTGGACAGTGCCCGACTTGTCTCATCAGCTGAGCGATGATGCACGGCATCCTAACTGCCAGTAACCAGCCGAGTCTCTCCATCATCTCTATGTCGTTATCCGTGAATGCCTGGACAACCAAGTGAGCCCAACTGTCTCCCAGCGCGCAACCCCCTAGTCACTTACACCCCAACGACCAAACACGTCCCTGTCGCACACTCATCATCACTGCTGCCAGCACCCTCACATTTGAACTTTGGATGCCCGTACCCTACGCAGGCGCTAGAAGGCACTAGCCCCCCACCCTTTGTCTCTTGATCCTGTTCCTCCCACGCTGTGCAGGCTGCCTCTCCCGACTCCAAGACACGGCGCTACCGTCGGAAAGCGTGGTGGCTTGCAAACAGGCAGGTCCAAGACCCCAAGCCTGAGCTGACCGTACAGGTAGGTTCTCGTGCTGTTAGAGGTGCAACAGACCGAGATGCTTGGCCTCAACCATTGCCTTTAATTATTTACCCCACGTCAACACCCGGTTGATGCCATAGGTAGCGTTCCTTTTCCTCGTACTGGGGATCCCTGCCCGTTCCGCCCTCTTTCCGTGGTCTTCACCTGATCCTTCACCGAACGCATCGCATCACCTTTTGTTTTTTCCCCCATCCGTAATTTGGCTAGCATCAACAGGAAGCGGCACCGCCCGCAAGGGATGGTTTGATGGGCTCTCGGCGTGTCTTCATGTGTGAGTGTGTGTGCGTGTCAGTCCATGGCCTGGACTCGGTCATACAACCGGGCTTGTTGGCATTGATTGATTGATAATCTTTGGACTTTTGACGGATACTGTGCAGCTCTCAATCAGCTAGCCAGTCGTCCTGCCTGACTGCACCGAGATGCCCAATATCACTTCTCTTATTTTCCCAACAACGTCATTTCGACTTACTCAACTACTCGTCCTGCCCGGTCGCGTAATGCACCGCCCAACGAAGATGACACCGGACAATTACACTGCATACTCACCGGTCAATCCTCCTCACACCCTCAACCAGCTACTGATGCTGCTCGTCTGCCAACTGTCTCCCCTGCCACACCAGTCCCATTCCATACATCGCCGGTTACATGCGCTAACCCATCAAGCAACAGCCCTGTGGTGTGTGAGTGGTCGACTAGCACGACTAACACTACACCCCTCCACTCTTCCCTGTCCAAAGCCTCCCCCTCCCCTGCCTGTCCGTTCCCTCGTCCACTCAGATAATTAAACACACGCTCTGCGTCGCCCATGTACTGTAACCCCCCTACATTTATCCCAGTTACCGCCTTCACGCATCACGTAGCACCAAGGACCTCGGTATATGGGAAGGGGTCCTGGTCTCCAATCCCGCTCTGGTCAAGGCATCACGTTTGGTTATCATCCCATCTGATGGGGGGTCGGAAGGGGAAGGGAGAGAGAGAATGGAGGGGTGTTCCGACGGCTGGTGGGCGCGCGACATGCCAGGCCAAATCAGAACCAGGCCGGGAACAAGGTGCTTGAACGCTGCAGAATCCCGGCACCTTGCTGCACGCACTTGCGAATACATCTCAACCTTTCGGCATCGCGTGTGTGCGCCGAACGCCAAAAGCCATCGCGGAGCCCGCCGAACTGGCTATAAGCTTGCAGAAGGCAAAACGCAGAAATGACCCCGCGCGTATCCCCAATAGGATAGTCACGAACCCAAACGACGGCGGAAAAATAGGGGAAAAAAGTAATGTAGAGTCACAGTGGAGGGATTGCAATTTTTCTCTTTTCTCCTTCGTCCCGGATTCGACGTCACTGCGCCATTTGTATTGTGCTGTATACCAAAAGTTCCATGGGCGTGGTGGATGGATATGCGACGGAAAGCGTTTGCCCTTCCCCTCCCTCCAACACATCCGCTCCACCAGTCTGAGCTGTGTGTTGTGACGAGGTAAGGAGCAGAAGCAAACGCGGCAAAACCCAAATGCATCAACTAGGTACAAAAAAAGAACATGCGAACTCCCACGAAATTCCCAATACCTGTGGGCAACAAATATGCGTGGTTCCCAGACTCCGGTGTCCTGCGCCTATCCTCCTTCTCTGTCCCCATTTCAGACGGAATTATCCTTGTTATAGACAGATGATGATTAAAGAAAACCCTTCCCCTGTTGGAAATGCTGCAAGATTCCCCTTGGTACAAAAAAAAGTGTTGAGTCTCGACATCCGTGTTTGTATGTGTGCGTTCGAGATAATGGTGATGGTGGTGGGGAGCACGGTCCAGAGCCGGGGCCAGACGCGGGCCATGTCGGCTAACCTTGGAAGACTTGAGGACGATATGGGTTGGTTGTCGTCGTCCGGTGCAAAGTGTGGTAGTGATGGTTGGCCCCGTCCTTAGCCCGGCACCGTGTTCGGCGTAGCCGCCCGAATAAAGTTGAATAGTCCGCGACGCCGTCACTCACTTCCCCCTCTCGGTCCATCCCGTCTGGGTATTGTTGCAAATGTCGATCTCGTTTGTCCGTCCTTTTCGCGTGTACACGGGTGTCGTTGTCTCTGTTTGATTTCCACCTCGTTGTGAAAATCGAAATGCTGGATTCCCACTGCTGCGCCAGAACGTCCTTTCCGCAATGCTGTGTCCGCGATCAAAAGCAAAATCCCCAAATAGAAAAAACGCCGTTGTCTGAGATGCAGGCCCTGCACCTCCCCAGAAATGTTGTCTTTTTTCTTTCTTTCTTTTGAACCCCCCTGGTTCCCGTGTTCCTCCTATTGCAAGAATCAGCCACATGGCGAGCAGGCCATGTGCGATCAGCGTGGTCGAGACCCCAGTGTCTCAAGTCTTTCCCACCCCTCTTGGGCTTGCGTTGCCCATTTCTCTCCAAACAGTCCAGTCACCGACCCGTAGTCGGGAAGTCAGAATTGGAGACGGCGCCTGTCTGGTTGAGCAAGTCCGCTTTGGCGCCTCTCGGAACGCTGCGTTAGCGTGATGTAACTTGGTCGAAAAGGCTAGGATTGGGTTGTTCCGTAGCCAAGGTAGCCCAGTGGTTGTGCTGATGGTGGGTGGCTGACCGGTGTGGCAGCCCTCAACCGTGGTTTTCGACAGTCCTGTGGGCTGTGTGACTGGCGCACATCCCTCCTTAATCTGCCCGTTGAAGAAAGACTGGAGAGGGACAGAAATAAGGCGGAAAATCGGCCGAAATGACATCTTTGGATACGCCTGTCCCGAGAGGCCGGAGGATGGAAATGAAAACGGTGGTAGAATGCGAGATGTGATAGAAGCAAATGTGCCGCCGCCCGGATCTGCGCGCGCCCCTAGTACTGTTCCTTCGTCGAGTGGCGCGCTATAGGCCGACGGGTGTGTTGTTGCGCTTGATCATACTCTCCCAGACAATGGGAGCCGAAGGCTTGCATTCGCCTGTGAGGAGACTGTTAGTTGATGCCCTTCAAGTGGAATTAGGAATAACCGCATCATCCGCCACGGAAGGTTGCATCTGTTTGCTTCTGCTGCTACGGGGCAAGGTGACAGCAAAGTTTGGCCGCCAAATTTGCTGCCCACCCCCCATGCCGGTCCCAATTCCAGGTGCTTGGAGATGGGTGGAGAGTGGAGGGTGTCCCTTTCCGTGGCAGCACAAGCCGGACAGACATCCTTGCCCGCATTGATAGGAGGGATGCTGCGTAGGAGCGAGGAATGCAGAGAGACTGGACTCGCTCCGGAGAGGGCAGAATGACAGGAAGAAACATACCACAGACTTCATTTCCCCTATCGACGTAGGTCAGTTTTTGTTCTCAGCGCAAGATAGGGAGAAACAGTTGGCATGATCTGTACGATTTGCATGTAGGGGGGGCGGAAGAGAAAAAGCAATGAGTGACGTACCTGTACTCGCAGTGAGTGACATGTGGAGGACAGCGGCGTTGTGTACGAGCGTAAAGTGGGCACCAGCGAGACACGATCCAGCGGACGTGGTTGCAGCGAAACTCCCTCTGGAGTACAAAGTCAGCCCTCTGAATGTCCTCATCCCGCAAAGTCCGGGCTCGAGGAACACGTACCTGAGTGTAGTTGCACATGTTTCTTCCTCTATGTGCGGTCCTGTGGGACTATGGACGGGGTTTGGCAGGTCTTCGGGTGTAAGTCGGGGTCTAAGTACGAGAAACGGTAGTAGATGTGGGAATCCGCGTGGTACAATTCGGAGGCGAGGTTGATCGGTGATAAGTGAACGACAATGTTGGAAAGAAGTATCGACGCAAGGCTAGGGAAAGATTAGGAACGAAGTCGTCGTGAGGCAAGAAGAGGGCGGGCGGGTTCTGTATTTGAAAGAAGAGTGAGTGTTCGTCGAGGTGTATGGGCTTGGGCGGAACAGAGCGCAGAGGGTGTGTGAGGCGGTTGCTGTTCTGTATATAGCCCAAAGGCTTGGAGACTCAGAGATGGGGTCAATCGTCAGTGGACAGCGCTCAGGGAACCCAAGCAAAAGTGAAATCCCTGGGTGATGCAAGGTTTAGGCCCATATGTACCGCTACGTGGGGTGTATATGTGAAATGTAAACGGCGGGGGGGGGAGGGAGAGAGACCGACAGAAAGACAAGTGGGAAAGACAGACACTAGAGTGAGTCTGAGTCCTAGACCACTAGCCAGACCAGACTGGCGGGCGGGTGGGCAAGCATCATGGCCCCAGAATTATGATTGCCCCTTGTTGCTTGCTTGCCGGCCCCAAAAGATAGAACCTAGTCTGAGTCTGGCTCGTTTGGCCATTGAGAAGACGGGCGGATCGGGCAGAAAACTATGTGTGTGTGTGTGTGTGTGTGCATTCCGTAAAGGGTGCGCGCAGTGTTCAGGCTCTTGCTCGTTCGTAGGTGTGTCCCTCAGGCTCAGGTCCGGGCCGAGGGGGTGTGCGTAAGTTTTGGGCCGTCTTGGGGAGTGTGCTCCAATCATAGACAGACCGACTCCAAGATTCTCCCGTCTCCTCTCTGGCAAAGTCTCGCGGTACCTCAGTATCTCTCACACACGGTGTCGCTGCACAGCACAGGCTCTGCTGGCTGGTCACATACGGGGTAAAGTGGCCCAATGCCCAAAGCATCTCAGGTGCATAGTGTGTATGGCTTGGGAGAACCCCCTCCCCTCTGGCTGCCTCTGTGCCAGCTTCCCGTGTAGGGGCACCATACACACGCCGCGCAGCACCACGCGGCACGGAGTACGCAGCCCGCCCCTTGCACCCTTCTTCTTTTGACTTGCCCCGTCTTCTCAACGATTACTCGGTCTGGTCTGGTTTGATCTGGTCTCTTGTCGCACGCCCGGTCTGCTTTGCAATCTTTCCTCCACGTCGCCAACCATCCATGGCGTCATGTTCTTGGTTTTCGCTCGGTGCAGATGGTAAAAAGGGGGGGAGGCGACCTCAACACCAAAGATGCTTTTTCACCAGGCATACAGAGTGCATGGCTTGCCATAGGGCAGTCTCCCTGAGTTGGCTTTTGACACTAGCCCACGCCAGGGGTGATCCTTCTCTGCGGACGGTCGCAGGCATGGCGAAACAGGCACCGGCTCGTCCCCTAGAACGGCTTGTCTTTATCCGACTTCTATTCGACAGAGTCGCAAGATTGAGGGGGGCCACGCACACAACGGGTGACAGCAACGCCGCGCTTTGGATGGTGATGATCCCTGGTGCTGGCTAGTTGTACTAAACAAAAGGATGCCAGGAAGAGGTTACGCTGAGGAAAGAAAGTTTTCTCCAAGTACGAAGCTAACCATGTTGGGAGATTTGGTAGGGGGTAGAGCTGTACGTGGGTGTGTTTCCCAGCTGCCATGCTTCTGCTTTGTTCAACCCGTTACCTCTCTGCGCCCTGTCCCTCTCTTCTCCTTGCTTGCTCCAGCTCGCCAATTGCCTGTCAATAATGGGTCCTCAGAACACATGACATTCCAGCTTGCCGCAGGGATTGTGGAAGCAGAGAACGTGCGTTCGCTGCTTGCCGTCAAGGCCCAGAGAATCCGCTGGGACGTTTGCCAGGGGTCCCAGTCCGAGGGGGCTTGAGGGTGATTTTCGAGTGACTCCCGCCTGACCAGTAGAGCTGGGAAACGAGACGATCAAGGGGGAGGAGCTGGCTCCGACAGAAAGGGGAGCGAGGCCAAAAAGGTGACGAGCCTTACTAGTGAGGGGCAAGCAAGCACTTGCGCCTGAGCCATGTCTGGCACTATTTTCATCTACTGATCTGGCTGGACTGGGATGTACATACAACACCACCAGAAACCAGCAGGGGTGACGACGAGAGCCGAAGGTAAAGCGTACAGTACAGTTGTGCATGGCCCTAGAAGCACGGTACATCCACGGTACATCGTTTGCTCCCCACATTCGCGTCAAGAAGATGTGAAGCGACGTTCGGGAGCAGGGCAAGGGTCGTTGCAGAAACCAATGCTGGCCAACCGCGCGATGCAGACGCGAGGCTTGGCTTGAGGAACGAACGACGCTGGCAGTCACGCAATGCGCGGACGGGGCGAATACTGACTGCCCTTGAGCGGGTTTAGACAAATGTCCTTGCGAGACGTTTTCGTGTTACTCTCTGCGGTATAGCGTCTCTCGTAACGCGCGCCGCCCGAGTCAAGCGACATTTCCCGTGCCTAACAAGACGCTGGAGTCCCTTGGACGAGCACCGTGGTTGCGCAAACACTACTCAAGCAGGTTTCCCGAACTACATTACAATCCTGGGGGGGCAAACGGCCTCGCTTTCCACTTCCCAAAGAGGTTCGTTCGTTAACGGACCGTCGACGGCGACAGCGGCCCGTTGCCTTGGGCTGAGGTCGACATACCATCTCTGGAGGAAACAAAAAGGCGGGAAAATCGGAGAGTGTTGTTGTATGTCCAGGCTCGATCTCGCGTCGTCGCATGCAACTGGCGCATGTTGGGGGTCGACTTATGCACGCCTCGTGCGTCTGCGTCCGCGTCTCGCGGGGAGCCTGATGTACTAAGTCGATATTACCATGCCTCGGTAGTCTCATCGCCTAGTGCTGTTCATCACTCTTGGACTACATCGACGGGCAGCCTCGAGGGGCGAGAAGGGTTGAGAGACGGCAATTTACGGCACGTGGCGTGGCCCCTGTCCAGCGGGGATCGCCAGGCAGTTTAGTCAACGCGAAACGACGGAGAGTCCATCTCAAGGCCTTTTCGTGCCACTTGCCAGCGGCGGCTGACTGCCACACTATAATGCCAGCCCGTCCGTGGCCCCTTTTGAGTTGCCCACAAGGTGCCGACGCTAGTATGTCTTTTAATCCTCTCTCCCTGGGGCGCTGGAAACGCCGACGCACGTAGCATCATTTCCGAAGAGATTGATAAAAATTGATAAGGTCACCGCTCCTTCGGCGACTGACGACATCTTCCCGGCGACCTGTGCGTATGTACCTTAGTAAGACAGGGCGATAGATGAGTCGCCCGTATTTGCTGGGGTGCCCATTAAAGATCGCTGGAAGTGGTGGCATCACTCCTCTTCTCACGTCTCCCAACTAGGTATTACCACTTTTCCGCAAACACTAAGTGATGCTATCTCCACTTACTGCGGACACCATACGCAGCCACTAGGCGTGGCCGGTGACCTTGTCTCATTCTCGAGGGCGTTTCGAATTCGCCTTGTCCTCGCTCGTCCTCCCCAGCTGTCCTCCCCAGCTGGTCCTCGCCCAACGGGGTTATCCTTCCAACATGTGGGAGTGCCATGTGTGCCAACGGGTGACAACCGGAGGCCATAGACGACGGTCCCAATACCACTTACCAGTCATGCAGCCCTTTCCGTCAGCCCCGGCCGCCTGCCGTCCGGCCCCGTACCGGTAGCATCGCGGATGGATGGTCGTAACTCGTCCCCGGCAGTGCGGTTGCCCGTCGGGCTCATAATGGGTCTGCCTCATCGACGACCTTGAACAAGAGTTTGACCCACCGCGATCAAGAGCCCAAGAAAAAGAAAGGAGCCCCAAATGCGATTCTCCCAACGAGAGAATCATCACTTGGCTTCGCATTATCATACAGAGTCTCGACTCTTCGAATGGTGCTTGACTCAACAAGCCTGCACCGGTAGGTGCCGGCTCTGATGAAGGTATGATATTGTCCGTCTGCCCTAGCCCCCCCCCATGTTGCCCTCCTAGATGCGAATGAACGTGCGATCCCTGCTAATTATCTGCAAAGGGAATCTCAACGATCAACCCCCTCGTAAAGCTTGAGCCCCAGCGACTTAAACCTCTTTTATATATATTTTTTTTTTCGAGTTTTTCGGCGATCTCGCCGACGCTGCGAGAAACAGGACACGACGCAACCGAGTTGCGACGAAATCCTGACAGAGCCGCCAACCGTCGGCGCAAGAGCACGACGCTGCTCAAGCAGACAGCGGCCAGCGCCCGCTGTTATCCGCCGTCCTGTCTCCTCGATGGTCGCGTCTTGCCCGAGCTGTTTGGCTATATAGGTCGGTCGTTCCTATAACCTCCGCCCAATTTGGCGCTCCTCCTCCGTCCACTGCAACGCTGCATCTCGGAGCGGAGCCGACGACGGCCTTCGCTGGCCTTCGACTGGTGTAGGCGCCCTGCCGCGCCTTGCTCGAACACCCATCAGGATCGGCAGGCAGTGCTTCACGTGGGACGTAGGTCTCAGTCCAACTTGGGTGCGTCTCTATGGCTAGCAGGTGTGCTCTGTGACGATGCCTGCAACTCCATCTCTGCCTGCCAGCGCTTTGGTGCTGAACTAATTCGCCATCCATTCACAACTGGCAGACGGGGACGACTTCATGGTTCGCGGTTTTTCGGGACCCGAGCGCACCGGATAGAATACCGGTGTCCTGTCCTAGCCGATCGGACATATTGACTCCTGTCGTTGCCCGACGACGAGATTACCTGGCGCCGTACCGACATGTTAGGCCAACGTACCGTAATTAAGCAGAATCGATGTCATTCCGACGTTCCAACAAATGCGGTATGCAAAGGCGTTCAATGTTTTTCAGCAAGCCCGAGCCAACCGTTGGAAAACCGCAGGCCAGCCAATGTCCTACAGCCAAATCATCTCCCCCTGGCCCTGGACTGTTTAAACTTTTCTAGGGGACTTGCGGTGCGGGCGTCGTGTAAATCCTCTTGACCACAAGCAGACATCGATGAATGTCCCGCTCCACACCGGTCAAGCTGTGTCCAGGGGTTTTGGTCCCGCTAACGATTGTCACGAGTGTCTGTCGGAGACGTACACCAGGGCGAGAGATGGAGCGCCGACGAGTCAGGTGAACCCTGGCCTCTGAAGAATTGGCATCCTGGGCGGTGGTTTCTAGCTCGCTTCTAGAGCGAGGAGGGGTCGAGGAACAAGGCCTTCGGCACTTACTCACAAAACATTCCCCCCTCCCCCCGTCGGTTCTGTCCTGGAATGCAGCAGCAGAGACACCTTCTCTAAACGCCGAATTAGAGCTACGTAGGACACAGCCGATGCGACATAAACCATATCTATCTTTGATGAGTTTGAAACACAATTTTGCACGTGGGCGCGTGAAGCGACCTAACCACCATCCACGTATGAGCGACGGCGGCCTCTTGTTGTCGATGGCTCCCACAGGTTGAGCGGTGAAGCCCGTGTGGGCACTTTAGCGGTTGATCAAGCACCGTCTGCTCTCGTCCAGCGCCCGAGAACGAATGATCGTGATGTTGCTAGATGGCGCGCAATGACTGCCCGCCAGGCCTGCTCTGCGCGTGGATTTCGCTTGAATAGCGCCGTGGATCATGACCGGCCGTTCCGCTCCTCTGGAGCAAGCAGATTTTTTTCCCCTCGACAAGATCAAAGCGAACGGGGACTGAATCATTCGTCATCGATCCATGCCATGCTTTCTCGTGAACCCAGTGCCGGGTGAACATCCGCCTGCTGCCCAGCTAGACCAAGGGCAGTAAGGAGACCCAGCAGCCTGGCTCAGGGTGACATGTGTGGCTGGCGCCAGTACCGTTGTTGACAAGCCGCCGAGGAGCCTGGCCAATCAGCTGGTGTCCCGGCTGGCTGTCTCGGCGTTCCCAATGGCATGGATCCGGAATCTGATTCGTAAAAGGATTGCAGACGATATTTCCGATATGGACTTTTTCGCTGGGGGCTTCATTAAACAGCACAGCCAGGCCCCGTTTCTGTCCGGCCGCTGTAACGTAAAATGGCGAGCTGTGACATTGCCTTCATCTCGATTTTCCCTTTGGATGGGACGTCGGACGAGGGGGCGCGTAACTGCAATCAAGGGTGATACGGTCGATCGCCGTGCAATGTGCATCAACTGCCACCTCGAGACCCGCCGGCTTCAGGATGTGCACGCTTTTTTCAGGCGACCGAAGCTATTGTGGCCCTGATCTTCTCCTGGTCTGGGTCATAGACGCGCATCACACGACCCGGTCAGGTGCTTTTGTATGGCGCTCGAGGCTAGCTCAATGTTTTTCGTGATGGCTTCTCATCTGGGCGCAAGTCGGTGACGAGATGCGACGGCAGTTCGGGTTGCGAGACGGCCTTAAGGATTACCCCGAAATTCCGTCTACCGAGTCATTGCTCAGCATGCGAAAAAAAGAAAAAAAGAAAGCATGGTGGCTTACTACGATTAATGTGCTTCTCAGTCTCTCGTGCCGACACGCTGGGTCGCCCTGAATGGCTCATCCACCACCCGCTGCTGCCCACACCGGTCTGCCTGCATGGGGCGAAAAACTGTCATCGCTTAGCGGGTTCATTGCCCCGGGTTTGCTATAGTGCCACAGGGATACATCTATTGACAGGCTGTTGAAACGGCGCTCTCGTACCGAACTCTACGAACAGGGACGGAGCCCTACCGACGCACCCTCTCCATTGATTGGTAGCTGTTTTATCCACAAATATCCATCGGCATCATCTGCTCTGCATACCCAAGGCTGATCGGTGGAATGCACGCTTTACACCAAGATCATCATTTATGATGCTGTCGGTGACTAGCTTCGTTGGATAATGGCAGGGATTCAGGAGGTGAACGGACTGCGGACTCGTACGGCATCAACAGCTATGTGGAGACAGGCTCTTGCCGGCTTCGAGCAAGGGGAAAGTAAAGGGGGCAACTGTTGCTTAGGAGTGAAGGGGACTTCTCAGGTTGCCCAAAATGACCTGGAATCTCTTCGTGTCCTACTGGTCACAGTAGTAAGAGATGTTGCAGAAATCAACAATTGGGGAGCGTCGACTGCCCCTGCACCATCTACTGTTCCCTGATGTATCGATACTCAGTCAAACGGCCTTGACTGCCCCTCAACGCCCCATCCGTCATGTAGGTACCTTGTCTCATGGAACTGACCCACGGTGCCATTCTTTCGGGATACAGCCCGTCTGAAGCGGGTGCAGCATAACGGGCGGTCCGGAGTGCAGGTGAGGCCCCATCTTACAAATGTAAAACTTCACTGTCCCCGTCGCCGGTGGCAGCGAGGTGTTTCTGATTATCTTTCCGTTCAGCCCCGCGGGTCAGTCAGGGCCAGGGGAGCCAGATAGATAAAGGTCAATGATTGATGCCCAACGCCTTTAGTCAGGAGGAAAGTAGAAAGACAGGGGGGCACTCTGAAATTAGCAGACCCATTATAGAGGCGAAACTGATGCATTTGTGGCAAAATCAGTATGGGCTCGTGGAAGGTGGGCAATGGATAGAGACCCCTGACTGATGGCGGGCAAACCAGCTTACGTGCATGGGTGTGCGATAGAGATGCACACTATGGGCAAAGGCAGTCTTTGAAGCAGTATACGGGTTGTGCCAGCCTCCTGTACATCATGGATCTCTTCCTATACTCCGGTTCGCTGAGGAGCCTTTGCACAGTCGGATAGACAACATGTAGCTATCATGACCCAAAATGACGTCTCACTTGATATCAAGAAGTTGTTACATGTGTGCTTTTGCAAGGTCGATAATGCTTTGGGTATCGCACGGAACATGCAGGGGACTGCTCTTACGTTTTCAGTCCAACCATATATCTGCATATTGATGTTCGCTTAATAAATCAAGGCGACTACTAGATGCAGGCAATAGATCTTGTTTAACACGCATTTGTGGGCGCTTGGGAACACATCCGTTGGCAGACCTGGCTTCGAATTGCGAATTGTGCCATAAACTCAAATTAGTAGGAAAGACCGAGAGAGACATTGAGATGAAAGATGACATTAGAATGGAAGAAAAGCTGAATGAACATAGTGTTTCCCACTCGATTAGGCGGCATAAGGATTCTGTTGAAGGAGTTAGTCGCCGCCACTCTGATAACATAAGCTCCGGGAATAATTGCTGTTCTCTTCAAATCACTCCAATCCCAACTTAGTCCGATGTGGAACAGAATTTGACTGAATGCGGCCGCGAAACGAAGACAGGGCGTGATCGTTGTATGTTGCGGATTGGTATCTAGCCAAGGCCCGAGCATCAGGATGAAGTCTTGGAATATTTTGTTTAAAGTTTGAGACAAGAAAGTCGGAACCATGCATCCGGCTTAGTCCATATGCATGGAGATAAAGAACAGAACGCTGCAACAGGGATATCCGCGATTAAATCATCAGACTAAACCAAAATCATCAAGCAGTGGCATAGTATAACTATTGTTTTTCCAAGGTATACTGTGTCACAACCTGGGATGGATTGTAAACATCCGGGACGCTCGAACTCGTGCTATGTCTCCATCCAGCCGGGATACTAAACCCTTTCGACCCAACAACCGGCGTGTGCAGCCTGTACATTGGTGCAAATCCGTCTAGGCTACACGTATTGCGTGTGCGCCTGATCGAGGTGAACGTGTATCCGTCTGGGACTGAGCAAGCCTCGACATTGTTGCCCGGCTTCCGGAGCTTGTATTGCTTCGCAAAACCAGTGGTATCGCATACGTTATACACTTCGCCAACGGAAATGTACGTGAAACCTGCATATATATCAACGTCATTAGTCCGTCTTCCTTGGAAAACACTGAGGGAGAGGGGGGCTGGAAGGTGAATACTGAAAGGAATCATGGAAGTGGATGAGCGCAGGGAAAAGCAGATTGTATGTACCTGTTTCTGGGGGTGCTAGTTGGCAGGAGAGAAGTCCATCGTGGGGAGCAATCACGAAATACTGCTTCCTGGGACCGATTCCGCAAACATTAGGCACATCCCTTCCCTGCGTGTAAACTGCACCGGGGGTATAGTGCAGGACCAGTAACCGGTGGTGAGTGAATCTGCCTCCTGTTAGATGGACATCAAAGACCAGGGCCATTGATGGAGAAAGAAAGTAGATAGACGTACTGGCTCTTTTTACGTCCTTGTGGTCTTGGGTCATTGGGGTAAAACTGGAGGGAGTTGGTGTGCAAACAGAGAGCGTAGTGAGAGCAAGGATGAGTAAGGACTTCATCATGATGATTCAACGAAAGGTTTTCTGTAAAAATATTTGGAGCATGTAGACTAGATGGTATTGTCCGTTGGAGACAACCAGATCTTTTATCATTTCAGTCTGCGGCGATGGCCGCAGCTTCGAATGTTCCAGGCAGTTAGGGCGTTCTTGTCTTTGTTCTTGTTCTAACTTGTGATCCGTGGAGGCTAAAGACCTCGGCACCTGTTCCGAAGCCTCTCAAATACCTGAAGTGCGACACTGGTGCCGTTTTCATAACTAAGGGCATCGTTTTTCCTTTTAGCACTAGTGAGAACGCCGAAGACCCGGCACTCGGTTCTTAACGGTAGATGATAGCGTGGAATAGACGCAGTAAACCGCATACCCATTTGAACGCAAGCATACCACTTTGAGCGTCGCGCGGGCCAGGACACATTTGCTTACTGGATTTGTAGAGTTATATAGGCAACGTCCTCATATCATTGGCATTTGATCACTGTGGCTGCTGGGGCGCTAAAAGTGGTGGCGTTCGGGCTCAAAATGAATGGATATAAAATCGTCAAGGGCCTCCAGCGACATTGATTTAGATGCGGTGGGTTCATACCAAGCGCATCTCGCACATGATGGGGAGAAAGTAACGTAGTGTACATTGAAACTTTTTTTCTGATACAACGCTGATATGTAAAACACAAACAGACTATAAAATGACTTGCACACAACAAGGTGAAACTAAACGTATACCGATACCTTTCCCATTGCCGACTGTTCTTTTGGCTCGCTATGCAGTGGGCATGGCGGTGCGGCCAAGATATTATGCCTAACATGTCTCTATCCGATGGTTTACATCCAAGCTTGCCAGGAGACCCTTTTAGCGTTTCGAGCCTCATATACATCCCTAACCACTTGGTGTTTTAGATTTGACCTGGAAATCTATAACTCAGGAGATGACAGATCTTTTGGTTGAAGTCGTTGACCTCGGGTATGAATAAAAGTTACTTCATTGTACCACCAAACGTTGCTTGGAAGATATACCGCTTCCTGAAATAGTTGATGGGAGTCTTGAGTCATACCACTTTGAACTTTATCAGCTCACTCTGCTGCTTTTGTCATTCAGAACCCTGTCTCGGGGGATGAACCCTTTGAGGTGTGATGATTTACAGATGGGGGAATAAGGTAAAGCTAACGCACTCCATTGAAAATGTGGTTAGATAGCCTGCTGTTATCACGACTTCAGTAAACAAGATTTATTTATTATGAAACTATGTCCATGGTTGAGATCTCGTAGCCCACATTGCATTAAATGGAAGAACTCTTACAGCTCGATTGCATTACTAATAGTTCAAGTACTCGGGCGGCACCTTTACCCACTGGTCCACGCCGTCCTGAATTGCCATGCTCATGCCGCCCTGAAGATGACTCTGGACGTGGCAGTGCAGGAGCCAGGCACCAGGATTCTCAACATGGTACCGCACCGCCATCCAGCTGAGCGCTTGGAGAGCGGCCGGTGTGGTGAACCCATCGCGCCGCGGGGGGTCGATAAAGTTGAAGCTCCCTGGAATCTCCTTGGCCGCCTCGGCGACGTTGTTCCACTTGAAGAGCCCGTCGCCCTGCCCAAGCAGGTACATCTTGTTGCCGTGCTTGTGAATCGGGTGAGGAGGCATGGGGAAGGCGGCGGCCTGGAATATGAGGTCAACCCAGGTGCCGTTCTTGGTCGTGATTGTGACGTTGTTGTGCCGCTCCGGATCCGGCTGGAATAGAAGCGGTGTCTCATTGTCGAGGCCCATGGGGTAAATGGTGTCGTTGAGTGCCCAGTTGTAGCTCTGCCCAGCCACTCGCATCGACACCTTGACCGTCTGGTCGGCAATTGGCGCGATAGGTGCAGGCGGGAACGCCTTCATCTTGGCCTGGTCGAAGAAGCGGACATTGGCCGTTGTGTTGGCCCCAACGTCGTTGATATAGGCTATAGACGCTTTGCTCGGTGGCTGTGCCTTTTTGGGGTCGCGGTACGACAGCGTCGCGTAGCCGGCGAACATCTGCGGCATAGTGAGGGACACCATGCGCATAGTGAAATCGCCCGGCTTGTCCAGCTTAACCATGACGGAGTAGCGGTCGCCGTTAGTAATGTCGACAGCCTCGACCTCTTGCGGCTCAATGTAGCTGCCGTCGACAGCATAAATCTGCATCGGGTGTTCGTCGATAGAGAAGCGGCCTGTGATGAGGCCAAAGGTACCGATGAGGTCGAAAGCGACCCAAGTTTCCTTGTCGCTGGGCGTCTTCTTAACTTCTATGACCTCGCGCGGGGCATTGGTGGCGGTGCATACATCAAATATTTCGGAGGGGATAGCCGACAGGTTTGTCTGCTTACCCCTTGCCTGGACGCTGGCAATGACAGAGGCCGGCAAGCATCTACAGAGGCGTCAGAAATATGGTTACGAATGAATATGGGGAGCATCTTCTGCTCTGTACTGTACATACCCCTTCGCGGTGAAGGCCGTCTTATTGCCCAGCTGTAGGAACAGACGCTGCTCAGCCGTATACAACGAGGCCATCTTCTCGGGCGCCCAGCATTCGACCCGCCCTTTGCCGTTGATCAGGATGGAGTCATAGCAGGGCGTCTCGAGGCCGGATGCCACGTTGATCTCCCACCCCCGTTCCGACGTGACGTGTCGGTGGTCTGAGAGCACGAGAGGTCTGACGCTGGCCTCGGCCTGCTTCATGGCGCGGACAGTCGCTGGCTGGTTGGAGATCTTGTCAAAGGGCCTAGCGGCACTGGCCTCGGGGTGTATGACGATGGGGCCGTACATGCCGTCGTTGAGCTGGCTGCGATGGTGCGAGTGGTACCAGTATGAGCCGGCCTGCGTGGCCTTCCACCGATAGACGAAGCTTGCGCCGGGTTGGATCGGCCGCTGAGAGAGGCCGGGCACACCGTCTGACCAGGGAGTTTGGAGCATTTCAATACCTGTGCTGCGTCAGCTTCTCTGTCCCTGTCCACGATAGCATCATGTGGGCTGCATGGCTTACCGTGATAGTGCACCGTGGTGTTGAAGGGCATCTTGTTGTGCACCGTGACTTCAACGTCGTCCCCGTAATCCATCTCGAGCACCGGGCCGGGGAATTGGCCGTTGGTTAGGATCATATCCTTTTCGAAGCCATCGGGCGCATGCTTCTCCCACGTCAGGGTCAACTCGAAGGCCTTCGGTTTGCCTTGCTTGGTAGCCGACACCGCCGATAGCATGGCCGGGGCGACTAAGGCCAGCGTTATAAGACTCTGCCGAAACCACATTCTGGAGATGAAACAATGAAAAGAAGGCTACTGTACTTGGTTGGGTCCGAGTTAAGTTCAAGGACGTTTCCATCGCTGGGGCATGGTCGCATATAAATGCTGGACCGGATGAGCTGCCTCGTGTCGGTGTCGGACAGGGCCTCGCAGCTCTGAGGCTATGTTGTCTGTCAGTCGGCTCCACGATGGCACCCTTCCCAAGGGTCTGGCTCTGCCCTGCCAAGACTGTCATCCATCTCCCTTGGGAGCATATCCCCATGTCTCTCTTAGGTCTGTACTGCGGGCTATTTTTGCAGCTCAGACCTGGTTTCCCGAGCTGACCACTAGGCTGGACTAGGCTGGACTAGGCTAGGAGTGGTCCCTCTCTGCGTCAATCCTAAGGGATCGCTTTCTCCATCTCATGTTGTTTCCCGGTGGGGGCTGTTTCCTCGGGTTCCGGTCTCTGAGTAGTGGTTCGTGCTAGCGCCATGCGGATCAGCCGGTGGCATTTCCTGTACATGGTAATTTGGCCGGCCGTTGAAATAGGCACCAGGCCAGCTTGCAGGCTCGGTTTACGACAAGCGATAAGGATTCGGCAGTAAACCGTGCTCAATTTCACCAGAAACAATGAGGCCGCAGCTGTTGTTGTTTTGCCCATGGCGGTCGTACATGATGCGACTATCGCCTATCTAACCATGCGGGATAGCCCAGGCCGCAAGCCTTGCAGGGTCAATTAAGGCTGCTAGTCACGTGTGAGAGTGGCTTGTTGCTAGAATAATAGATTTGGTCCTAGCACCGGTGATTTCCTGATAATGGGAGCATGGATGGATGATATCGATATCCTAAATCATATTCACTGCTTGTCTACTTAGTGCTTGCTTCGTTATCCATGTCTGGGGGAAATGCGTTTCCATCATGTTTCCTCCGTCTCAGCAATCTCCTGAGAATCTCCCAACTATTCGACGACACCCTCGGCGTCATCAATCCCTTATTACCACTGCGCTCTTAATGAAGAGTCCTTCGACTGCGACCTTGACGAGGAACTTGGCCGCACTAGCAACACTGACGCTGTCGGTCATGCGCATTCCAACGCCATTGCTGGCCAGCGTTTGCACGTCGGCCTTGGCAATGGTCTGCTTCTGCTTTTTGGGGTCGTCGAATTCCAGCCTCGACGCCCTCACGAGAGTCCAATCCATCTTTGTCAGGCGAATCTCCTTGTCCACGAGGTTGTGGTCCTCGAGTGCCAATTTGATGTTGGTCCACCCCATGAATG
Source organism: Colletotrichum spaethianum (assembly GCF_022836535.1). Lineage (NCBI taxonomy): Eukaryota > Fungi > Ascomycota > Sordariomycetes > Glomerellales > Glomerellaceae > Colletotrichum > Colletotrichum spaethianum. The sequence goes on along the minus strand of NW_026054801.1, from coordinate 517,908 downwards.
CCTTGGACAGCCACGGGAGGTTGGCCCAAGAATCCCCGGCACCTGCTGTCGACATGAATACAATGCGACGAATGCCGGCCTGCTCCAGAACTTCGCAAGCATTGGCGCAAGAATCAGCCAAGAAGCGTGGAGGTGAAAGTTGGGGCGCAAAAGGGCTCTCAGACTCGCGGACTGTGTTCAATGTGACAATTGCCGCCGAAGGAGTCAGGGAAGGTGCCGCAGAGAGAGCTGTCTTGATGTCGGACTTTGATAGTGGCGAGCCGGTGACGACTGTTAGACCATCACGGGGGGCGAGGCTGCCAGAGGTCCGGACAAGGGCTACCGCCGTATGGCCTTGAGACAGCAATTCGGACACGACGTGCTTGCCAGTGCGCCCAGTGGCGCCAAGGAGGAGGAAATGCATGGTATTGGACAATGAGAGGTAATGGTTTGTGTATTCGTCTGTGTGCCTGAGCTTGCGAGGTTTACGATGAAGAGAAGAAAAGGGCTTGTTCACAAAAAGGACGACGAGGTTGGCAGATGCATTTAACATTGACGAGCCTGCAATTGACCGACCTGACATCGGTCCAAATGACTATAAGACCTGATGCCTAGTGGAAGCGTGCTCATAAATCAGCCTACATGACGCTGATTGGCTTGTTCGGTCCGCTTACCGAAAGCGGGAAGATGGAAGTTGAAAAGGTACGTACCTAGCGTACAGATCGCTTAGCTGTGAGGAGATGGTACGTAGATGGATATGTGTGTGTGGCTCAAACGTACAGTACGGTACCTACGCCGGGCCAATCCGCTCCCATGTAGCTCCACTCACTTACTGCGAAGCGATGTGTGAGCGGCAGCGGCAAAATCGGGTCGGGAAAGCGCTTCCCCGAGGCTGGAGAGAGCTTGTGTTATACACGATGTGTGTATGTAGGTATCCCTGAGCTTGTACGTATCTCTTTCGGCTCCTTCCGCCGTGGCCGCCTCTTGGCTCCCCCCCTGCGTTGATTAGAGTGGGGGCGGCCTCCAACAGCCCCCTCATAGCCTAGAGATATGTTAGGTACGGATGTTATCCAATGATATCTTGGACACCGAGTATTCTGCAGGGGCTCACCCCCACGTGTAAGACGGGAACCAAGGGTCTCAACCTCTTGTTCAACCTGATCATGATCTGATATCCATCCGTCTCATCATATGGTAGCTAAGGCAGTAGAGGGATGCGAACCCCCAGGGTTCTCTGCAGGTGGGAAACATGAACAAAGGACATTACTTAACGAGCGGAAGGGCTGACAAGCAAGGGCGTCCATGACTGCCTAGCAGTCCACGTCAAAGTCCCTCGACTGCTGCGCCTGGAGACCACAGCCAATGAATACGAATTTCACACGTAAGCGGCATTGCGGCATGCAAAAGCCACTCAACACCAACAGCAGCACCTGCCCGATACCACCTAGTTGATAATAACGCCTTGTCTTGAAGAAAATTGGCGTATACTCCGCGGGGTGGCAGCACCTATGCTACATAAGAGAAGACGGTGTCCCTGCAGCTCTCGGAGCATCCTTGCACCTGGCGCTGTTGTGTTCCCGCAGCATGCCGACAAGAACAGAATACAACGCTCACTTGTCCTCATGCCAGATGTCTTTTACACCCGACTTGCTTCCTCTCTTCGACCCATCCACAGCCGATAGCCTGGGCTTGTCGGATGGCGACACAGCGTGGATGTTCGAGCCGGATGCCGACCCGGCACACGAGCAAATGCAGTTCACCGACCTGGGCTCCACTGACATTCAAATCCCCGATGTCCCCGACCTAGAACTTCTACCATCGGGAGACATTCACATGCACGCAGACACCGACGCAGATCTCGGAGCCAGACGAGATTCACCGGGAGGTTACCAGACGTCGAATGGCTCCTCTTTGTCTGTGCCCGCATCTCGATCTACGTCCGCTTCGTCACCGTCGTCGTCCTCGGTGGCTTATCCTGGCTTCCCTCTCCCATTTCAGGCAATGACACACACGGGACAACGCCAAGGTAACCTTTGCACGTCTCAGAGATGCCTCAGTGCAGCTCTTCGCATCCTAACGGCCCTGCACATTGCCCACTCGGCATGCCTGAGTGCGCATAGAGAGGACCCCACAATCCCGCAGACCCGGAAGATGGAAACGGTGCTGTCCATGAACAAGGATGTCATCGCCGCAATGGGTCCAATTTTGGCTTGCTCCTGCTCGGCCAAGTCGCTGGTGCAGCTGCCGCTGCTTAGCATCTGCGGTAATCTCATTGCCTGGAACAGGGCAATGATCAGCGCCAGTATCAACCAAGGCGACGATCCATTTTTGCCGACAACCGCCTTGTGTGCTGGCCCCACCAAGGCGCCCGAGGCCCGGGTCTTGCCTCAACCCATCACTATCGGCCAGCACCAGATCAGCGGTAAACTCGGCCGAGCTCTCCATAACCAGGTCATGGCTGGCGAATTGCGTATTCTCGAAGGCCTGGTCGACGCTCTGTCCCGCCGCTTTGGCGAGACATCAGGGTCAGACGGCGCCTCCGGCACCTCTCCTACCGCTGCACATGCGAGGAATGTCAACGGTCGCGAGACTACTGCCCAGGATACCCATTTGTTGCAGTCGAGAGGTCTCCCCCCCAACGTGCACCGTCATATCATCTCGTCACTACGTACACGACTGGAGCATACACGGGGTATGATCTTTTCTCATGGCTAGCGCTAGTTGGAGACATAGAAACAAAGCCAGACGAAACTCGTCTCTCTTTTTGTGTAACTGTGCACTCCTTATACTGTTTCAACGAGAGGTTTTCTGTTTCGAAAGCGGAGTATCAAGAACTTTGAGTGCTTTATGAAAGAAAGACATGTGAATTATACGATATATGAAATAGTTATGACAATTTAGGAAGAAAGAGTCTCGGTTGACGATTTAGCATTTGTCTGTTTCTCCGCACCTATTTTCTGTGGATGATTATACTGCCTAGTTCGCATCGTATTCCGGGTTGCTGAAGAGAGAGATTCGTAACGTGTGTTATTTCCCCCTTTCTTTTGAAAATACTTATTAGTCCTCACGAATTACATGGCATCGTGTCAAGTACAAACATTAGCCGTCTTTAAATGTGTTCTCTTGTATTGTAGTCATGGATCAATTCAGATAACCAATGTGGGGGAGCTTTTTACACCCAGCTGCCACTAGTACAAGACTTACAACTTTGTTCCACCAAACTGCGTTACGTTTGATTTGTAATCTTGTCCAGACACACTCGCCTCGAGAATCTCCTTCGTCTTGCCAACGACATCATGAGAGAAAATGACATCGATGACATCATCCTGACTCTGTAAGCTCGTGCCTTCGGGGAGGAACTGGGCAGCAGCATCGCGGACGCTTTGTGGCATTGGAGGTCCAGAGTTGGAGAGCGTCTGGATTGCCGAACCTCGACCCCTCCTAATATTTTCAAAGAGTCCGAGACGCATATCCAAGGTGGCTTTATCTTGTACTTGATCCAAGAGAATGCCGAGAACAGCGGCATCTTCGATGGCTTGCGCGCCGCCTTGAGCTTGGACTGTTGACTCGCATGAGACACGATAATAACTCGATCACAGTAGCATAAATCCGGGACGCGACACTTACAAGGAAGCATGGGATGAGCAGCATCGCCAATCAGAACAAGAGAATCTTTGCGCCACGAAGACAGTGGGTTTCTAGCCACCAATTTCCAGAATCTAACATCCGTGGCTTTCCTGGTAGATTTGTAAGCTATACTATTCAGGGGAAAAGTCTGCCGCGGTGTCTTGAAACTTACGCAAGAACAGCTTGCAGAGCTGGACTGAATTCCTTCTTTGCATAGTCCATTACCATGGTCGGCTCTATGCCTGCTTGGAAGTCTACGTCGGAGCGACGTTAGCAGGGGCTTTCCCTTCGGTTCACCGAGTGGGGTGTACATGCCTTCGGTGACATTCTCGCTTTCGAATGACTGTGAGAGATAAAGGAAGTTCTGGACCTCATTGCTGCAGCCCGGTGAGGTCAGCAACTCAGCAAACTTTTGGAGACATCGTAGTGGGCAGAGGAGAGTAGAGCGTACTTCCTACACATGTACCATACCAAGCCCCCTCCCCGAGCGCCCACGAAGTACCTCTGGGTGGAATCTTCCACCAAAGAGGCTGTAGCCGGGTCCGCTAGCAACTCCTGTGTCGGCACTAGCCATCGCATAGTTGACCAGCCCGTGTCACTAGCGTGGCTCTCGTCTGTGACGAGGACGTGGTCTCTGGCCGTCGAGTGCACGCCGTTCGCTGCAATGACCAAGTCCGCCTGCCAGACTGTGCCGTCGGCAGTGGTTACCATTGCATGCAGAGGATCCTGACGGAAATGATCAGCAACGTCCCGAGAGAACACCAATTTGGCGGGAGTGGGGCTCACATAGTCAGCCACCGTGGCTCGAACATGCAACTTGCACGGCTGCCCTGGTCCATCATCTCCTGTTGCCAGCGCTTTGAGTTGGTCATGAAGATCGACGCGGTGAACTGCATAAATGGGAGCGCCATAGTTCTCTTCAATGTTCGCGTAGTAGTTGGGCACCATCATCTGCATGTTACTGCCGTTGAGGATGCTTCCGGTCTTGATGGCGACCATACGGGACTGCGCAATGTCGAACCCCCAGCTGCGGAGGACCGGCGATGCATTCGGGGCTATCGAAATGGCGGCCCCAGTCTCCTGGAGCAGGGCGGACTGCTCGAGAATCTTTCAGGGCATGTCAGCATGCGGCATTGGTGGACTGACACTCTTTGAGACAAGCCAGACGAACCGTTACTATGTGTCCTGCTCTGCGCAGAGCAATACCAGCACTGAGGCCGGCAATTCCGGCGCCGACGATGATGATCTCCATTGCTCGGTATTGATTGAACTCGTCCTGATTTGAATCAATGCTGTCAAGATTGCGGGGTGCATTCTCCTTATGTGTGCAAATGAGTTGGCCGACATACGCCAGTGGTGCGGCTTACTGACACAATAATAGCGCGAGGTGGCAAAAGTACTATACTTGTTTGTTCGGCCGGCAAGCCGGGATTCATATCGCTATTGTTAAGCTTCGGTTCATTCTCAGCTGTTCAGCTCGGTGTTTAGTCGCTCGGTGACATTCGGGCTTCCATGTTGTCTTGCTTACCCGGCCCCGCTCCGCTGACATTGCGGGCGGAATTGCACATCCAACTCCGGTCGGTATCCGTCGATGAGGCAGTGATACCGAAACAACGAAGATAGATTCCCGATTCCCGATTCCTAGCTCATTGTTGTATATAAGCGATACGTCGCGGGTGATGGCACTTGATTGGAACGTAAACATTCCTTTCCACACGCTACTACAGAACTGACAAAGTACTGCTTAACTGCTTAATCACTCCAACAATATACACACTCCACAACTTGTTCAGAAAATGACTTTCATCTCTGAGCCCAAGAGTATGCATCGAGTGCGCGCCGATGAGGCAGCGCGGCTCAAGATGCAGGACTCTCTGCGGGGTGCCGCCGAGGCTATGGAAACGCCAAACGACACAATGCTACGTCTGTTCAACGGGGTAAGGGCTTGCTGTGGCATGTTGTTTCGAAATAGTGCTTACGGCATCGGCTAACTCAATCATCACGGCAGGCTCTTGAAGTCCCCATGATTAAAGCCGGCTGCGACATTGGTCTTTTCAAGATGCTCGCAGCGAGCCAGACGCCGTTGACTCTGGCGGATATTGCAAGCACCACAAACGCAGAGCCGGCCTTTCTCGGGCGCATTTTGCGATACCTCGCAGCTACTCGCTTCATCGCAGAGACGGGCAAGGACCAGTTCAGTGCCAACCTCAGCACCCAATCACTTGCGGATCCCGCCATCGAGGGTAGCTTGAACTACATGTAAGTGTGCCAGTGAGCTTGGTCGCGTGATGGACTGCCTAGGCTGACCAGACCCCAGCTTCGCAATTGCTATTCCGGCTTACCAGGCCCTCCCCGAGTTCTTGCAGCAGACAAGCTTCCAGACTCCCCCCGGCACCAAATGCGCGTGGCAGCAATCGGTCAAGACGGATATGGACTGGTTCCCGTACTACAAGCAGCACCCTGAGCAGCTCTCCTACTTCCAGAAGCTCATGAGTGTGCCGCGCGACGGTGAATGGTTCGACGTTGTTCCGTTTGCCGAAGAGGCCGCCGACGTCAGCCCCGACCGCGCACTCTTCGTGGACATTGGGGCAGCATCGGTCACCAGAGCAAGCGCCTGAGGTCAAAGTATCCCACGCTTCCTGGAAGGGTCATCGTCCAGGACCTGCCCGAGACCGTCAATGTGGCCGTTCCTGCCCCGGGCGTCGAGTTTATGGCTTACGACTTCTTCACGCCCCAGCCTATTCAAGGTAGGCCCAATAATTTCATGTATCAATCTTCGAGATAAGAGCTTACCATGTTTGTAGGCGCCAGGTTCTACTACATGCGCACTGTTCTTCACGACTGGGACGAGGAGAACTCGATTAAGATCCTGAAGAATACGGCCGCTGCCATGAGCGCTGACTCACAGCTGTTGATTGACGAGATGGCGCTGCCAAACAAGGATGTGCACTGGTGGTCAGCGTGCTTGGACTTGCACATGTACACCATGCTCAACGCATTGGAGAGGACTGTCGACCAGTGGCATGATCTACTGGGTAAGGCCGGCCTTAAGCTCGTCGACATCAGGACGTACGCATCGGTCATGAAGAATTCGATTATTGTTGCCGAGCGCATCTGAGTGGACGAACTCGGCTGCGTGGTTTCGTACTCTATTTGTACGATGCAATTAGGCACGTCGACAATCTTGTGTTGTCTTGGTCCATGGATCTAGTAGCGCAGAACAGACAGAATATGGAATCTTACAAAATTACAAAGTACCATGGAATCGCATTGCATTATTATCTTTCGTATATGCCTTGACATGAAATTATTTAGTGTTCATGTTTACAGCAATGCTTGAGCATATTGTCTTAAATTAGGACCTGTGATGGCCCTGGATCCTGCTATTGAGTGAAGTGATGGATTGCGCTCACGTTCTTGATAATGCTCGGCTACTTGAGATTTTCTGGGAATTACAAGGAGCCTTATTTAGAAACCGGAGGTATTTATCGAAACTGACATATTTTTACAGCCAAGCCGTGCTTTCGAACCCTAACGATGGAGGAACCAGTTTATGATCATGTATTGAAAAGCAATAGAGACCAATGCATTGATCTCTATTTCCCGTCAATACGAAACCCATGCTGACTACTTACGTAAGAGCAGGTGGCGACGCAAGGGTCTTTTCTATGAATATAGACGCAATGCTGCATTTCTGCATAAATACAGTACCTCTACCCGGACAGAACCTGGCACAGGCTCGAAAATCTTCGCACAAGCTTTTAAAACTCAAGTCTCCATCAGTGCGAAGCTTAAAATGTCTATGTGGCTCCTGAATAACATGAATTATGGCAAGCTGGAACAGGGTCTTGGCAAGCCCGGGTTTTGACCAACGTGGCTGAGCTCGGTGTCCGACGACCACCGAACTCACCGTTCTTGCCTGCTGTTATCCGTCAGCGAGGGCGGAAGTGCCTCTGTCTGAACTCTTCTTCATTGAGAAGGGTCAAGGATTTGGCACCATCGTTTGGCCATACTACACTTGAAACTTTGATGCTACTGTATTCAAAATAAGTTGATTGTTGATCCAAAGACCTTATCTTGATTAATACACCATGGCAACTTTGGCAAACGTCAAGATTGACCGCGAATTCTGGAAGGACTACCTCACAGCTCAGGCAAGCCAATTGCCCCACCTCGACGATGTAGAAGATGTAACGGACCGAGTCATCAGGGTGATGGGAGGAAACCCCGGAGAGATGCAGCTCCAGGGAACCAACACCTTCCTCGTCGGCACCGGCAAGGCCAGAATTCTCATTGACACCGGCGAGGTATGTAAAGAAGGCGGCGGGCAGAGTGTTTCCGTGAAACGGGGCAAGCAGTACTGACGCGATTCATGTAGGGAGTTCCAATATGGGCTGAACGACTGATCGAAATCTTGAAAGAAAGAGATCTCCACATTTCTCACGTTCTGCTCACGCACTGGCACGGCGACCACACAGGCGGGGTACCCGACCTCGTTGCATATGATGCCACCCTTGCAGACTGCATTTACAAGTGCAATCCTGACCCAGGCCAGCATGCCATTGAGGACGGTCAAATATTTGCCGTCGAGGGCGCCACTATCAAGGCTCTCTTCACACCAGGTCACGCCGTTGACCATATGTGCTTCTTGCTCGAAGAGGAGAACGCTCTGTTCACTGGTGACAACGTTCTTGGACACGGGTTTTCCGTCGTTGAGGATCTTGCGCTGTACCTTCAGAGTCTCGACCGTATGGCCGATCAAGGCTGCATCATCGGATACCCGGCTCACGGAGTCAAAATCGAAAAGCTGCCGGCCAAGCTCAACCAGTACATCCGGCACAAGAGAGCGCGTGAGAAGATGATCTACGGGGCATTGCTCGACAGTACTATGTCGAATGAAGGACGAAACACGTACAGCAAGTCCGGCTTGTCGACGAGAGAGATTATCAGTAAAATTTACGGAGATGTTCCACGGCACCTGCTCCAGAGTGCAATTGAGCCGTTTACAACGGAAATTTTGCGGATGCTGGCAGATACCCGCAAGGTGGGCTTCATTGTACAGGGCGGCACGCAGCGATGGTTCGTCAACAAAGCATGTAATATGGCTGCGTAGGGTATGGGATTGGGCTTTTGTATGTCTAGGAGTATGTAGTTGCATATCATGCGCAAAGCTTTCATTGTAGCGGAAAGGTGGACTTCAACGCAAGTTAGTAGGCTAGACTATGAACACGCATCATAATCGAATACAGGGGATATCATTTTGTGCGAATATGGAGTATCGTTGCAATCAAATCTAGTGAATCTACTTTGGGAAAACCATGGAGTCTGGACAATACGTGTCTGTCACTCCATGCTGTTGGCGGCATGGCAAGACCGAACCAGCGATAACGCAAAAACAGCACTTTGTATGGTGACTCCCTGCTTACCGGACAGCAAAGACCCTTGAGCCCGTCCTCGTCCATTTGGAACTGAGGGGGCTCTGCTGCGGCTTTCGTGCTTTACCTCCCGTCGGTTCCCGTGCTGGCCGGACCGAGTAACGTAGCATTATCACACCGATGCCGATGCTTTCTGGCTCGGTGTCTTGCGTTTTTATCCCGATTAAGGACAGCTATTTGATTCAGGATTTAGAAGGGAGATAAACCCCGGTTTCCTCCCGCCTAATTTGCATACCATCATCCATTGTTATCGTTTCAACAACCGCTTTTCTTCCGACAAGCAACAGCTATGACCGCCACGCCCTCAACAGAAGGTCTCAGCGACTTCACGTCGCGACTTTTGTTTTTCAGCAACGAATTTCCCAACGATGACCTGCGAGATTTGTTTCGCCGTCTCCACACCCATAGCAAAGGCCAGAGGTTTCGACTCCTCGCCACTTTCCTGGACGCTTGTGGTGATGTAGTCCGCGACGAAGTCGCAGCGTTGCCGTTGCACTTGAAGAAGCTCGTCCCTCCCTTCAAGTCGGTCCTTTCTCTCGCCGACGACCCCGACTTTAGACAAGGTCCCGTAGGCGGAGCGTTGGAAAGTGCACTTCTCTGCGTCCTGGAAATTGGCATGTTCATTGGGTCAGACCTTCCCGTTCGATTGTCAAGAATGGACTGTGTACTGATGTGCTCTGTAGTCACCATGAAGCCGAGAATCTGCATCTAGACCTCCCTAGTGCTAGAACGACCCTCTCTGGCCTCAGTATTGGGTTATTTGCTGCTGCTGCTATCTCTGTCTCCGAGTCCTTGGCCGAAGTCGCCATCAACGGAGTGGAAAGCGTGAGAGTTGCCTTCAGGCTGGGCATCCATGTTGACGGCGTGTCTGGAAAACTCGAGCCGCGCGATCATGACGGAACCTATGGCAGCTGGGCTTATGTGCTGACGGGTCTATCCGTCGAAATGGTGCAGGAGGAGCTCGACCGCTACAACAGAGAATCGGTGAATATCAGCTCTTTACAAGTGCAGACATCCCGCAACTAATATCAAAATGTTCAGTTCAACCCTACACCGACAAAGGTCTTCATCAGTGCGTCTGACAAGACCTCTGTCAGCGTCACAGGTCCGCCATCTCGCTTGAAAAATGCATTCCGGCACTCAAAAGCTCTGCGCTACTCGAAGCACCTCCCGATGCCTGTCTACAATGGATTGTGCCACGCTCCGCATCTCTACACGGCTGAAGACGTCCGGTCCATCGTTCACGGGTCTGCAACCAGGTGCACCCACTCTCTTCGCATCCGGCTGCCGTTGCTCTCGCCACAGACGGGCAAAGCATACCCCGCTCGCAACGCCGGCGAGCTATTCGAAGACATCACCGCCGACATTCTGACGGGTGGCATTTTCCTTGACAATCTGAGCGGCGGAATACTGGACTCGGTCTCGGATTGTGGATCGGCAGAGTGTGAAGCGTTTCTATTTCGTCCATCTCTCGTCTCCAAGAGCATATTGGCCGCCGTGACTGAGGGTCTTGGCCAGCTAACGATGAAGAATGTTGACTTTATCGATTGGTCTTTTGACAACATCGCGCCTAGTGCACCGCGAACAGCTGCCCAGTCTGCTCTCGCCATCGTCGGAATGTCTTGCAGACTTCCCGGAGGCGCCAACGACTGCAAGCTTTTCTGGGACCTCTTGAAAGAAGGAAGAGATACGCACACCAAAGTCCCGGCCGATAGGTTTGATCTAGAAGCCCATTTCGATCCGTCTGGCCAAGTCCCCAATTCGACGCCTACACCTTGGGGGAACTTCATTGACCAACCGGGCATGTTCGACGCCGCCTTCTTCAATATGTCCCCAAGAGAGGTAAGTTCAATGATCGAGCGGAGGCAGTCTCGCAAAGTTTCGTTTTAGTTTTCCTTTTGCTGACTAATCGGTTACAGGCAGAGCAAACAGACCCTATGCATCGACTGGCCCTCGTCACCGCCTACGAAGCGCTCGAAATGTCCGGCTATGTACCCAATAGGACGCCATCCACGGTTCTAGAACGCGTTGGCACATACTACGGCCAGGCAAGCGACGACTGGCGCGAGCTCAATGCAGCGCAAAACATCGGGACACACGCAGTGCCAGGAGGAGAGCGAGCCTTTGCCAACGGACGCATCAACTACTTCTTCAAGTTCGGCGGTCCAAGCTTCAATATCGACACCGCATGCTCCAGCGGCCTGGCTGCTGTCAACGCCGCATGCTCCGCGCTGTGGGCTGGCGAAGCCGATACCGTCATCGCAGGCGGTCTCAGTGTCATCACGAACCCCGACAACTATGCCATGCTCGGTAATGGTCACTTTCTGTCGAAGACTGGCCAGTGCAAGGTTTGGGACGAGGGAGCCGATGGATACTGCCGAGCCGATGGCATTGGCTCCGTTGTAATCAAGCGCCTGGAAGACGCAGTTGCGGACAACGACAAAATCCTCGCCACCGTCCTCGCTGGTGCAACAAACCACTCTGCATATGCCGCCTCCATCACTCAGCCCCACGCCGGGGCCCAGAAGAGCAACTACGCCCAGGTCGCCCAAGCTGCGGGTATCAATCCTCTTGACGTGGGCTATGTCGAACTTCACGGCACCGGAACACAAGTTGGTGACGCTGTTGAGTCCGAGTCGGTTTGCGACTTCTTTGCCCCCCTCTCGCCACGGCGCCGCGCCGACCAGCCTCTCCATTTGGGAGCTGTGAAGTCCAACATCGGGCATGGGGAGGCCGCTGCAGGCATTGCCTCTCTGATCAAGGTGCTGCTGGTCCTCCAAAATGAGCAGATCCCGCCACATGTTGGGATTAAGACGGCGATCAACCCCATCATTCCGCTGGACCTGGCGAAGCGACAGGCTGGCCTTGTCATGGATCTTCGACAGTGGCCAAAGCAAGCCGGAAAGACTCGATATGCTGTTGTAAACAGTTTCGGAGCCCACGGGGGTAATACGACGCTAATGCTTGGGGACGCCCCGGAAACGAGACTCTGCGGCTCAGACCCCAGATCAAGCCATCCGGTGGTAGTCTCTGCCAAAGGCAAGATTTCTCTCGAAGCCAACCTGACGGCCCTTGTCGAATATCTTGACAAGTATCCAGACACCGATCTAGGCGACCTGTCGTACACAACGACTGCTCGGCGAATGCACCACAGCTCGAGAATCGCAGTCTCAGCGTCCAGCGTTTCTCAATTGCGAAATGCTCTAGCATCAGCCCTGCCTACCATTCGAGAAGTCCGCCCTGTGCCAGCAATCGCACCTGCGGTCACGTTTGCCTTTACCGGCCAAGGTTCATTCTATTTGGAAACCGGCGCGGTATTGTTCAAGTCATTCCCGTACTATCGCCAACAAATTGAATACCTCGATCATCTCGTGCAAATATTTGGCTTCCCCTCGATCATTCCACTCATTGAAGGCAGCACCGTGGATGAGAGCGTCTCTCCCCTTACAACGGCCCTTACCATCGTCGTCACCCAAATTGCCCTCGCTGAGTTCTGGTCGCTCCTTGGAGTCAAACCTAGCGCTGTGATTGGCCACAGTCTTGGCGAATATGCGGCTTTGGTCGTGGCCGGTGTGATATCGGCAGCTGATGCCATCCTCCTTGTGGGGAAACGCGCAGATCTTGTCGTCTCCAAATGTGAAGAGGGCAGTCACGTTATGCTGGCGGTACGCGCAAGCGTAGACAAAATCAAGAGCATTGCTACCGATGGAAAGTACCAGGTGTCATGCATGAATGGCACTGACGACACCGTCTTGGGCGGCTCTCGAGAAGACATCGAGGTTACGCGAAAGTCTCTGGAGAGCGAAGGTGTCAAGTGCACGCTCCTCGACGTCCCCTTCGCCTTTCACACCAGTCAGATGGATCCCATGCTGGGGCCGTTTGAGCAATTGGCGAAGCACGTCACATACAAAACCCCAAGGATTCCCGTCCTCTCGCCACTTCTCAGCACTTGTGTATTTGATGGCAAGACCATCAACGAGAAGTACCTGAGCAGGGCGGCTCGAGAACCAGTCAATTTCGTCGGTGCTCTTGAGGCTGCCCAGGAGCTCGGTATCATCGACGAAAAGACTATGTGGATCGAAGTTGGGCCTCACCCTGTGTGCACCTCGCTCGTTCGAAGCTACATTGCAGGCGCGCAGGTGGCCTCATCGCTCCGTCGGGATGAGGATAACTTCGCGACCTTGTCAAAAACTCTGGCATCACTCCACCGTGTTGGTGTTGCTGTCAATTGGAACGAGTACCACCGTCCGTACGAAAGGTGCCACGCCCTCTTACCGCTTGATGCTTACAAGTGGAATGATAAGAACTACTGGATCCAATATGAAGGAACCTGGACTCTCGATAAGGCTTATCCGAATGGCAACCCGAACAAGAAGTCAATTTCACAAAGCGGTTCTGCCTTGCGGACGTCCTCCATGCAGCAGATTGTATCAGAGGAAATCACCGAAAACACAGGCAAGATTGTAGTCATCTCGGATATGATGCATCCAGAACTTCTGAGCGCTTTAGACGGCCATCATATGAACGGCCATGGTGTGGCGACTTCGGTAAGTCGACGGCGATCCGCCACGCGGCAGATTTCTCATGCTAACATACTCTTAATTGCAGTCAATTTGGGCTGATATGGCCCTGACCGTCGGTGAATACCTATATAAGCGCATGGTACCAGCAGCGACTGGGACGGTGCCAATGAACGTTTCCGATATGGTAGTAGAGCACGCCCAAGTCGTAATGTCGAATCGAGAGGGTGCGCAGCTTCTACAAGTTGAAGCCGAAATGGACCTCGAGGACCTGGTTACGGCTGTGAGATGGTACAATTTGGACGACGCTGGTAACCGATCTCAAGAGCCGTATGCAACAGCGACTGTCAGTTACGAAGACCCCGACGAGTGGGCGGCCGAGTTCAGCAGGATGTCATGGCTCGTCGACAGCCGCGTCGAAGCACTGACGGCCCTGGTCCCAGGTGGCTCCGCCAGCCGAGTAGGACGCGGCCTGGCATACACACTGTTCGAGAACGTGGTGACTTACTCGGAAAAATACCGTGGTATGCATTCTGTTGTCATCCACGGACTCGAGGCCTATGCAGACGTGATATTAGCACCCGAGAGGCACGGTACTTGGCATACGCCCCCACACTGGATCGACAGCCTCTTCCACGTCGGCGGATTCGTCATGAACGGCAGTGAAGCCTCCAACACCAAGGACTATTTTTACGTCACCAACGGCTGGAGCAGCTGCCGCATGGCGAAACCGGCCGTTGCAGGCGGCAGCTACCGGAGCTATGTGCGCATGGAGCCGGCCAGCGAGGCCAACATGTTCTCGGGCGACGTCTATGTTCTGCAGGACGGGGCGGTTGTGGGCATGATGGGCGGCATGAGGTTCCGCCGTGTCAACCGCATCCTGATGGATAGGTTCTTCTCGCCGCCGGATGTGGCATCGGGGGGCAGCGTCGCCAGAATCACCGCATCTTCAACAAATGCTGCCATCGCTCCTGTCAAACCTAAAGCGACAACGGCTAAACCCAAGCCCAAACCCGTCAAGTCTCAGCACACGATCCAGACAAAGGCGTCCGTTGTGGAGCAAGCTGAAGGAGCAGCAAAGTACGAAGAAAAGAAAGGAGCGGAGACAGCCCCCGCGGGCAATGTTGACAGCAGTGCGGGCGAGGCGGCAGAAGGCATCGTGAGCGACGCGCTAAAACTCATTGCCAAAGAGACAGGACTCGATCTGGCTGACCTGACCGACGAGGCAACGTTTGTGGAGCTGGGTGTCGATTCTCTTACTTCGCTGGTGTTGGCAGAAAAGTTCAAGCGGGAACTGTCAGTCGAGGTCAAGAGCTCGCTCTTCCTGGAGTGCATCAAAGTCGCGGACCTCAAGGCCTGGTTGGAGCAGAATGCTTGAGGTGGAAAAGGGTTCATGCCTGCGAGCTGCTTCTATTTGAATTCTTCCCCTTGTTATAGACTTGTGATTTTTGTTTCCCGCGAGGTAAGACACAGAATGTTAAGTGGACCCAAAGGCAATCAAAAGGACAAATGGTTGATCAGAAGGACTACTGCTTTGTCTCCAAGCTGTTAACGGCAATCACGGACCACCGAAGATGCATTGATTGCGACAATCATTAGTTGGAAATAGAACTATTGGATTAACATGATTGAATCGCTTGATGAGAAAGTCCTCTGACAGTAGCCAGTCTGTTCTCTATACAGAAGGATCGATGGCTGTCCAGATTCCTTGTGTCACTTGCTAATTGCTTTGCTTCAACAATACCAACGCTGAATGGAATTTGGTTCATTGTTCTTGTTATTCAAAATAACTCTCTGCTGTAAGCGTGTTATCTTGCTTACAAACAGCGGCTCTTCAGGAACGTTTTATGCTAATCGCGGCTCGTTTCCTGGAAAGAGGTTATACGTATTTGAGTAAATAGTAGCGAAAGCAACCCATGCCACTATATTGCAACACTCCCATCTGTGTGCCGATGTTCATTCACTTGGTGGACACACATAACCATATCAATTGGTCTCTCGACGTGGGGACCGTGCCGTGCCGCTGTCAAGGAAACGGTTTGTCGTCTCCTCGGCCATGCTCTTGAGCGTGGTTCTTAAGGAGGCTGCGAGCAACAGTAGCGCCTCCGAAGGGCGGCCGACTTGGGTGACGCTGTAGCGATGAGTGAAGAGAGTGACGACCCGGGAAATGTTAGGGATGGTGCCGAGTGCCAGGACAGTGTGTTGTTCTTCGTCGAGCGCATGTCCCGCAGGCTTGAGGGTGCGCAGGGCGGCGTTGGCGACGTCAAGAATTGCAGCGGCCAGGGATGCAGCCAGTAGAGCTGTATCCATGTCGCTCGAGCAAGGGCACACGAGTATGCGAGCAGCCTGCCTGCACGCATGAGGGATTTGGTCAGCGAGGATGTCGGCGGCCGCGGCTGCTTGAGTGGTCTGAGGTGTAGCAGACTGCTGGCTATCGAGACCCGCCGCGGCAAGTTTCCCAAGCGTTGCCACAGCCACAGCCGCGCAGTCATACTCGTATGGATCGTGCGGGATTTCTTCCATGCCTAATGACAAGGGTTTATCGAAGCTGCTGCCGAGGAGGCCGTCCATCATGCTCGTTCTGGTGGAGTGCGCGGCGTCGTTGATTCTGCTGCTGCCTCTGTCGCTGATCCTGGCACTGGTACTGGAACTCACGCTAACACTAGCAGGCCCGCTCCAGCGACTCTCATCGGAGAGACAATCCAGCAAGAACTCGTCAAAAATTAGATTTGAGTCTCGCACCGCTGAGGTCTGTTGCTGAGTGGCCTGAGCCGGAGCCTGGGCCGAGAGCGGTAGTGCTGGTCCTGGTGCCGTGTAGTCTTTGTTGACGGTTTCGTTGGTTGACGCGGAGGCACCGCCGTCGCGGGCATCGCGAGCATCGCGTGCCGGGCACCCCCAGCTGTCTTGGTCTGGAGAGCGCCGGGAACGGGGGCGAGGCCTGCCGATGCGTCTGGCCGGGCTATAGACGCAGTCATACGACAGCCTGTCGCACCGGCCGCATCGCGGGTTCCCCTTGTCACACTTGACTTTGGCTTCGCTGCATGGATCGCACGTCTGGCGGAGCTTGCATGGGTGTTTTGGGCGGCCGTCGGCAACAGTGATCGTCCTGTTGCTGGTTTCTTGGTTGGCCATGAGCGTTGATATCGTGTGGACGTGAAAGTAGTATACTGGAGATGTGGTTATTAGCGGTTTAGACTCGAACGGACTCAAAGCTTTAGCGTGGACATTGACTACAAATTATATACTGCACCTTGTGTTACCGTATAACTCAACCACCCTGCTTCCCACGCAACCCCGCATACCACGCAGCCCCAAACCCCCATCAATATCACCATACCCATCAACAACATCCATTATTCCTCATCCCTACCACCTACCCAGATGCAACTTTCTGCTTCACTAGATAATTCAGATCCACTGGATTCACTTGTGCTACTCTCTGCTTCGCCAGCAGCAATTTGCGCCCGTCGGATATCCTCGATATTAGCGAACGTCGTGTTAGGGTCCGTCTGGACCCTTTTTCTCCTGCCTTGTTGCTGACTATCCGTCTGGGCCTGGAATGCCTGGGCCTGACGCTCTAGGACTGTCAGTCTATAGGCCTGTTGGTCCCAGCCTTTTTGGACCTTTCTAAATAGGTGGCGTTGGGTGTAGATTTCTCGGGTATCTTGCGTAAGCTGGTTGAATAGGTGCAGCTGACGCTGAAGATCAGCAGACTTACGCGGGGTTGACCATGGGACTATAGATACAGCTCCATCCCACTGCTGACTTCCTGACTGCCCAGCTGTCTGGCCGTCTAGCTGTCTGGCTGGCTGGCTGGCTGATGCCTTAGACACGAAAGGGCTAGATAGAGGTTGCGCTACATCAACTGGCCATAACCCAGTGTGTTTCCAGCCGCTTTTAATAACCTGGATAGTCAAGGCGTCTAGACGTGCCCTTCTATAACAGTCTATAAAGTTCCTCTTGCCTGTTACAGTTGAATCGCTTTGTATATCTAGGTACCCTAGATACTTCCTATAGGCTGCCTTAAGAGGTCGGAATACTGACTGATCTAGAGGCTGGAGGACGTGTGATGTGTGCGGCGGCAGAAACAGGAGGTGTATGTGGTTCCGGAAGCATCGCCACAGAAAGTCTGTTGTTGTATGGCTATGATGGGCGTCTAGAACTAGTAGTCTAGTATCTGAAGGGTCCTCTGGGACAGTCTGAGGGATAAAGACCTTTTCTAGCCATTCTAGGGCATTCTGATCAGTTGTCCAGCCGTTCTCTGTTGCTGTGAATTTCCAGCTAGCATAGGGTTGAAGATCTAGAGGAAACCACTGTTGCTGGACTGACTTGCCCTTATACATAACAAGAGGCGGAAGTGCGCGTCCTCTGGCAGAGACGCACTCGATCAGAGATACCCATGCCCGCGATCCAGGCTGTTTTTTCTGGATATACTTGGTCTCTGACGATCCTAGTACTAGCCCATTGCTTCCTTTGCCCTCGAGGATACCAGTCTCATCCATGTTCCATCTATTAGCTGGCTTGATGGGCAGGATTGCTGGCAGATCAAGGCGATGAAACCATTCCTGGATAATGTCAGCAGTTGCCCCATTAATTCGCCTAGCGTCAATTGCCCTGCATCGCTGGGTTCTGATAGATGGGTTTCTGCGAAGAAATCGCTGCATCCACTTCCTCCCAAGTGGTCGCTGCCCATCGCCCAGCATGCGCTCAGCCAGCCCTTTGACTTGCTGATGGCAAAACGCAGAGCCTAGGGCAGCCTGCTTAGATATCCACTCAGCAAGTAGACCTTCCTGGTTCTGAGATAACCGCTGCAGTCTACCAAAGGCAGTATTTCTAGACTGGGTACCATGGAGACGTTGTCGTACAGTCGCCTCTGGGATGCCCCATTTGCGACCTGCCCCGCGGATACTAAGCCCGTCAGCAATATCCCAAAGTGCCCGCTGCAGCTCATGTTCACTATACTGCTTCATCTTATAGTAAAAAAGATATCCTCAAAAAATGGCGTTGTTTGGGGTAGAATAGAAGATGTTGTGATAGTTAGAAAAGAGGAGTAGGTTTTATGGTGACGCGTTGTTGGGCTGCGTGGTATGCGGGGTTGCGTGGGAAGCAGGGTGGTTGAGTTATTTCCGCCCGAATCCTAAACGATTACTCACTTCCGACTGTCAGTTCTAGGTCTCAGTTGTGGCCCCACTGGCTCACGATAAATTCCCTAATTTGCTACTAAGAGGCATTTCGGGCTGAGAAGGCGATGGTCAGCATTTGGTATCCCTGTCGAGGTCTGACAATGTGAGCCACTGTACCTCTCGAATACATGGATTTTTAGGTAAAACCAGGTATCTGATAGGCTAGTATGATTGGGGAAGGATTCTTCATGGGGATCACTAAAAGATGGCCTTTCAAATCCTTGTGGATGTTAAACTATGTGGATTAATTTGGGAAGGATTCTACATGCATCTCAGTAAGGTTTCTGGACCGGAAGAAAGGCTTATTCAGCCCCAGTACAGTAGCAAAGTACTAACTACTTCAAGTGATGTTACAAGGATACATACATAGATAAGGCAGCACTATCGATGCAGGTGATCCTTCTTTATCTCCTTCAGAACTTACATACCAGTGACTGCCCGCCTATCGCTAAGACGACCCTGCATCAAACGGCAGCGTCCGCCCGAACCTCTCGGGTTGGAGATCCAGGCAGCTACAGGATGTAACGGCTTGGGCGTACTGCCCGCCACCAGATCGTGCGGCTGACATGCATGAGGGCGGAGATACGCCCAAGGAGCCTGCAGCTAGAGACTGCGGCCAAAGCCAGTCAGCAGCCACCCTGCCGCACACGGTACGCTGTTGTATTCGCCCGAACCGAAGTCATCTCGTCAGTGATCCAGACAGCTGGGAAGTGAACAAAAGGACCTTCCTTTCTACCCCCTGTACTTCACAGGCACAGGCACACAGAATCACTTACTCTAAACTTATTGTTTTGCTCAAAACATTTGGCAGGATTCTGTCATTAGAGAAAAGACGGCTCACTGTTTTAGCTAACACAACCTTTGCATAGCCTTCATTATTATTACATATCAAGGTCTTTGAGGCCTTGCTCTTAGTTATGCAGCGTAAATAACAGGTTTGTAGTGGTATCCCATCGAGTGCCAAATGACTCCATTTTTGCTAAGGGCGGGGTGAAGTCAATCAGATTCAATGCTCAAAATTCCCTAGGCGTATTTGTCCAATTGAATGCCTATAAATAAGGCGTTTTTGGAGTCAAAATGTGTATCTCAGGTCTTGGCAAAATGGGGGTCATCTGGCACTCGATGGGATGACTGGTGTTTACTTGCGCTGGTTGTCCGGCATGTAATTGACTCGGCCTGACTTTAGGCCGATAGTTGACGGGTTGGCACTAATGTACCACTGTAGCAAAGCTGCTTATTTTGCAGATGCTGGGTTATTGCAGTTGGTGAAGCGAGAACCTTAGCATTGGTAAGGGTATCTGTTTGTCGTGCACGACCATCACCTCGGGTTATTACTGGCTGCGTTAGGTTTTGTAGCTTTTGGAATGGTTGACATGGTACAACATATAGGGCTGGGGAGGGGGCTGGTTGTCTCACCTCACCCCCGCCGGGGAAACCCGGATTGATGCTCTAGGGAGCACTAGCCCGCACGTACACGCAGGTGGCGAATAGATAGGCACATATTGAAGCAGAGGGGAAAAAGTCACTGTTATTAAGAAGCGATGATGGTCTGCGGGGCAAAACCGTGAAATAGGCACTTGAATGTACTTGGAGTAAACCCCCGTTTTTGCAAGGGCGGCTACCAGAGCGTCCACGTTGTTTTTGCCACCCCCTTAACTAATCATGCGAGTCTTTTTTTCAGCCTACAACCGAACACATAACATACACTCAGGACTACCAAGAGATACCAAAAAAACAGCTCTTATCACTCATATAAGAAAGCCACAATGCCAGCTTGCATTTGCACTGCCAATTCAAAATCACCAGCTGAGGCCCTTGAAGTAGAGTCATGGGATGGCATTCTCGAGCGCCCCAAACTGAGAGAGGTATGCAGTACGAGGGGCGACGTGAGGGAGGGGCGCCTTCTGCACCGCAAGCCACTGCTCGAGAAACATTTGATCCATCTATGTAGGTATTCAGCTGGCCAATACTGCATTCCTCTTCAACGGCCAGATTCTCAGCCCTGTGCAACGTTTAATCCTTCCCAGAGAAAGGTGTGCCTAGCGCCCAGTCTTAGCAGTGGATCCGGTGGCTGTCGGTTTGCGACATAATGACCCGCTCGGACTCCGGGGTTGAGCCTAGCATACAGAATAGGCTCTTCGACCATACCAAACAACCGATCGCAATAAACAACTCGGAGCATTTAAGCAGTTGACCAGGCTCTATCATGATGCTGCCCCTGTTGTTGAAACATGCTTGTCTCACTGTTCGATATTCAAAGACACACAAACCGAAACTCGCCGACAACAACGAAACTACTGCAACATCATGGCCGTAGCAGCCGAGCATAGTGAGCTGCAGTGGGCGAAGGCATCGTCAAGAACCTATGAGCGGTCGCTAGACGACATGGAAAGGTTCTTCGGCCTCGCCGGGGAGGGAGGAGTGGGTGCAACTGATGGCCAACACTGGCATATCTCGGTCATGGCCAAGATCAAGACGACTGGACTCGACCTGAGGAAAGTCATTCCGACCGCGTGGAAAAACTTGCGCGGCATTAATCCTTGCTTGTCGGCTGTCGTTCGAGACAATCGCTGGATTTACACCGTTGCTGACGAGCAGGAGCTCGAGTCCTGGCTTGAAGAAACTCTGCACTTCCACGACACTCCCAGCACGTCCCGCGACATGTTCCCCATCAGAAACTTCACCGGACGTGCTGTCCTCCACGTCCTGCTGCAGACACAAGAGCTCTACCTTTTGGCCCCTCACACTCATCTCGACGGAATCGGTGCCTATACTGCCATGAGCAACCTCATCCAAGCCTTGGCCGACGCCGCTTCCACCCGTGAGGGCCCTACATTCGGCGGTAATGAGGCCCAGCACTTGGTTCCTCCGCTCAATTTCCTTGCCGACATTTCTGCCGTGACGGACGCAAACAAAAGCACCTTCAAGTCCATGTTGGGAAGCTGGATGGCCGGCTTCGCGGGTGTGAAGCTTCAACACAACCGCGACACAAAACAGCCATGTGGAGACCCAAAAATCCTCTACGCTCCATTCAGTGTCGAGGAAAGCAAACGCATCGTAGCAAGATGCAAAGAGCTAGGCTTGACCGTCACCGCGGCAGTGCAAGCGGCCGTCTCCACCGCTCTGCGCAAACAAGTCAATTCAACTGCGACGATCCAAAGCGCCGTCACCATCCATGACGTTCGCAAATGGGTCGACAAGTCCAAATATCCTGCAACCGCCCTCGTCGGTGCGCTGGCCGTCCCCGTCCCCGCCGTCTTCACCCTGACCGACGATTTCGTGGAGACGGCCCAGCTTGCCAAGCAGAAGTATCGCGACCCGGACCAGACCGGTCTGCTGCGCACCCTGCCAAGCTTCTGGGGTAACGAAATGGTGGCGATCATGACTTCGCCGCCGCCAGGCGCGGAGGCGCCTAGCTCGCTAGGGCTGTCCAGCTTTGGTATCATGGACTCATACATCAAACCGTCGTACCAAGGCGCTACGGGAAGTAAGACAGAGGTAAAGGTGGAGGATGCCTGGGTGGGCATTACATTGTACTCACCGGACATCTTGTTGCATCTGTGGACGTTGCAGGGCGCCATGAGACTGCAGTGTGTGTACAACGAGGCGTATTTCGATAAGGAGTCGGTGGCGGCGCTGCTCAAGGCGACTGAGAACGAGCTACTGCTAGGTTTAGGTTTGGTGAACTAATGGAGAGGGATGGGAGGAAGTGGGTAAAGCAAATGGAAGTGGCTGACCGTAGCGAAACTTTACTTCAGCGTGGTTCATTCGCTCTATTCTGCCTAAGCCACTGCAATCACAGTACATCGACTTTAGTAACGACATATATATACTCCAATGCAAATGAAAGTAAAGATACAAAGCACATCGAGTGTCAATGAATCTTATTTTTGACAAGGCCCAAGGGCAGGGTAGGTTGATTGAATCTACTGCCAAGAACCTTTGACATAGCCAATTACTCGGGAAATTATCTTTTCAGAGTAAGCAGGATTTCGAGTCCTGAGCCATGCCGGAATTGGGGTCCATCAACCCTTGACGTGCACACGAGATAGACTATACTTTATTTCAATTTTTTAGACCGATATGCACCACAATTCAGCCCTGGTCTACACTAGATAAAGCTTAGCCTTATGAGTGCCGATATTACTGTGCAAACGCCAATGCAAGGCAGAGCCGATAAGCTACAGTCTCCCTACAGGATCCAACAATTTTAGATGTACCTCGATTGTCTACAGAGTTTGACTGTAATAAAAATAACTACATTCCTACCCATACAGTGCTAGTAGCGATACCTAGTGAGAGGTAAATATGCAAATGATGTTTCGTTATGAACTGATTGCAACAAGAGTGGAAATGGGCGGAAATGCTTTGAGTCTTTTCGGGACTCATTGACACTCGAAGTGATACGGGTTCCTCCAGAGACTTGACCGAGGGTGTTGTCGATGACAAACCCTCTTTTGTTGCACCCTACCGAGCACTGTAAGAGACGAGTGCCCCAATCAGCGGGAAGAAGGTTCTCATGTAATTGAGCCGAGCCCACTCTCTGATCAAATCTCTCGTCCGCGCAGCAGACGATGGCGTTTTCGCCTTCTCCTCTCCTGGTCTCTCGGCCGCCTTCTCCAACAGGAGACCTTCACTGCGAACTACGAACAGTAGTGTGAAAGGGACGAGACTTGCCGTACACAGCCCAGCCAGCAAGAAGCGAAGCGCCATGCCGGTACCGCCATTATCATTAGACTGCCAGCTGATGAAGGCATTGACAAGGTTGGCCAGGGTGGCGACGGCGGCGAACGGGGGACATAAAACGAAGCCCCGACGGAAAGTGACCCTGAACTGCGTGAGAAGGGTTGCCTCGTCGGCATTCGGAGAAGCCAGGAGGGCCGCCCCAGAGACGAATGAGAGACTGAGTTGGCTGCCTAAGTGGGAGACAAGCATAAGTTAGCCTGTTGTCCTGAACAAATTCAACAAGCAAACGGACGAGAATGAGGGGAAGACAGGGGCTTGATTACCTGTGTGGATGGCGGATGTGAGAACGCTGATGAACCGCAATATATCGGAGGTGGCCATTGTCATGGTTAGAGGCAGGGTCAAGGTTAAATCAAGGCGTGGTTGGAATCGAGATGAGAAAGGGAGCAGTGTAGATGTCGGTCGTGCTGATTTTGTTTGTCCCGTCAAATTGAAGCGCAGCACGTTGCTAAAGCCATTCATCCGCTGTGCGGGCCTTTGACCTCGACAGTACGGCCATTACTCTATATTTCGCGGCGGCATTCATTGTTGCCCTTCGAAGTCGATTGTGAACTGAATCGATTGCCAGTTCGGTTACCGGCGAGTTGTATGCCGAGCCCGATACCACGCACCGCAAAGACATCTAGCCGGGATGAGGGGCCGGAAGCCGACCAACGGGATGGTGGTGGTGCGAGTGTGGTAAGGCTATGTACATCTCTTGGATACCCAGGTATGGATCTGAGTGTGGTGGCTGTGTAAGGACGTACTCTTACCGACCCCTTACATAGTACGCTAGTCAGCGTTCGATTTGACGGCTAGCGCGGGGGGCTCTGCAGGACTAGCGCGCGGCACGGCTCTTACGCGGAATCCACCGGCCGACGGCGGGGCACCCATCAGCGCTAGCTTGTTTAGGCAGCGGGAGCGAACCAGCCAACCATACGTGCTGTCGAGAGCGCCGGGGCTCATCGGTATGCTTGTGCCTGTCACCCCTCCGTTCCGAGGCCTGGCTCGCGGCGCAGTCATCCTTTAAAATGCCGACTGGGTGTTCTCAACCCCTCTAAAGTAAAAAACTCCAAAGCTCCAAAGCTCATGTCGAAGCTCATCACCAACAGCCCGAGACTCGTGTCCAATCTACTGCACCGTTCCAAAATGTCGCCAGCGTTCACTCTCTATGGCGCTCGCGGTTCGACCAACACGGACCGTGTCCGCCTGACTCTCGCCGAAGGTGGCTTCACGGATTATGAGCTCGTGCTCCTCAATCTGCAAAAAGGCGAACAAAAGGTGGGTGACAATTTTCCTGCGGCATAATGAACTATCACTGACGCCGCTGCGCCCCCCCCCAGTCCGAAGAAAACATGAAGCGTCACCCGTGGGGAAAGGTCCCCGCCGTCACTTTCCCCGATGGCTTCACTCTTTACGAGAGTCGTGCAATCTGCAAATATCTCGCCAAGAAGTACTCGTTCCCCCTTCTGCCCTCGGACTCCGACGCCGATGCTTCGGCGCTGTTTGACCAGGCCCAGTCGGAGGAAATGCTCTACTTTGCCGACCCTGCTGGTAAAATCGCCTTCGAGAAGTTCGTCAAGAAGTTCATGGGGCTTCCTGCCGATGAGGCCGTCGTCTCGGGTGCCTTGAAGTCGGTCGAGGCGTTTTTCGACGTGGCAGAGCGTGTCTTGCAACACAGAGAATACATGGCTGGAAAGGACTTCACTCTTGTGGACATCTACTATATTCCTATGATCCAAAGGCTTCTGGCGTGCGGATATGCAGACGTCATCCAGAGTCGGAAATCCGTGGCAGCTTGGTGGGATCGCGTTGTCAATAGGCCCGCCATCCAAAAGCTGTTGGCCGCCGACCAGCAGGCTGCAGCCGCCGCTCGTAGATAGTGTAATACAAAGACAAGAATGAACCTGATGACAAACTATTATACCACCGTGCGTTTTGAACAGACAAGAGTTCAAGGGTACGCAACTGGCGAGCACTACAGAAAAATTCCAGCTCCAACGTATCTTACCGCAAATCATCTGGGAAACCCACAGCCTACAGATTCCTATAATATTGTCAACAAGAGAAGGAAAAAGATAGAAGAGTAGAGAAACAAAGTTTCACTGTTACGGATGCTGCCGTGGTCATCGAAGGCTTGTTGGTATTAGCCAAGAAAAGGATTAGAGGACAACGATGGACAGGAGTCGACGAGGGGACGAAAACGCCACTTTATAGTCGAGCTATCACAAGCGGGCCAAAAGCAGAAAGCAAGCCTTGATTCATGATGGGTGCTTTGCTCATAGAGAAAGCTACATTAGAGACTTCGAATTCACAGCAATACACCATCTCGTGTGCCGATAGAATTGTCTTGAACAGAACCACAAGATAAGTGAGACAGTGAATCCACAGATAGATATTATATTATACCTGAGTACGAAACCGCTATTTCTCTTGCTAGTAATATCAGATTTTAGCCGGCTTCCAGCCAGCAAAGGCAACTCTGGTAGCTACAAAAAACATCGTCCCGATTGCACAAGATGTGCCACCAAAGGCGATGGCATTGGTGAAGGACCCGCCGCTCCTTGAAATGATGGCACCGCTAATGGGAGATCCGGTCAGCCCGGCAAACGCCGAAATTGTAAAGACTGTACCGGTGCGGACACCGATGTCTCGGATGGGCGAGAGCCTGGCACAAAGAGCAGGCGTGAGACTGATGCCAGCGCCTGATGATATGCCAAATAGCACTGCGAACAGGATGATGGGTGCTTCGCCGGTCGAGGGGAGCCATAGGCCGAGGATCAGGATCGACGTCAACGCCCCCATGACGATCATTACGTTGAAGGGTCCGACTTTGTCGGCCATGGCATTAGGCACGGTGCGCCCGAAAAGGCTGGAAGCGTAGATGTCAGGTGATTGCTGTCACAAGGGGGGAGTCTGGCATTCTTACCTCGTAGCGTTCAGGATCATAACGAGGTATTGCGCGAGATGAGGCGACATGCCGTGGGCCGTTGCGTGGGCGACAATAAACGTGAAAGGAACGAACATTCCCCCTGGAAGAAATATCAGCATCGTGTACGATGTGGAGGGTCGTTTTACCTGAGCGTACAGTAGAAGAAGAAGACTGCAATAGTCCACAAGGCAAAGGCCGGCTCTCGTAGTGGCCGAACAAATGCCATAAACTCCAATGGACGTTTCTGAGGCCTGATGCGGCTTGTGAGAGCAAAGTTTGCAAACAGCAAGAGCGCTAGGATCATGAATGCGCAGCAGCGAAGGGTCCAGCCAAAGCCGACTCGAGGGAGCAGGTTGATGATGAGGGCTGGGAAGACGAGCCCGCCGATGGATGAGCCGGCAGCAACGATGCCAAGTGCAGCGCCGCGCTTCTTGAGGAACCAAGTCGAGACCTAAGAGAAAAACAGAGGATCTCAGCAGACTGAAGTTTGCAAGCGTTGGGACAAGCTGGGGCATACACTTGAAAACGCAGGACTGAAGACGAGCGAGGCGCCGATGGCAGAGCAGACTGCTTGGCTCAACAAGATCTGATAATACGTCTTGGAGATGCTGGTCATCATCAAGCCCAAGACATGCAAGAATGTGCCGGCGACGAGCAAGTAGCGTGGTCCAAAGTCGTCGAAGACCTTGCCGGCAAAGATGCCACCAGCGAACATGAAGAAAACTGCTCAATGTCAGAGGCTGCAAGACCAGTGAGGGACCTGCCATGGGAGCGACATACTCTGAAGGGAAGGGATCCAGGCGATTTCCGACGGCGTGTAATCACGCAGCTGGTTGGACTGGTAATATTCCTGGAAAACGCCAATGACGTTGACCCATCCGAACGATACGAACAAGCAAGCAGTTGCGCCAGCGACGGCGAGCCAGGCAGTTGGTCCGCCGTCAGGATACTCATTCAACTGCTGCGCCCTTTCCTCCGCCTGTATGGTTTTGACAGAGTCGTCCTGAGGCGACGGCGACACGATACTGCCCTTCTCCATTTTGCTAGTACTGTGGTCTGTCGAGGTGCAGGTTTCGGTGCCAGATATTTCGGACATGGTGACGAAGGTTGGTTTCAATGCTGTATGCTTGGTTTGCAAAGTGTGAGTTTCGACTAAAAGAAAAACAAATGTCATAGATGTGTTGGGGAAAATGCCGAATCGATCTGCAGCTGTGTCGCTTTATGGGGCCGGGATCCAACGGACACCGACCAAAAAAGACCGACCTGAACCAGCACTGCCATGTATCCACCCCGTCGACTGCTGCACGTCAGCTTTCGTACGACACAAACCCGGTAGTGTTGAATATGGCGTCTCTCGGGCACCGTTGTTAGCGGGATATGGTCGGTGATTTTAGATAGATTGCACGCTTTTCAAAACCTTTATATGAGGTTGACTGGTTCTCGATGCTACGATTCGGCTAATCAGTCCAAGTGCCCCGTCTCTTCCAAGTCATCATTTTCTCTTCCGCACACATTGAACACTCATAGAAAATAGAGCACAATGTCGATTCCAGAGTATACCAAAGTCCTCGTCATCGGCGGTGGTCCAGCCGGCTCGTACGCAGCCTCGGCGTTGGCCCGCGAGGGAATCGACGCTGTCGTCCTCGAAGGCGACAAGTTCCCGAGGTGAGTGCGACCAGACAAATGCCACATCAGTTGGCAAGGGGTTCACCAAGTTCTGAATCATCCGTAGATACCACATTGGAGAGAGCATGCTGCCATCCTTGCGCCACTTCTTCCGATTTATCGACCTCGACGACACTTTCGCTGCGCATGGTTTTTACAAGAAGGTACTTCACAAATGTGCTGGGATGGACCTCGCTAGGTAAAAGACTGACGGTTTTATTTGTACAGATTGGTGCAGCCTTCGTATTAAACAACAAAGATCCAGCCTGTAAGTCGATAAGCCATCCTCGAACGAACTGTCATGTAAAGCTATGCTAATGCCAGACAGATACCGACTTCATCGGCGCCGGTGGCCCCAACGCCTATTCTTGGAACGTTATCCGCTCCGAATCCGACGACCTCATCTTCAGACATGCGGGCAAGAACGGCGCTCGAATCTTTGATGGCGTCAAGGTCACGGCCATTGAGTTTGCGCCCCACGACGGCCCAAGCACCGCTGACGACAAGACTCTGGACCCCGGCCGTCCCGTATCAGCCACCTGGACACGCAAAGAGGACGGCACGTCGGGCGTCATCAAGTTCGACTACATTATTGACGCCAGCGGTCGGATCGGCATCATGAGCACCAAGTACCTCAAGAACCGCCATTTCAACCAGGGTCTCAAGAATGTAGCCAGCTGGGGCTACTGGCAAGGAGCTGGACGTTACGGTGTCGGGACGCCTCAGGAGGGTGTTCCTTACTTTGAGGCTCTCTCAGGTTCGCATTGACTCCGTATCTCCTTCGGTAACCTGTTGCTGATATTTCCTAACTCTAGATGGCAGCGGCTGGGCCTGGTTCATTCCACTTCACAATGACACCGTGTCGGTCGGTGTGGTCATCAACCAGGAGGTCGCTACCCGCAAGAAGAAGGAGATGGGTTCCCCAGGCGGCAAGGCATTCTACTTGGAAATGCTCAAGGCTGTGCCCAGAATCCTTGGGCCCATGCTCAAGGATGCCAAGCTCGTTACTGATGAGATCAAGTCCGCCTCCGACTGGTCGTACAGCGCCTCATCCTACGCGAGCTACAATGCCCGCATCGTCGGCGATGCCGGTTGCTTCATTGACCCATTCTTCTCATCAGGTGTCCACTTGGCCGTAGCCAGCGGGCTTTCAGCAGCCGCAACCATCTGTGCCTCTATTAAGGGCCAATGCAGCGAGCACGAAGCTCTCGAGTGGCACTCGAAGAAAGTTGCCGAGGGTTACACTCGCTTCCTGCTTATTGTCCTGAGCGCACTCAAACAAATCAGGGAGAATGACGAGCCCGTACTCAGCGACTGGGACGAGGAAGGCTTTGACCGCGCATTCGCCCACTTCCGACCTAGTAAGTGTCTCCTTCGAGCTGGACCAAACAGATCGAATCTTCAATCCCGCTTATTACTGACGAAATTGCAGTTATTCAAGGAACCGCCGACACCCACGGAAAACTCACCCAAGATGAAGTGAACAAGACAGTTGACTTTTGCTTGAAGGCTTTCGCGGCGCCCGTGGACGCTGCCAAGCGTGATGCTGTCCTGAAAAGGGTCGAAGAACTGGAGGCCTCCGGGCGTGCGAATAGTCACAAGGAGCTTGAGGCGTACCTCACTCCTGACGAGATGAACATTCTCAACACTGTGCGCGCTCGAGAGATGGTGCGTTCAGAGGACACGGTCAACATCGACACATTCACCTCCGATATCATCGACGGCCGTGCCCTCAACATGGTTCACGGCTCTCTTGGTCTTATTTCAGCGCAGGAAGCCGCCAAAAAAGCGGTCAAGAAGTCCGGCGACTTGCTCGGTCAGATGTTGGGCGAGGACAAGAAGTTGCCTCAAAGCGGCCAGCAAGCCGCGGCTCCCATCGTTAGCAACTGAGGGGTAGTAGGAAGGGTGCAAATGTAGATGTTTCGTCGATTTCAACAGGCCTATATACTAGTTTCTGCAGAAGACAATACGCCAATGATTCCGTTAAGTGAATTGCGAGTGTTTTCGGTTGTGCAAATGACAAGACTTAAGCACGTTGCTTGCAAGGATTGTGCTAAATCGCCATAAATATGTCATCTTACTTTAGATGGCTCCCCTAGACCACTTAAGTCCCACCGCACATTCTATAAGCCTTGACTCCTTCCTCTATATTGCCAGCTATGTAATGCAACTGGCCAATCTCGGCCCGTAGCTCGGCATCATGATCTGGTGAAGAATAAAGTGCTCCCTGGAGAATGATTCTCAGCATCTGATGAAAGAAGCGCAAAAAAGATACTGAAAGAGGCTCAGCTTGAAGATGCCCAATGTCCACAAGTATGAGTTCCAGATCGATGATCCACAGTTCTAACGAGTCCAGCAGAGATGTTTTCTCGGATAGGAGTTGAAGGGCGTTTCCCGCCGATTCGACGTGCGACACTTTGTCGAGAAATTTAAGCGTCATTAGAGCGATACTAGTGAGCCCTTTCTGTATGTTGGGTACAATCGTGCGAAGATTACATGATTCAGCAAGCTGTCGATCCGGCGATGTCGGACATGCTGCTACCGCCGTTCCGCTTACATCGGTGGTTCCTGGAGGATCCGCAAACTTGCATGGTGCAGCGAACAGCTTGATGATGAAAACATCGAGCAGGGGTATTTGGTCATGGTGTGCTGGTACCAATCTATTTGCAGCCACAAAGCTTGGCCTTGCCCGATACTCGTGCATGATGCTGAGTCCTCGAACCATGTGCTGGGCCATGGCACCAAAGTTCCCCCGCACTTGCTCAATACTGATGAAGATCTGACAGCAAAGTAACGCTGACTTCAGTCCGCTAGGGCTCGGAGAAGACAGTTTGGACGCGAGACCCCCTAAAGCCATACAGTACTGCTGGAGGCCATAGCCATAGCCGTAGCCCGGGGTCTGCTGGGCTACAGATGCTGCAACGTCTCCGGTCGTCTCGAGATGTTCCCGAAGAGCTCTGAGAGATGAGACCGCATGTCGGATTGTCGGATCAGTCAAGCTGGCTTGAAGGATTTGTCTCGCCTCTTCATTGCAGCCCAAGTTCACGTCAAACATAGTCTTGGTTGAGAAATAACGCCCGAGGACGTCGATGTCCTTAGGGGAGATCTTAATACCAGTTAAGGTGGGCCGAACAAGTTGCCAACCAGCAGCACATGACTTGATGCCGTCAGTACGAGAGGTGTTGATGGGTTCCTTGTTGAGAACGAGTCGAAAGGGAGACTCGTAGCCGTCGCAAGTACGACCAGTGCCGACACATTTTTGGCAAAAGGGCTTGTTCTCGTCGCACTTGACCTTTCTTATTCTATTGCCAAGTTAGCATGATCGCTACCAAGCTGAAATCCCATCTACAGCCTCAATTTTGGTGCGTAGACCGTTAATGAGATTTGCGACTGACCTGCAGGTTGTACAACCAGTCTTCACTTTGGTTCTACATTGAGTGCTCCGTTTGCGGACGACAAGGGTTCCGGCCATGGTTTGGCTGGGGGTCGGGGATTGCTTGTCGCGCAACACCCTGCAGAGGAGACATAGACTAGGCAGTATGAAGCAAGAAAAGCGAGCAGACGAATCAAAGAATGCACATTGATTTATCACTGGGAGACAGGCAAGCGAGTCCCATTGGCTTCAGGTCAGGTGTGTTGGTGAGCTGTCGGCATAGTGGGGGAATGTATCTATTTAAGCCACAGGGTGGTCTGTTGTTTTGTTAGCCGAACTGTCTCAGCGCCAATCAATCGGATTGATGCCTGGTGAGAGTGGGGTATTCCAAAATAGTAAGCACTAATTCTCAGCTATCCGTCTTGCATCTTGTCAGCTCGAAGCGCGAGGTGTCAATAAGCAAACAACGCAATGTTTCAAGTCGCTTTAATCCTCAAGGTCGGCGCTGGGGTGAATGCTCCCAAGCTCATGTTATCTGCGTTTCCCAGGAAAGGTCTGTGGGCGGGCCCCGTGTCGATAGTCGACCCGACTGCACGTCCGCTCCGGAGCTCCATCTTGAAGTAGGTAGGGAAGCCGGAATGGCCGCACTCAGGGTCTTGCGCTGTGGCTGGGCGAGTATGGGGGTGGCTGTGAAGGCCCTAACACCATCCAGCGATTTGATTGGATCACTCAACTCGGAGCTGCATTCCGTTGTGGCTGAAGCACGGAAGCCGGGGAGTCGCCAGCCGAAACCAGCAACATCATAGCACCTCAGCTGCCTAGCCTAAATACCACCACTAACGGAGTGTCTGTCAATACCACACACACAACGAGCACGAATACAAACCAACCCACCACACAAATCAACAAACATGTCCCGCGCCGATAATGATCTCAAAGTGGCGAAGCAGGCTCGCGCTGCCCACGCACGTACCGGCTTAGCTGCGGCCAAAGCGAAACGCGACAAGCTCAAGGCCGCCAAGCAGGCGCGTGCCGCACACGCCCGCAGCGCCAAAAAGACCAGTCAGTATCATCGGTTTGATACCGTAACGCGGCTGATCTAGGATTCAGGTGCGGAGGCTTGATTCTCAAGGGACATGCTGCAACAGACGTGATGATGAGGAAGGGACAATCAGAGTGTGCGTAGTGCGAATGGCAAAGACTCCACATACCAGAGTCTCATACAACACAAGCCTGTGTAGTTATGCATTGGAAACCCAGTTTCATGGCCCAACGGATTGCTCTTCTAGCTTCAGTCATGTCAATATCATCATGTTATATATCATTTGCTCGGACTCTCTTGGTCATTGATGTCAAACCAACTCACTTTAACACATCCTACAGAACTATACCTTGGGTTACTGATGCAGTAATGATATCAGCACAAGTCCCGTAGTGCATTGTCATATATCTTATTCCCAAACACAGTATGGCAGATGTATGTGTCCTTGGTTTGCGATTGTGAATATCTCAAAAATGTTTTCAAGATGCGCGACACGAGTAGAAAGACTCGACTGAGTATATCCAATCACTGCTTATTTTCCCACTCCTGCGCAACTCCCGCGTAGTCGGCCGGCTTGTATGCCTCAACTAGGTCAACAATAGTGGATGTCTTTCTGTGAGCCTTGAGGCCAAGGTCGTTGAGGAGCAAGTCGACATACGGCACCGAATCGAAGGCAAAGTCAGGCAGACTCGCACCATAGCCACAAGGGTATCGCCATCTCCCAAACTGCGTATGCAACATGACCTCCTTCGTTACATCTACCTCCGATTTTAGTGCTCGCTGCAGCTTTCCATCAAAGTACGCCGAGATCCAGAGGCCTTGAACACTGGCAAATACAGAAGTAAAAACGGTGCTGACCATGCCAGCATAAGCAATGTTCTTCTTGAATACCGACTGGCTCGGAACGATAAACCGATAGTTGTGGAGCGGCTCGCCCTTTGGCTGCTCTCGCCGCAGCACAGGTTGGTCATTCAGCATTGGGAACATAGAGCGTATCTCCACGTTCGCATCGTTGATCAGTCTCTCCCTCTCTAGATTCTGCTGCTTCAAACCTCTGTCGAATTTGATGAATTCGAGGGAGGGCTCTTTCCTCCAGCCCATTGCACACAGGACAATGTCTGTTTCGATGACTTCGCCGTTGGTAAGATTTACTGTCGCGCCATCAGGACGTAAAATATCGGCCAAATGAACGCGGATCTTTCCTTGCCTTACAAGGTCGTAGAAGTTGGTTTCGTAATTGTGTATTCCAACACCACTGCCTGTCCACATGGGGCTCTGCCAGGGCTTAAGCTTGAAGACTTCGGGATGGTCGTTGTAGCCATGAGCATTTACAACGTCCATGCTGAGTACGTTCCAAAAGTCGTTGACAATGAAGTTGCCGATGCCGGTGTTGTGCAGGAAACGGCGAACTATCCCGTAGCCTTCCTCGGCGCCCCAAGGGCAGGGATTGAACCACGTCAACGCACGTGTGCAAAGAAGACCTTCCATCTTCTGGAGAAACGGCGTAATATAAGGCGGGCACAGCCAGACGGGCACGTCACCAGTCGCCCGAATGATCAGATCCACCTGTACGCTTCCCTCAGATGGGGCGTAAGCGTAGGCGCAGTCAAAAGCAGACTTGACGGCGCCAACTACAACCGCCTTCTTGCAGGTGTTGACAGTATCTGCATTCACGCAAAACTCCTTCGCGTGGAGAAGTCTGGGGGTAAAAGTCTCTTGTCCTGTCTAGGTGGGCAGATTGGGCTCTGATGTCAGACCGGTGGTCAAGATGAGCTTTTCTGTCTCCAACACCTCATCTCCACCGTTGAATTCACTTGAAGTTACACTGATCTTCCACGTTTCAGTCGACGTGGACTCTACTGATGTAACTTTAGTATCGAAGCGAGTCTTTTCGAAGACTCCAAACTTCTTTGCAAAGTCTGTCAAGCACCGATGGAGGACAGCAGCAGGAATATGTTGGCCCTCTGTAACGCCATAAACTTCCTCCAGCATGGGAAACTCAGGGTATTCATAGGATCCCCATAGGTTATTGGACTTCAAACCAGGATACAGCCTGTTATTTGACCAGGTGCTACCACAAGTGCTCTCGGCCTCAATAACAAGGACGTTATCGTTGGGGTGGTCCTGAATGTACGCTCTAGCGGCAGCTAGGCCATACCAGCCTACAGTACGTGTTAGCTGGCGCTCCTTCTTGCTTTATGTGTACAACTTGATGACGCACCTGCCCCGACAACTATGACATTGTACATTGTGAAATTTGGGTTACAAATGTTGCTTAGAGGTAGATGATATCTTTGGTGGTCTCTGGAAATTAGACCTTTGAGTACAGCTGTATGCTTTGGGGACAAGCTGTGTCAAATGTATCTTCTCACTTGTCTGTTTTGTTTTGGTTGTTAAATCACGCCAAACAATATTGTATGAGAAAAGGTCATATGGACCAGGCATCGAGGTTCCCCCTCAAGTAAAGCTCCATTCCGGGCCTTTGGAAAATACCTTCAACCCTATCATCGGGTGTTCCTTGAGCCAGATCGGAAGGTGAGTCCACCCGGAAGGGCATCACTATCGGAACATTCCGGTATCATAGCTTGATGCACGATCGCGTCTAGAACCACAGGTACCATGTGACGGAAAACTATGTAACGGAGAGGACCGTTTACGGATCAAGGGTTATTGGAAACGTGTTTCCTATGGCAAACGGACAAGCCAACATGGCGGCGTACTTGTGTCCTGAATACAGGTCAAAATCGCGGCAAAGATGATTTGCTATGAGAGAAGAATTATGCCTGTATATACCTAAATTGATGTTTGATCAATTGAGAATAATTAGTTTCTATGCTGGTTACATGCCATATGTTGCAACTCTTCTGGGGCTGCCAGAAGCCTTGCAACATTCGAATCAGCCGCTCTAGATTTACAAGTTGGCTGACTTCGTACACACGCAATATCCAACACCTGACTTTTGTGATATTCATCAAGCAGTGGACATCTCATCTTTCTGAAAACCCCATCATCGACCAGTTGCCCAGAACCTTGCGCTTGACATCATCAGGATACGAATGGTCAAAATCAACGTGATTGAAGTCTCTTGGTCTTTCATACTCAGACGCGAGTATACAGTCAGACACTACTTTACCGCCACGTCTAGGTATGTTTGGAAATTGGGACATGTAAGGCGTCAAAGGATGTGATCGGACATCTTCAAAGTGATGGTCATCGTGGCCGGGCCGACAGCGTGTGGCGAATGCCCGCATAACCTTGTTCCAGTTGTAGACATCGATGTCATCTCCCACAAGAAGTTTGTGGTTGATGAGCATGCAACTCTTGTTGCTAAACGCAATCTCGCCGAGTTTCCTGCAAAAAGTGGCAGAGTTGGTGTGCATCTCTCGCAGCCCGTCGGTATCTACCTGTAGCGCACACCATGTGGCCAATGTTTCGACTGGTGCAAAAGCCTCTTTGATGGGAAGTCCGTGCTCCTGACAGAGGAGTAATAGTTCAGGAGCCGCTAGTTGTGCCGTAGTGTGCTTCCATGAGTTAGTGGTAGTTCAAGAAACTGCGAGGGTATCTTACAGATTCATCAACAATGTTTCCTGGGCAAGAAATGGGCAGGATTGGATCGTTTCTGTAGGTTATGGCTTCAACTTTGAAGAGTGGCCCAGGTCGTGCCTCTTTATCAAAGACAATAGCCAGATAGTCGCCGAACGGACCTTCAGGGGCTGTTTTTGTAAAAGACATCGTGCCCTCTAGAACGATCTCACTATTTGCTGGCACCATGAGATCATTGAGTCCACACTTGACAAGTTTCAACGACCTGCCCGTGATGGCACCGACGTACTGGCTCTCGGATACACCCTCTGGAACGGGCATTGAAGCCACGATGGACGCGATCGGTGGTACGCCAAGAGCCAAAGCCCAAGGCATCTCAGTTTTCCCCTCTTTCAACCACAAGTCTCGAATGATCGAGTTGTGTTTCCCTGAGACGACAAGACAGACCAAGTGATTCTTGTCGTGAACCATACCTCTGAAGATGGACCAGTTTGTCCAAGACTTGCCTGGTGTCTGGAGAACATGTATTCCGTAAGTGGCCAGATACTTGCCACCATCATTTTTGTGTAGAAATGGA
The DNA here is from genome assembly GCF_022836535.1 of Colletotrichum spaethianum. Classification (NCBI taxonomy): domain Eukaryota; kingdom Fungi; phylum Ascomycota; class Sordariomycetes; order Glomerellales; family Glomerellaceae; genus Colletotrichum; species Colletotrichum spaethianum. Next base: position 481,307 of record NW_026054801.1, on the reverse strand, counting down.
ACTGGTAATGCCTCAAGGTCGATGTCATCGCCGAAAACTTTATTCTCTTTACATGGGCCGGTCGGCAATGCGATGGTAGGTAGTGGTTTCGCTTTCTTTCAAGAGATGAATCGGTCTGAAATGTTTTTCCAAGTCACATCTGGCGGCAAGCCTAGGTTTCTGGTAATCCTCCCAAACTTTTTAATCTCTCCTTGTCGCAAACCGGCTGCATTGCCGAATATGCGCCACATACCGTTGCAAGCGCCCTTGACATTATTGAAAAGTGGTGCTTTGTCATTGAGCTCACTTACCCGTCGAACAATTGCGCCAACTTCGAGATGAGGATCAACTTCCTGACTGATATCTACCAGGTCATTGTCCTGTCGAAGGATGTCGATAAACTTCCTGAAATCAAGCTGCGCTTCCACGGGATCTACCTGGTTGATACGGGCTTGACTAGTGGTGCCTTGCTTCGTGGATAGGCCTAGACGGTAATACATTGCAAAAAAGGAGCGGTTTTATCCAGTATGAAAGTAGTAAAAAAGTGTAACTGCTTGTCGATGGGCTGACATAACTGCAAGTGTTTTGGGAGAGGCAATAGTAGATGTAGTTTCCTTTTCAGTAGAGCGAAATGGACACACATTGCAGTAATTTGCGTTTCTTGTACCATTGTTTTAGGTATCTAGAGCGGTAGCATACGAAGTAATTGTGGAATCTGGTGCGTGGACAGGCGCGGAAAGGGTCAGCTAGGGCGTTCCGGACTGCGTTCCGCTGATTGGAGCTATCCGGACGAAGGGCTACCTGTCGTTGGGTGGCGTGTTACATTATTGTACATGCAGGTCTTAGAACCATCGACAGTGACTGGAGTCTATATCCCTAGATATCTGCCGAAAGTCATGTTTTTTTGAAGAACATGCTCCAAAACACTCTACGGCCTCTGCTCTGCTTCACTCAATCATTATCGGCTACACTAATGCTACTTCAATTCATCCCTGCGTTGATATTGATGAGTCATCTTATTCTCAAAACAGCGGCGACATATTCTCTCTTGATCCAGGATGCTACGGTCGATTTCACGTTGCGAAAGGTTCGGGGCGCTCCGGAGCTGTTGCATCACGAATACGCACCTTCAATACAAGACAGGAATCCAATTGCGTGAACATCAGCCGTTCGCGGGCGAGATGTGGAAGAGATGAAGTACCCATCTCCTTGACTCCAACACATCTTGATGGCAGCAAGCTTCTCATATCTGCCGCCACCGAATTCGAAGGGTCTAAACCAAGGTCCGATATCTGCCGCCCCGGCGCAAGCGGATATTTGTCGGTATCACGGGTGCAACCGGGACGCCTTACGCAATTCGCCTTCTTGAAATCATGCGTGTGCTGGAGGTAGAAACACACCTTATCATGAGCAAGTGGGCTCTTGCTACACTCAAGTACGAGACATCCCTCAACGAGGCGCAGATCCACGAACTCGCACATGACAACTACACGGCAAGGGACATGTCAGCGCCAATAGCATCGGGGTCCTTCCAGCATGATGGCATGATTATTGTGCCCTGTAGCATGAAAACTCTGGCCTCCATCCGCGCAGGCTTTGGCGGGGACCTTATCACGCAGGCTGCCGACGTGACACTGAAAGAGGGCCGCCGGTTAGCGCTTGCCGTAAGAGATACACCGCTGAATGATATACATCTTGACAACATGCTATTTCTGCGGCGCGCGGGCGCTGTTATCTTTCCACTAGTGCCTGCGTTCTATGCGCAACCGAAGAGCTTGGAGGATGTCATTGATCAGGATGTCGATCGTATGCTAGATACACTGGGCTTTTACATTGATGGTTTGAGAGATTGGATGGGTTTCAAAGGAAATGAAATCAGTATTTGTGTATCGTCTCATCGCCAGAGAACAGAGAACAGAAACTATCGCGTTTTTAAATGTGATCTTCAAATAACAAACAAAAAGGCTCGTCGTAAGCGAGCCGTTATATAGATGACCAATTAGCCACTGCTCTAAGACTGATCCGATATCCTTGTGATATTGCATTTATGCAAGTGAAATGAAATGTCACTGTCATTCTTCGTACAATAACTCGCCTTCTGAGAAAAAAGTACTTCCGTCAATGAACGGCCAATCCTGGAACGTGGGCGTAATGCCGCCGATGCCAGAAAGGTTACCCACCTCTTCAGTGCCATCCAACGCTGACGTTGTTAGATCTATGTTGTCGGATAGCATTGTAAAATCTAGAATGATCTGAATGCTGGAGGTATGACGGAAAGGTTTGTTATTTCCATTTAGTTCATCAACCATTCTCACTGGTAGTTTCGAGTCATCTTCTGGGGCTGTCGATGCCACCTTCGTCCCAATTGGCTCCAAACCAGATACCAGGCCTCTCGAAACTCTGTTTGTCCTTGAGTCTATTTGCTGCCGTGTGCCTGGGTCGGTCGAGGCGCTACGTAATCGTTGCACCTCTGTGGGCAGAATCTTAAGCTGCAACAGCAACCTCTTCCAGAGCTTCCGCGAAGCGCGCGATGTAGTATTGTATGTCTTGGCCAGATTGAAAGCTTCCCGAAAACTTCTGCCGATTATCTGGCCGAATTCCTTTGGCAAGTCCGCCACAAGGGCATCTTGGTTCTGGGAGACATTTGCAATGACCAGCGACATGAGAGCACAGGCGCTTACGAGTAGATGGACGTAGAAGGGCTGTTGCTTTCGATAAACCTCTGTGGATTTGTCTAGCTTAGAGAGAATATTTGTAGTGTCAGATATGAGTTGTATTGCCGGCCTAATGCTTTTCTTGCTGGCAGTCGTTGATTTATTGCTGAAGAAAAACGGTCGGAGAAGCATGTTATGGGCCGCGTTGGCCCGTAGATTGAGGAGGGTGGCCCAGGATGGAATACGGCTGATAGGCGTCGTGCGCCAGATATCTTGCTGTGTGAAGTTGTATTTACCCACCGCGGTCTTCCGCCATTGGTCAATCTGAAAGTTCAATATGTCGAAAGTGTCATCTTCTTCGTATGCTTGCCCTGTGTTGGCGACACAAGAGATCGGCGAAGTGAACTTGTCGCTGACTGTCATGAACGAGACCATGGCTTTGAGATACGGAGACTGGACCTACAAGCCGTTAGTTATCTACTCATACTGCCTCGAGAGTGCCAAAAGAGCCGTATAGTTTACTCACAGAGGACTTCATAGCCTGATGAAAATGCGACTCTTGAAAATGCGTCGGAAGTCCCGTCGCAGCGCTCCATTGCCAGTCCAGGACGATAGTAGTGCAAATAATGTCAACAATTTGGGATCGTTCATTATCTGTACACAAAATGTGTTCGGGAACGTCACGACTGTGTAGTCCCAGCTCAAGTAGCATGTTTCCAGCCACACCGCACGTCCTCCATGCAAAGCGAGTGTCATCCTTGAAAAAGTGGTAGGTTCCCTGGTACATCAATCGTCAGCAATAAGACGGGATTCTCGGAGAGTCTTGGTGTTCATACCACAAGCAACAAGATAACTACATTCCTGATTTCTGGTGTAGGACACACAAGCTTCTTCCCTATGCCTTCTCAGCAGTATGAGTATATTGTTTGGGCAATGTCGGTTTCTGACGCTGGTTCGGTGCAGAGAGCAACAGCCAGAATCAAATTGATAATCAGGAGCGTAGACTCATCTGCTGCTGACCTTTTTGGCTGGTACTAGGCCTCAACTTGTCTGACTAAAGTCTGCAAGTCCACGATTGGATGGAAATCGATAAACTTGCCTGATAGGTGTACATGAGCCGCACTGTATCTTGTTTTGTTAGAAGTCTCCTGAAAACAGTGAGCTTTTCTAAAGCCCGACCGGTGAGCTGAGTAGATGATGTTTCGGCATCGGCATCCAGGCAATACCCATCATTAGTTTTGTTGTCTTCAATGCTCGGTAGGCGAATTCGGTCATGCTGATGGATTAAGTCGTCTTGCTGCATACGCATCTGGGCCATATTCAAGCTGTAATCCGGTGACGTTGGACCGCAAAACCGACGACGCTGTGCCACTCGCCTCTCCATTTGTTGTCATGGGAGATTTTGTGTGTCTGAAGCGTCATGTTTTGAATCATAATTAGATGATGCTAAATGATTCAATCCGAGATATTCATCAGTCTATTGGCATGGTCTACTGCGCTCCATGGACTTCATCTTTGATGTCAAGTTTCCGACCTGCTCCTGAAGATTCGCGACAAGCTCTCCAAGCGAGCTAAGCACTCTTTTGATCTTGTCAGTCCAAGATTTCACCATATTCATCTGAGTGAGCTTACCTCGTATTGGGATCCCAGCAGTCTGGTGTTTCCTCTTCGTAGTTCTGCTGCGCCTTGAAAACCAGTTCAGTGTTTGACTGATGTTTTATCCGCGAATCCCGCGATGACACACTCGGTGGAGGCGTATTCGACTGCAGTCCAGCTGCTGACGGCTCAGCCACAACATCACAATCGAGTGATCGTGATACGCAATATGCACAGGGGTTATCCCCCGAGCATCTGCCTTTACGCTTTCGACAGGCATCGCAAGCACGTAATATGTATGGCGCTCGTTTCTTGGTAGCTTCTGGTCCGGTCGGGGTTGCTGTCTGTTTGTTGCTGCTTGAATATGTCGCCATATTGCTGTCTGTATCGTATATTTCACTTACAATATCTATCAAAAAAAAAAACTGAAGAACGAGGAGGAAATAAGAACATATAGAAACAAACTAGCGGTAGTGGCGAGGGAACTGACGGACAGTGTTCTTATCTAACGCGGCTATCGTACTCACCGAATTTCTACGGCAGTGAATGAGCCGAGCATCCTCATACACAAGATAAGAAGCTCCGTTTATTGGCGCCCATTACAGACGCTATCTGCTATAATAAGCACCGTTACATTCACCGAAATTTGAAACCTACTTTCCTGCCAGGAAAATTATTTTCTCCTGTTTTCCTCGACATCGATTCCGAGGAGCACCTAGGTCATCACAAGTGTCATATACCATACCATGGATATTTCAATCAGACTGAAAACATATTCGCGTGTGGGCAGCTTAGTGGATAAGTAAAGTCTGACATGCATCTTTCATGAGGCGTCCTGTCGAGTCACGCTGGGCCTGGAGAGCGGTACTCAATTTAGACGTCATCCCCATCGTTAGACTCAGAGTTTCCTCTGCAGCCTGCACGACATCATCCAGGCGAGACGATTGCGGTGGCTCGTTAAGAAATTTGTCGGGCACGTGGAAGTAGGAATCTGGAAGCAGCGTTTCCATTATCACACCAATGCAGCTGATGAGCATTCCGTTACCCTGATCGAAATAGGAATCAGAATGGGCGGAAAGTGGAGCCATTCGGTTCCTACGAGCTTGGCAAGATATCAACAGTGGAACACAATCGTAATTCCGGACCTAATCAATTTTTGGAAGTATTTGCAGTTTTTGGTCAACTGTACATTGAGCACAATGGGGGAGGACATCATGTTGCCTAGTTTTGTTGCATCTTCTAACAAGACTTTTGGAGCTTCCGAGCTTTAAAGAGACGTTGACACTGCGAAAGCGCTGCCTGTGAAATTCGTTCGTTAATTTGGCATATTATCATCCGGAAAGCTTTGAAGCAGCAAGCCATTCCCTTCACCGGATTGTAGACACAGGTAGGAAGCATGCATGTACGATAAGGCGAAGTGGGGATTTCGTAAGCCGGAACGACGTTTGGATGGTATTTTAAGAGGATGGACAAGGCTAGGACGGCCCATAATCTGTATTCAAGAGCACATATTATGATGTTCTGTAGGCTTCGCCTGTCGCACTAATACAACTACGTTTCTCAGAACATTCCAATTCCAATTTTGACCATCAGAGTCCGACATACGATTCTGTTGCCAAGACTTTCCATCATGCCGACTGACCAGCTTCAAGATGTGCGCCCAATGTTCCAGCCACAAGGGCGCAACTATATCGTTACAGGAGGCGCTCAGGTATGTTGTTCCAACCTTACTTTCTTATTATGTACGATCTTGTCGAGGTGTACAAAAGAAACACTTGCTGTGCTGTTGTTTCTTGATATATCAGCCGAGAATCAAAAATTGTCTTCGATTCAGGGCAGTTGACACCATACCTAGGGTATCGGATTTGCCGCCACACGGGCCATATGCGAAATGGGCGGCAACATTGCGGTGATGGATATTCAGGCCAAGCCCGTGAAAGAATTTGAGACACTGTCGTCAAATTTTGGCAGTAAGACGATATACATCCAGACCGACGTGACCAAAGAAGATAGCTTGAACGCCTCTTTCACCAAGGCTATTGACGAGCTAGGTTGGATCGATGGTTTGGTGCCATCGGCCGGCATCGCCATTGATAAGGCTTTCGTGGATCAAACCTGGGAAGAGTTCACTCGCATCCAGGAGATTAATGTTAGTCATTTTAACTATTTGCTAGTCTGTTTCTGGGTTAAGTACGGCAGCTGATCAGCACTCAACATGTAGGTCCGCGGTACTTTCTTCGCTGTACAACTTGCTGCGAAGCACATGCTGAAGCAGGGCAAGGGGGGTTCCATGGTCCTTCTGGCATCCCAGTGTTCTTACATCGCCCTCCCAGGGTATCGTATGGCTGCATATAACGCCTCCAAGGGAGGTGTATTCATGCTAGCCAAGCACTAGTAGTGGAGCTGGCGCCGCATAATATTCGTATCAATACTATCTCCCCCGGTTTTGTGGATTCGGATATGACCCGAGATGTTAGAGCTACCAAGAAGAAGCGCGAAGGCGAACAAATGTGGCTAACACCGCCGATGCAGAGATTGAGCACACAAAACGACCTGACCGGGGCCATTATCTATTTATTGTCGGACGCAGCAAGATTTACTACTGCCTCGGATATCCCTATCACTGGAGGATTACACGCGAGCACGATCGACGGCCTTGTCACTTACGAAGAATGACTGAGAGCCCAACCTTTTGATCTTATCCCGCTAGTTAGACCAGTTCTGCCAACGTCTGTCACTGCAGCTGTCAGTGGTCAAGCATGTCATACAAACTATGAAGTCTTCCATAGGTAGTAGTCATTGACTCCATAGGCCTTTTTAGGATGGCATATGCCTAATAAGCACCCCGTATGCTTTTGAGACTGAACCCTTGGATGTATTGTCATAGTCAATGTTTTTTTGTACTAAGAGGCTGGGTTGAACCTAAATTTCTGATGAATTTGATGAGCTATACAATTTTTTGGTTGCTCCGTCTATCTTCTCTTAATATGAGGGTGGTCTAATCCATCCAGGTCACCGATTTGCAGTAGAGAAATTCTTCGATGCCCTTCGTTCCATTAAACCTTCCGAATCCGCTCTTTTTAACACCTCCATGCGGCAGAGCAAATTCGTCATGAACTGTCATTGAGTTGATATGCACAGCGCCGGACTCGAGCCTGTCTGCAATTTGAAACGCCACTCGAAGATTTTCAGAATAGATCGAGGCAGCAAGTCCGTAATCTGTGTCATTAGCAAGCTCAATCAACTCGTCTTCTGTCTCAAATGTGTAGATGGAGACGCTGGGTCCAAATGACTCCCCGCCGTAGAGCTCCATCGTCGGGTTCACATTGATGAGAACAACTGGCCGCATACGAGTAGCGACATCATCCCTGTCAGACCCCGGCTCGCATACCTCCAGCGTGCTGGCTCCCTTCGATAAGGCATCTTCGACGAAGTCTCGGTTGCGGCTAACCGAGTGGGCGTTGATAAGCATGGGGGTGTCTTCTACTGAACCAAACATCTCATTCACTGTATACTTGAAAGCGATCTCGAACTGCTTTGCGATGGAAGAATGAACCAAGATGCGTTCCGTGGACATGCAAATCTGACCGGCCTGTTCATGTTGTGAGGTCTGAATCCAGCTCGTAGCACATGGTGAGAGGGCTTACATTTAAGAAAGCTCCAACAGCGCAATGCCTCGCAGCCTTTTCCATGTCTGCATCAGCCAGAACCAGGGCATTCGATTTGCCACCGAGCTCCATAAGCACCGGCTTCAAGTGACGACCTGCCTCTGCAGAGATGATACTGCCTACGCGGCTGCTTCCCGTAAAGTTGATCTTTTTGACCGCTGGGTGAGCAATAAGTGCGTTAGTAACGACGGAAGCGTCCTCGGGACGGTGGAGAACCAGGTTAAGGCAACCGTCGGGCAGTCCAGCTTCGCGAAAAATGTCGACCATGGCCCAGTAGCACTTGGGGATGAGTTCTGATCCTTTCAGCACGGTCGTATTGCCCGCCGCAAGGGCAAAGGTCACGGAGCGAAGACCAAGGTGATATGCTGCATTCCTAATGTGCATCAGGATCCCTCTTCACTTATGGGGATGCCATGTACAGGCTTGGTGGCACTTACCAGGGTGCAATGCCAAGAATGACACCGTATGGACGTTTGTACACAATTGCCCGCATGCCATCGTGAATGGAATCAGGGACAGTGCCCGTGCATGCATCCGCAATCTTTCCCGCAGTGTCTTTCAGGCCCTCAATTGTCAGACCCAGGACAAAGTCCTGGTAACGCTGGTTTGCTCCCACCTCTTGACGCATATACTCGCCAAGCTCAGCACGTCGCCTCTCCATGACTTCGGCGGCGCGCAAGAAGATGTCGCGACGATGCGATGGCTTCGTTTTGGACCATGATGGAAATGCAGCCTGCGCTGCGTCGGCGGCAGCGACAGCATCCTTCTCAGAAGCAGCCGATGCGGTCCAAATCTCTTTGTTCTCAATGGGCCCAATCTTCGGGAAGACAGTCTTCGTCAGGACATCTTTTCCATTGATGATGATTGGAATAGTGCCTTGTGCTATGCTCCCGACTTCCATTGTCATGTGTGAAATTAGATAGAGACGAGTATTCGGACACTGAGCCAATGCTGGCAACATGGACACGTTGACCTTAAAATGTCTCACAACATGGCATCTACTCTAGCGCTTACTATGAATCCTGGTGGTATTCGGCAACTGGTACTTGCTTAGCAAGCTTGGTACCAACTGCCCAAAAGAGAGCCCAGCATATCCTCCACCATGTTCTCAGCCAATGATACACTTTTTGCCCATATTTGCCACCCATACAAACGTACCATGATCTTCGAGGTCAAGAAGCTCGACAGGGACGAGGACTTCCGAAGGATGTCAAATTCAACTACCCTGGCACTCGGGTGACAAAAGTCAGCGCCGCTTTCTATGCCTTTACCATACAAATCCCAGCGCTGATTTTTGTCACCCGAGTGCCTGGTAACAGACTGAGATGTCCGGACCGGAACAGTTCCGTAGATCTTTTCGGAATGCTCACTGCATGGTCTACCTACCATGACCCACTCAGTCGAACCTCCATAATGACCGAGATACCGTTTTGCACCGCCTCCACCGCCTCAGGAATCATGGTTTTGAGGTCTCTGGCGCTATTTGCCACTCCTGCCCATGCCTCGCCACCTGCTGCCGCCTTGGCAATACCCGAAAAGTCAGGTGTCGGCGAAAAGGAGATGTTCAGATCTTCGTTCGTGGAGTCCGCTCCGTAACCGGTAGGGTGAACGAGCTGCAAGGAGTTTCGAACTTTGGAACGGTCATAACAATGAGCACAAGTTGTCCAGACTCACAAAGGATACCTGCAAGCAGTTCTGAGGAGCATTCCAGCCTAAGGAAATGTTAGTTTTAGCACCGATATATCGCGAGACTATTAAATGCGTACCTTTATTACTTAGAACTATTGTTAGTGTTGGTAGCTTGTACCGTCGTGCAACCCAATAGACAGTTCCGGGACAGCCGAAGAGAAACGTGCCATCGCCAACAATCTCACAGACGAAGTTACCCTCATCCATGGCCTGGGAATCTTTTGCCAGTTCGACACCCAGCGTTGCACCGCCGGACCATCCAAGGCCGCCGCCGCCACAGTTGATCAAATGTCCTGGCTTATCTATTCGCAGCTGATTGTAAATAGGCATTGCGTTGGTGACGGCCTCAATTGTCCACACAGTGTCCTCTGGGCATTGACTGCGCAGTTGAGACGCCAGATAGTGGGTCGTTGGGTACGACAAGTCGTTTATGGGTGGTGCTACAAGACCGTCGAGTTCTTGAATGTATGCATTGCGTGACTTTTCCAGTGCAGCCCAACGCGAGACGAACGGCTATTGATTCTGCAAAGTCGAGTAATCCGCATGCTGAGCGATGAAAGTATTGATTTGCCGCAGTGCCGTCTCAGAGTCTGCTCGGTAGCGTCGAAAGGCGGGGATGTAGTATAATGGCATGTTTTGCTTCAATGGGTCGATATCGATGTGGATGATCTTAGCGCCAGTTCGCGGTCGACATTGTATCGGAATCCAGGTAACATCGCATTCAATGATCAAAATCATGTCAGCCTCTTCGATGCTGGCGTCACGACCGATCCTGACACCCAATGAGGCCCGGTGAGTGTAAGGGAAGCACACATCGCTGCCCAGAGCGTCAAGAACACGGATACCCGGGATACTCTCAGTCAGTTGGACAAGTTCCGAGACTGTTGCATGGTTTCGACCGGTGTAGCCTACAATAATCAGAGGCTTCTCTGCACCGGCGAGCGTTGATATAACCAGTTCCACGGCTTCTTGAGGGAGAGCGGTCGGCGCGATAGGCTCCCAAGCAGTTTGGTCTAGGCCATACGGGGTAACTTCCTCTTCCATGACCTCTCCAGCGCCCACAACGTAAACAGATCCCTTTGGGTCGCTCATCGCAAACTGTAGGGCACGGTTCATGACCTGCTTGATGTTTTCCCCCGTCTTGAATTTGCCGTGAAGCGACAGTATTGAGACACGATTTGGCGTTGATCGGATGCATCTTGTAGCCAATGAATTTACTCAGTGCGCGATCCCCTCAATTCACCCTCGAGCGTGAAAGGGGAAAGGCCTGCAAAGATGAAGACAGGGCAACGTGCAATCGATGCATTGTGTACAGCGCAGCCTAGCATCTGAGTGCTAACATCGACATGGACTAAAACGCATTGTGGCTTGCCAGTAACGCGAGCGAAACCGTCTGCTATGGACATAGCAACCATCTGAAAGTTCCATCAGATTAAGCTCCCGTATAGAGTAATACCATAGTAGTATCAGGATCGATTTGCCAGACTCACCTCGTGGGGGCACGTTATGACACGCGGAAAATTGACACCTTTCAAATGGGCACCGTGTGCTAGGGCCTCCATAATAGCCGGATGATCCGACCCCAAATTGACGAAGACATGGGTGACACCAGCCTGAAAGATGTATAGTTAGTAAGTAGCCTATCTCCCATACTGAGAGAGACACGGCTCTCAGACGAGCTTCGTCCTCTCGGACTGTCGGGCAATTGAAACTCACCTCATAGAGACCCTCAAAAAAAGCAAAAGATGCCGTGTACTTCTCCCTATAAACCTATATGAGTCATGCAATCTTCGAGGGAGAGTATTGATGGGGACCAATGCATAGCTTCATCGGCCCTAGGCACTTTCGACAGGGTCTCTAAGCTAGGGAGCGGATAGAACAAAGTCTAAACTGTTACATACAAGCTGGCCACCATATTGAGTAGAGTAAGGGTAGTTGGGTGCAAAAAGATATCCAAACCTATGTTCAATTAATAACCGTCACAGCCATGAAAAGCTGCCGTTGTTATTGCCTGGACATTGCCCTGGCCTCATGCCGTCGAGGGACCGTCTCATATGCGACATTAGCTAGAGGGCATCAGCTTGCTGGGCGATCAGCAGTCCGGAAGCTGATGTCGCACAGCGACCAATCGAAAAACTCAGCAACCATTGCATTCTGCGTGCGATTACTGTCCTTGGTGGCGCGGTTCACATCATACTGTCGTATTCGGAACATCATTTTCCGAGGAGTGGTGCATTGGAATGTGGAGTACACGGGCCTGTAATTACTCGAATCGGATTATCGGTGGTGTCGTTTCCCAGCTACAATACTAATGTAGAGTTTTGTTCGTGCACCATCGTACCCTAAATGTATCACGCATTGAAAATATTTTCAGCCGTAGGCGGTATTTACATGATTTAGTCATGCAGAGAGTGGAACTGGTGTCATTTATCCCCAGCATAGTTAGGGAAAGGCCTCCGGAATCCTCCCAGTATCACTACTCTTGGCTGCGATAATACATATTAGAAGATGTTTTCAATCACTGCAAGATAGATCAGGAGGCGTCAATAATGGTTTCAGATCATGATGAGATCAAGGCGCGATACAGGCAGCCTTCTCAGCACGTTGCTGCTCATTCTAATGTTGGAAGAACATACTTCCGACCTACACCATCTCAAGACAACATACATTTAGCGCTCTAAAGGCTGGCTAGAGATAAAGTTTTTTATAGTGGTAGGAATGATCACGTTGTTTCCAGGTTCTTACTAGGGGCTGTAATAGATGCTCCTATATCTTTATCTCATCTGGGCTGAGAATAGTTGGTTGGTAGCCTGGACGCCTGTTTGTATAACCAGTCACTTTGGGTAAGTGAATTGCTAAAACCAACATACCAAGAGCCACTTACTCCGCTGTTGCAGCACACCCTAAGTCGAATGCAATTGAACATTCAGGTACATGTTGTCATCCTGCCTTAATTCCATCGAATCCGTGAAGACAGCCAAGGCACTAATAACTGCAGCAAGATGCCCCCAAGGGACTCAGCTCTTGTATAAGAGATCACGCTTCAACATGAATGATCTAGAAGACCGTAAAGTTGCTGTCATTTTGCTCTCGCTGGAGTTTTTCAGCAAACGACCTTTGATGGCAGGAAGATACAAAATGCTCTTCTCTTGCCTGTTTACAACCACAACTAGTACACTGGCAGCTTGGACGAATAATCTGTATCAACAAGAGTTGGACCGCTCGGTTGGCCTAACCAAAGAACCGCTCTAGGCAACAGTCTTCCTGATTGGAAGATACATTTGCCACATTCGCTATGTCTACTTCCAGAGTACCTTCCTTCCCCCTTTCTACTTCCAGATGAGTGTGGATTACCGACGTGCAGGCCTTTTGAATACTGTGTCCCGACAGGGGCATTGAAGTGGCGAAATAGATGCGAGATAGAAACACGATTGCCTCTAACCATATGTTTGATTATCAGGTGCTAGAAGTTGGGCTGAAGTCGTGACTTAGATATCAGTAAACCACCAATACCAATTATCGGTCGAATTTGTCGCCAGAACACTCAAAATGCTTAGCGTGGTTTAGCTGCTTCCGGGAACGGAGAATTCGTGGAACTCCGGAACGCCGGCGGACACGCCATCATTCTTGCCGGTACCCGATGACACACGTATTTTCTTGCTTCGAACCCCACTTTCAAACACAACTGAAAGAACTGTTGTTAGTATTAGTGCTTTCTGACTCAACAACGTCGCGTTCGGAGACGCCATTCAGCCCTACGAAACCTTACTCCGGGGGAGAAGCTTGATTACTCCCACTACAATATGTGGTAGAACTGATCTTTATTTGATGGCTTCCGTAGGTACTATTAAAGCCGAGCACCCGGCGTTGTCGGACTGTATGCAGCGTAGCAACGCGCGGCGACCCGCGATGGATGATGCATGAGCTGCTGAAGGGACTTACTCATCGTCCACTCGTGCCATTGCACGACAATTACTCATCTTAAACTATATAAGCGCGGAGAAATCCCAGCGACTGTCGAAGTTCCAGAGTCTGGTAATAAGAATAATTGCATATCTGACTGCTTATTCTGATTGGCTTCTATCTCTCCAGCACCTCCAAGCTCTCACCGCAACATCCTCACCAAAATGCACGCGGCCTTGGTCACCTCTTGGGGCTCTGCCCCAACCTACACAACCACGGAAGACCTCCCGCCCCCTTCTCCCACCCAAATCCGTCTGCGCGTTCTCGCATCCGGCGTTCACCGCCTCGTCCTTTCCCGCGCCGCCGGAACACACTACACCTCCACGACCCTGCCGCATCTCCCTGGTGTCGATGGAGTTGGCGAAGACACAACCACAGGCCAGCGCTACTACTTCACCGCACTCGCTACGGGATCTTTTGCGGAATTCGTCAACATCGAGCGCAGTCTCGTCGCGCCGTTGCCGAAGAATGCCGACCCTGTTGCAGTCGCTGCATACACAAATCCTGTCATGAGTAGCTGGATGGCTTTCGCCGCGCGAATGGCTGCTCAGACACCCGGATTCTCAATCGCGATTCTAGGTGTCACCAGTGCAAGTGGGAGAGTTGCCGTAGACGTTGCTCGCGCACGAGGTGCGGGACGTGTGGTGGGGATTGCTAGGAACGCCGCCGCAATGGCGGAGATAGCACTCGATGAGAGGATCGTCCTCGAGGGCGGGGAGACGGACTGGTCGAAGCTAGGGGACGTGGATGTCGTGCTGGATTATGTCTATGGACCTCCGGTCATCGAACTAATCAAGGCGTTGCCCAAATCTGAGAAGGAGGTGCAGTTTGTCCACATCGGCTCTGTATCTGGTGATGGTAACATCAGCCTTCCTGGGGCCTTCTTACGGGGGAAGAGAATCGCGATCCGTGGCGCTGGCCCAGGGAGCTGGACGATGACAGAGTATGCAAAGGAGCTTGGTGGAATGGTGGATGTGAGCTCGGGGTTGAAAGGGGACGATGTTACCGTGATTAGGTTCAAGGAGGTTGAAAAGGGATGGAAGGAGGCTGGAGTGGGTAAGAAGAGAGTAGTGTTTGTAACTGATGATCTTTAGAGCTCCTGAGTAGTTGAGCAGCCAAGACACCTAGATAGACATGAGATTAAGAGTAGAAATCCGACGCAGAAATTGGGCAATCATTATCTTTTCAGCAGTCCATCGTTCATCACGGTTCAGTCCTCATTGCAATTGCCAAGACTGAAGCTAAGACCTTAGAACTTTGTTGTAGTTTCTGACTCATATCAAAAGCATTTTCACGTACGTCTTTTGATTTCCTCTCTCGTTCAACGACTGGAATGAGCTCATAAGATACATGATGGATCGGAGCAGTCACATTGTGGCTATGAATCAATCAAATAGCCCAGCTTCTTTCCCACTACCTAAATAAATGTCAGCAGCATTATGCTATTCAATAACATTAGCAACTGGCCATCCTCATATCATTCGACGACAGGAAAGAACTCACAGGTAAACCACGGCACACCGACGGTTTGCGCAACAGCCTGCGCAACCAGCTTCTGGATCTGTACACCAGGGTGGTAGTCGTTGAACCACAGGCAACTGACGCCGTCCGCGTTGTAGCAGGTAGCGTCGGGTGCGCCGTATGCCGTCGGGTTGTTGATGGCCTTGTCGAAGGCGGGTGTGGTATCGACAATCCACGACGTGATGCCCGCATTCTTGGCCTTGAAGGCCGCAAGGTTGCTGGAGACGAGTTCATTGTACTGCTTAATGGCAGCCGTGAGCTGGCCGCTGGAGTCGGCACCGTTGGCGATCATGAGGGGGGTCTTCTGGGTTGCTAAGAAGCTGTCAGCGTCGGTTATTTCGGACCAAATCCCGTCCGGTGTACGACGAGGGAAAGGTAACTCACGCGGCACAGTAAGGAGAACAAACTTTCTCACGCCAGCATTGTACAAGATCTGTAACTGGTCAAAATACTTCCCAAGAACCTGCACGAGCAGCGCTTCGCGGTTGGATGCCCAAGCTGCGTTGCCGACGTCATTGACGCCCATCCACACGCCAACAAGCGTGTTATCTGCGGTCCATGGCGCCCAGGTCGGCTTCGACGCCAGGCTCTGCGAGAACTCGGTGACCTGGTCGATGAAGCTCAGCACGGTAGGCGCGTAGGGCGCGATGAGGCTCGCGTCAGTAGTAGCACCGCCGTAAGCAAGATTGTAGGAGTACGTCAGGGAGGCGTTGAACTGTGTCAACAGGTAGCCGATCCAGTTGAGGCCGCCGCTGGAGGTCCAGCCGGGGAGATCTGGGTTGCCAAGTGGGTTCTGGGAATTAGGCTTTGTAGAGTTGATGTCGAAGCCCGTCTGGGAGTATGAGTCTCCGCTAGGACTCATGTTATTCTTTTGCTCGGTGTTGGCTGATGGGGGATAGTAAGGACTTACAAGGTGATGAAGTACTTCGGTCCAGACGGGATCGAGGTTGGAGTAGAGGTTGCTGTCGGAGCGCGGGAGGACGAAGTCGAGCGCACGGTAACGGTGACGGTGGTTGTTACAGCGCGGCTTGTGGTCGAGACCGGGACACTGGTGGCCTTGGTCGAGGTCGCCGCTGGTGCGGTTCCGGGAACGCATTGGTCTGGCCATAGTTAGCATTAGTTCCCCGAACCCGGTCTTGGATTACAAAAGCAACCCACAATACCAAGGGTTCTGCGAGGAACAGAAAGCTCCTCCGGCACAGTCGGTCGAGCCACCCCATCCGTTGCCGCCACACTGTCCCCATACAGGAGCCTGCGCGTTGGCCGTGAGGGCCAAGCCGGCGGTGAAAAGAGCGGAAACCATGACACGAGCCATTGTTGATGGTTATCCAGAGATCAGATCGAGAAAGCAACCGAATGAAGTAAAACGAGAGAAATTATGATGGAAAACCGGCTAGATATATACTCACCCAGTCCATTGCCCCTCTCCAAGTTCGCCTGCATCGACCCGTTCTGCGATGACTGCATGGGGAAGAGAACTCCATATGCGAACCCAGACCAAAGTGGGAAGCTACCCCAACAGCTGTTCCGTCAGCCCGTACTAGAGTCCACATCTCCCGGGAGTGCCACTTTGTCATTGGCGGAAAAGCATCGGTAACTGGGGATTCTCCCTGTGCGGAAATTCGTGCCTTGCGTTTTCATCCTGGGTCGGGGAAATCATAGCTCTCGCAAGACCCGAGTCCGCGGTTTGCTTTGGTTCACATTAATCTAAAAGGGGAGAGGAGAGCTTAAGCTCAGAGCAACTGACCAAGAGCTAGCTAAGAGAGTGGAGTGTGGGTAGGCTGGATGGTTGACTGGTGTGATGCGGGGGCGCGGAGGGAGACATCCCCCGCCCGAAAAAGGCAATGGTTCGGCTCCACGTCTGTTACCACGCCGGATGAGCGGGCGGGATCTTAAAAGACCGGATGAGGCCGACCTGAGCTCGTCATTCTGATCTCAATGTGAGGCGGTTATAATGAAGATTTCTCACACCCTTTACTTGTGAACCAGCTTCGTCCAGGCAGAGGCACGGGAATACAATTTCAATGAATCTGATTACTGCTCAGGATAGTCTTTGAAATATTTCCTTGATGATACACTAGACCAGTTAGTTATTGCAACTATAATTATGTAGAGACCGTGGTATATGTTAACCAAAAACCCACCCGAAGCAAACAACCAAAACCAATACTAACAAGCAAATCAGCGAAACGGATTTAAACCCCTGGAAAGCCATTTTCCCAGCCGTTTTCCGCCTACCGCCCAAGCAAAATACCAATCACAGACCCATTCCCATGTTGCCGCCTATGAAGTACAAATATCCCAGATAAAACAAAAAAAATATGTCGCAACCATCCTTTTTCCTTCCGGGACTCTATGCCACTAACAACCATTGGGGATTCTTATCTTCTCTCATTTCATCCTTAGCCTGAAGGCAGTTTATGCCTTGTTCTTCTCGTTGATGTAACCCTCAGAAACCTCGTGACACACTGTTCCAAAGTCAGCTTCCAATCCCATAACAATAGGCATCAGTGGGAAAAGGGACAAGGGAGTACTCACACTTTGCAACGCTCGCGCTGCCGAGAATTTTCATCACAGAAACATCCCTCTCAACAACCTTCCAGAACCAGCTCCGCACTTCCACAGCCACCAGCGAGTCCATGCCCAGCTCGCCGACGCTGTGCTCGCCCTTGACGCTGCCCTCGCCCTGCCCGAGCACAACCTCAAGGTACCGCGCAAAGCCCTCGGTCAAGACTCGCGCGACTTCGTCGACACCGCCCTCAACACCCTTGATTCTCTCCTTGAGGCTCTGCTTGCCCTCGCCCTCACCCTCGCCAGCCTCCTCGCTATCGTCGTAGGTAAAGTGCGAAAAGCGCGGGTCCTTCTGCCAGTGAAGAAGCTCCTCACGGTTGGCGCTGTATCGGCTCAGACCTGTAGTGATGTCGTATATCTGCCCGTCAAGCGGGCGGCCCGCGACAATGGCCTCGAGGAACATGTGGTGGATGTCGCGCTCCGAGATGGGCGGGTATCCGTCCTTCTCGAGGAAGGCGTAGATATCGGTGCGCTCACGGTGAAGCAGGCCCAGGCCGTAAATGACACCAATGTTGAGAACCGACCCAGCGAGACCACGGAGGCGACGGTTGGCGGCGAGTCCGTTCATGTACATGTTTGCGGCGGCATAGTTGGACTGCCCGCCATGACCACCGGGCGCCGCAAAGGACGACGTCATGATGAAAAACTCCATGTCAGGCTCGCAGAAGATCTCATCCAGGTTGCTAGATCCGACGCTCTTGGGGCGCATGACCCTGTCCCACGTCTCGACATCCATCTGCGCAAAGACGCGGTCGTCGAGAACCATGGCACCGTTGATGACACCAGCGACAGGTGGCATCTCCTGCGCGAGGCGCTGCTTGAAAGACCGCACGCTCTCAATGCTCGTGACGTCAAGCCTCTCCATGCGCACCTCACAGCCCTTGGCTGCGAGGTCATCGATCCACTGCGGCTCCATGTTGGGGTTGCGACTAGCAAGCACGAGGTGGCGCGCTCCGTGTTCGAAGAAGAGGTTGCACAGACTTTGGCCCATGTCACGCGTCAGGCCGACGAGAACGTACGTCTTGTACGGACGGAGGAGCTGAGTCCCGAAGAGGGGCTTCGCAATGTGCTGCACGCTGCGCTCGGCGCGCCAGTCGAGGATCTGGAAAGGCTTACTGCTGCCGGTATGGTCAAGTAGCTCGGGAACGGAAATGGTCTCGAGGTTGGGCATGCCAATCTGGCCCTTCATGCTCCTTACGTTGACAATCGCCCTACCGATGGCAGTCTCCCAGAGATCCTCGATATCCATGGAGTCTCCAAGAGCGACGACATGCTCGGAGGTGAGGAGGGAAAAGCGGGAGTGGTACTCGCAGTTCTCGGGAAGGCAGTCCAGAATAGTCTCTGAAAGCTCGCTGCCCTCGGGGAGAAAATCAATGATAGCCGCGCCAGTGGAAGGGAAGAGAGCCTTGAGCTCGCGATTGCTCGCGTACGGGTGGATGTAGCGCTGGCCGAAACCCTTGCCCTTGTTCGGAGTGGTAGTGCATGCAATGACATTGGCACCCTTTGCCTCAAGGACCTCCTTCATGCACTCCAGGAGAGCGGTGTCAGGTTCGAGGAGCAGAACGGTCTGCTCCATCATGTCCTCGGCAACGGACAAGGCAACGATATATCTCAGAACAAGTCCAAGGAGGAGCTTGGGATCGACATTGTTGCTGCTGAGTTGGTAGACGCAGGAGTTGGGAACCGTGACATAGGATGAATTGGACTTGGTCATAGCAAGGCATAACTCGCCGGATGTGACTTCTTTGCCAATACAGACATGGGACGCGTACTTGAGACCGAAGTTGATGACCTCGACCGAGCTGTACTGGACTTGGATGACACTCTGGTCGGGAATTGCAATGCCCTCGTCAATGTCAGTCTCTTCGACAATGTTGGCGGTGTAGACAGCCGATCCGTCCCCGGACTGGGAAGAGACGACCTCGACGCACTGCTGAAGAGTGTTTACGTCCTCGGCCACAAGACGGCGCGGGCAGTTGACGCGGTCGTTACCTTCCTTCCAAGGGAGGACACGGGGGATGAGTCTGCGGCCGTGCTCCATGTAAATCTCATTCTCGTGAGTCCAGAGAAGCTCACCGTCCTGAGCAGCGGCGCGAAGAGACTTCATGCTAAGACGCAGAAAGGTCTCAGCAACGAAATCACTCGAATCCCGACGCGAGTCAAGATCAAGCATCTGCAGCTTCAAGCTAGGAATCTCGGCGAGCATGGAGCGAGTGAATCCGAAGGTGGCCGCATGCTCCGGGTTCCCGGCGCGAGAGTTCATGGTGACCCAGAGAACCACCTTCTCCGGTGCCATCAGGGCCCGGAAAAGGTCAAGGCGCTCGGGAGTCATGTTGCTCATCATCGGCTCATCCAGGTCAGCCAGGAAGATGACGGAGCTGATCTCGTTAAACACAGCAGGCTGGAGAGAGTCCAGGTCGGCAATGACATCGATGCTGTTGCACAGGGGTGCCAGCTTTTGGTGCACCTCTGCAGACAAGTCGGCCGTGTTCTCCGCTGCGCCAATGATGACGGTGTGTCCAGCGACCTTGGGTACGGAACCGGATAGCGGGCTCAGGGCTGCCAGCTTGATGTCCGACTCAACCTGTCTAACAATGAGAGAGAAATCGGGAGCAAAGAACTGTTCGGCGTTCTTGGAAACACGGGCAAAGCCGCACTCATCCAGGATATCGGGCCACTCAGGAGGAGTGAGCGGCTCTTCAAGCTGCCTCCTGACACCGAATGCGCGGCGGAGTCTGTCGCGGAGAGGGCTCATTGACTCGTGGATGAGAATGAGGAAACCGCCAGGCTTCATCAGGCTCTGTACTTGCTTCAGCTTGTCGCGCTGCTCGGCGCCCTTGACCACGGAGGTCGTCAAGACAACCAAGTCGAAGGGCTGAAGAGATGTGTTGTCTTCATCGTCAAGGATATTGGTGTGCTCAGTGTCAATCTTCTTCTTGATCGCCTCGGACGAAACCCTGGTGAGTAAGTGCTTCTCGGTCTCGGTACCGACCGTGTACGATACAAAGGAGCCCTTGAAGCCGTCAATGACATGCTCAGTGAGCGCAGTCTCAGGGTCTGTGAGGCCAAGTACACGCATGCGGGGGTATCGGTGGGCGAGCTGGGAAACCACGCGACTGACGTGGGATCTGAAGCGGTGTAGCTGCTTAGCCTCCTGGATGATGGTGGACAGCATAGCCGGGAGGACGTCGGGAATGTTCTCGCCAAGCAACCGAATGAAACTCAAGGCGTGCTGGAAAGGCGATTGGAGAATGTAAGTATCCAGAGACTCCGGCGTGTCTTGGTGCCAGGGGCTGGGACTCGTTTCAGTGTGAGCAGGTGCAGGCTTGACTGGAGAATGAGGCGTCGTAGGAGGAGTGAAGAAGGTGGGAGACGACGAAAGGTCTTTGAGAGAATCATCGTGGATGAAGAACCGCGCGACTCTCTCGCAAGCCTCAAGGAGAATACGCTCGGTAGCAACGTCTTCCAGGCTAAGGTCCGCAGTGACTATCTCGTGCTCCGGGTCAAGGTCCATGACTGTGGTCAGGTAAAGCTCCTTGTCATCCTCTGGCTTGGAGTTGGCGAAGGAGGCCACCATGAGACCCTCAACTTGGATTTCCATCTCTCCACTGGGGTTGTAGATGCTCATATCACCGACAAACTTGGTGGTGGCGGTCTTGGTGCGCGGAATCTCCTGAGTGATGACAGAGTCGACGACCAGAGACGCGTTGTCGCTGGGCTTACCGTCGCAGATGGCGAGGTTGAAACGGATCTTCTCAATGCTCCTAGGCAAGAATGATGTCCAGAGGGACTTGTCACCCGGCGAGGCGACAGCAGCGAAAACGGAGTGGAAGCAGCTATCCAAAGTGGCGGGGCTGACGCCAAGGCCGGTAGTGTCGGTGTCGTGGAACTTCTTAAGAGTTGCGGAGCAGAAGTTGTATCTGCGGTCAATGCTCTCCAGCGCGCGGAAGGGCCCAGTGTAGTCCAGACCAATCCCCAACATCATCTGGTAGAAGGCTTCGGTGTCGGCTGGTAAGGTCTCCGCCATCGCAGGATCGCGCGTGGGAAGGGCGTATTCGGAGGGTTCGCCGAGGTAGATGCGCAGGTTGCCAGTAAAGTTCTTTTGC
Organism: Colletotrichum spaethianum; assembly: GCF_022836535.1. Classification (NCBI taxonomy): domain Eukaryota; kingdom Fungi; phylum Ascomycota; class Sordariomycetes; order Glomerellales; family Glomerellaceae; genus Colletotrichum; species Colletotrichum spaethianum. The sequence goes on along the minus strand of NW_026054801.1, from coordinate 459,560 downwards.
ATGGGAGTGACGCCATCGGCATAGCACGAGGTGATGGTAAAAGCACCCTCGATAATCTTGCCAGCCAAGCGACCCTTCGTCGAAGGAGGCTGGATACTCAGGGAGACCATAATCTCGACACCGTAGGTGTTTGACTCGAGGGAGATACCACTCATGAACTCGAGGTCCGTTAGCTCAACAACAGACGCCTGGCGTCCGTTCAGGACGGCCTTTGCTGCATCCAGAGCAAGGACACAGTAAGCCGACGCGGGAAGCAGCGCCTGGCCCTGAAACTTGTGGTGCTGGATCCAGGGCACAGTCTCGAGCTTGAGGATGTTGCGCCATCTCAGCTCGAACTCGGTGTCATCACGAGTACGAACACCAAGGAGCTCGTGTGGGCCCTGCTCGCGGAACTGGTATTGGTGAGCAATGCGCGACTCGCGGTAGTACATCTGGCTGTGGTCCCAGGGGTAGGATGGCAGTTCGATCCTCGACGACAAGAGGTTGGGCTGCGTCGAATTCGAGACGAGAGGCGTCCAATTGATGGCGTCGGTTCCAAAGTAGTTCCAGGTAAATCCTAGGAATTCGGCAAAAGCATGTCTGTCGTCCTTTTTGCGGTCAAGGAGACCAGCATATGACAGCGCGCCACCGGTGGCGGCTTTGACGGTCTGTTGGACTGGTCCCTTCAAAGCAGGATGGGGACCAACCTCAACCGCACTGGCAAAGGCACCCTGAGAGGTGAGGGCAAGATCGATAGCCTCGTAGAAGGAGACTGCCTTAACCATGTTATCCCTCCAGTAGGTCCCCTTGAGTTCCTCGATGCTCGGCTCGGTACCGTCAGCGTAGACACTGGAGATCCAAACCGTGGAGTTCCGTTGTCTAGGCTCAATACCGCAGCCAGCCAAGTCCTTCATGTACTGCGCAGCCGGCTTCTCCATGTGAGCTGAGTGATAAGCTGTATCGACGACCAACAGACGGGCAAACTTCTTCTCCTCGGTCAACTCGACCTGGAGCGCCTTCACGGCGTCCATGTCTCCCGAAAGGGTGACGCTAGAGGGCGCATTACTGGCAGCGACCCAGATGCGCCCCTTGATGTCATCCCGTGCACAGAGAGCAGATGCTTCGGCACGAGTCATACCGACGGCCATCATCATGCCTTTCCCGCCGTTCTTGCCGCCAGCGAGGTGAGCAGACATACCCCTGTAGTAAGAGATGAGCATGGCATCGCGGGCACTAAGCACACCCGCCGCATACGCCGCTGCGATCTCGCCAGAGGAATGACCGACGACAGTGTGGAATGAGACTCCGAGGCTGGAAAGGAGGTCAATGAGAGCAATCTGGACCGCGGTGCAGAGGGGCTGGGACAGAGCGGCAATGTTGATGCGAGTGGCATCCTCCTGGTGGATGAGCTCATCAACGAGCGACCACTTGGGAGGATGGGGGCACTTCTTGAGAACCTTCTCAAGGTTCTCAATGGAGTTGCGGTAGACACTGTTGGAGTGGAAGAGCTTTCGGCCCATTCCGGACCACTGGGCTCCCTGGCCGGTGAAGATGCCGAGAATCTTGACCTCGCCGCCGTCCAGCTTGGCGCGGACACCAAGCTCTGGATTCGACGATGACCCAGCCTTGGCGAGGAGGTTCTCCAGGCCGGCGATGATGCCCTCTCGGGAGTCGGCGCTGACGGCAGTGCGATATGTCAGGGCTGAACGATGCGCGTAATAGTTCCAGGCGACTTCATCGGCCGACGTGTCAGTAGACACCATGAAATTACGGAGGGACTGAACCACCGCGATGAGAGACTTCTGCGACTTGGCAGAGAGCACCAAGGGGAGTCCAACACTGGGTGCCTCGGCATTGTACGCCGAAGCAGTCGAAACCATGGACGGTGCCAAGCCTGGGGCGAAGTGCTTCGCGACTTCATCGTGGATGCTCGGTTCGTACCGCTCAATAATGGCATGTGAGTTGGTGCCACCAAACCCGAACGAGTTGACACTGCCGCGAAGGGGTTGGCCAGCCGGTGCCTGAGGCCAAGGAACGATATCGACGGGGATACGGAGGTGTCCGTAGAACGGCCGCACGCTAGGGTTGAGCGCCTCGAGGTGCAGATTGGGCGGGATCGAGTTGTTGATCATGGAGTGGACCACCTTCAGCAGGCCAGCCAGGCCAGCGGCACCTTCTGTATGGCCAATGACAGTTTTGATGGATCCTACGACAAGTTTTTGGTCGTCGCTCTCGGCAGTGGTTGATGCTTCACTACCGAAAAAGGCCGTCGCGATCGCCTGGGCCTCCCTGGGGTCTCCCGCCTGGGTTCCGGTTCCGTGCGCCTCGAAGTATTGGCATCGATCCGTTGGGCATTGGGAGTCCAGGCCGGACCTGCGGTAGGTATCCTTGATTAATTCCGCCTGTGCAATGGGACTAGGCATGGTGATACCCTGCGTGCGTCCATCAGAGTTGACGCCCGTCTCCCGGATGATGCTGATGATGGAGTCTCCATCCTTCAGTGCCTGGGAGAGAGGCTTGACGAAGAGCGCCGCGAAACCCTCGCCACGGGCGTATCCATCAGCACTGACGTCCCACATCCTCGACTTGCCTGTGGGGCTGAGCATATGTAGACTGGCCTCGCTGATGAACTGTTCAGGGGTGATCATCAGGTTGGCGCCGGCCACACAGGCCATCTCGCATTCGCCGGATCGGAGACTCAGCACGGCTTGGTGCAGCGCTACCAAACTCGACGAGCATGCCGTATCGATGGTCATGGATGGGCCACGGAAGTTAAAAAAGTAGGATATTCTGTTGGAGATGATGGCTCTCGAGTTGCCCGTAGCAAAATATTGGTTCGAGGTGATGTCGTCACGTTGGCATAATGAGTCGTAGTCTGCAGTCATGAGACCGGCAAAGACGGCAACCTTGCGGCCGGCGTACTTTTCGAGGTTGTAGCCAGCTGACTCCAAAGCCTCGTAGACAACTTCGAGGATGATTCGTTGTTGAGGATCGATGGCCTCAGCCTCTTTGGGGGTGATGTTGAAGAACCCGGCATCCCACACGCGGTGGTCTTGCTCAAGGAAGTAGCCCTGGGTAGCATTGGTTGCTCCATGGTATTCGCCGTCGGGGTGGTAAAAGCCCTGGGCGTTAAACCGATTCTTCGGGACCTCTTGTGTAAGATCTCTGGGGTTGGTGAGGAGATCCCAGAGCTTTGATGGTGAAGTGACGTCGCCAGCGAACCGACACCCCGTGCCAACAATGGCAATGGGTTCGGACTGGGGTCTCTTGTAGGTAGACATTGCTGTCTGGGGTATTTCTAGGATAATTATGAATTATTGGGAGGGAGAAAAAAGAATCGGGTACAATGCCGTCGGATTCGTGTAAGTGCAACACGTGGGCAGAAATTGTCCGATGTGTAGAGGGGTTTTAGAGGTATAACAATAGAGAAGAATGGGAAGGGCTGTGACTCTCAGTGGAGAAATCATCTTGTTGGATGGTGCGATGCAAAGGGATATATACCCAAACACCGGCACGGCAGCAATAATATCAACATCGCGATATGCTCTCCCTGGCAGACAGTGTCGATACATGACGCTTGTGTCCCATGTCAAAAAAGTAAGGGAGAAAAGCCGCCTCGCTCCGCATAGACCATGTTCTCCACGGTCTGGGGGTGAGCCGAGGAAGGGGGGCGTGTGGGATGGTTGGAGGTTCGGCGGTCGTGGTGGTTTAGAAAGGGGTGGTTCGGAGTTCCGTTGCCGAATGTCTCGAACGGTCGCCGGGTTTTTGGCGTACACTTTCGGCGTTGGCTAACTGCCAGCGACGGCGGCTTCCGACTATTTAGTCTGCCGTCGCAATCTCTAGTTCGCTGGCGCAGTCGGCTGCCGGGAGGCTTGCCAATTTGCGCCTCTTCTTCAACGATGGACAACGTGTGTTTCGTTTCGGCGCTGGGAGCAATCGAAATCAGCGGAGGGCTAATGACGAAAACGGGGCTGGGCACGAGAATTCGTATTAACGATCCGTTCCGTAACCTTCGCACAAGTTCAATGTAGCAACGTGCACAATTACCGCGTGGAGAATATGGTGTACTTGCACATGAAAGACGTTTCTTTGTCTTGCGCGGTTCGGTTTGAGGCTGCTTCGGCCCCTCTGCTCTAAGGATGACTCCATCCGACCCCATAAGTCCATTGCACAACTCTACCCGTTCACTTGCCGCTACGCATATCGAGAGGAATTACTTAGAACAACTTGCACTATGTAACATGGATACACCTTGATTCGTCTTCATCCGTCGAGCAATGCCTCCATTGCCTTGCGTAGATCCTTTAGCTCCTTGCCTAGGCTTTCTTCTTGCCTCTTCAGGGCCTGGAATGAGACATCGACTACACCAGAGAACATGGAGGTTGCGTCAGGTGCCTTGCCTGCTGGCGAGCCATCCGATCGCAGAGCTGGATCTAGCGATGCAGTTGCTCGCCGCATCTGTAGAAGGAACTCCTCGGCCAACTGAATGGTCAGAGACATCTGTAGCGACGGCGTCGAATCAACTGCGAATGAGCCCACAGTGACGCCAGGAAGCTTCCAGGACTGAAACAGGTTGCCCGACTCTAGCTGTGCTAGCTCTGAGTGAATGCAGCTAAAGACCTTTTGATACATGTCCAGAAACCGAACATATGTCGAGAGAACGAAGAGACAGGTCGCCGGATCCGACAAGGAGTTGAGTCGTCTAGCGAGTAGAGAGCCTCCGTCATCGCTTGCGGGAGAGCCCACCTCCATGGGTGGAGACATCTCCGCAAGGACGTCTGCGAAGTGACGCGAGAGTTTGAACATCTCATCGATAGGGAAAGGCGTCGTCGTGGAGCTTCCGTCATCGGGCGTGAAGGCTATGCTGGATCGGCTGGTGTCCTCGGAAGGGTCCGTCTGAAGGGGGAGATCTGACGAAAGCTCAAAGAGTCGGGAGTTGACTTCGGTGATGCGAGGCATCCACTCCTCCGTCGATGAGCCTTGGCCACCAGCATACGGCCGCAGCATGATCTGTCTTGTTCTTTGCTTGGCACGCTTTTTCGATTTCCGCTGCGGAGTTGAGTCGTGTTGCTTACTGGATCTCGACATTTGCCTGTAGGATAAAGGGCTTCCGAGATAGGGACGGCCGACCTGGCCTGTTTCCGGAGCCATAGGCGAAGTAAATGCAGAGTCCGATGCTGTAGAGTGAACAGGGCTCCAAGAGTGGGCGATGGCATCTCCGTGATCCGACATCAATGCGTCCATGTTGCCGCCGAATGTCTGGGGTGCCGGCTGCTGCTGGTTTTGACCTGGCTGATAGAGCCCGGTGGGGTGGCCAAAACTGAAGTCGAAGTCGACCATGTCCATCATGGCATCGGATGTAACGACACCATTGTCTTCGAATCCTGTGTTACTGCAGACAGAACCAACAGACTGGGCCTTGACGATCGCTACACGAAGAAATGCTGTCAGTAAGGGAGACTTCTAGACAGGTCGAAGACACAAGACTCACACAGATCAGTGTGCGCAACTGGGTGGCCGCCCGAGGTCCGTTGCCGCTTAGGTGACGAGACACCTTTACGTGCAAAGTCTCGAGTCGAGCCGTGCTGGTGTTGCTTCCGATAGCGCAGAGAAGGACTTGAGGTGCACTCTTCCTTGAGTCTGATACACCGCTCGCATGCTTCATCGCCGACGCGTTTACAGCTGAGCTTTTGCCTGTGGCACCTGTCGCAGGCCTTCCGAATCGGACCATCAGACATTGTTACTGCCATAGTTCGGCGTTTGCAAAACAAGAATAATTTGCGAGGGAATTCCAGAGTCGGGGGTGAGGAGGGGAGGCGTGTCGTCAAATAGGCCTGAACCCATTCGACAGGAAAGTGGGCTCGATCCCTGAACAATGAGACAAGCTTGCATCAATGCTTTTCTCTCGACAGGGGAGAAAAGTACTGTTGGCAACATGCAGGCGAGAAGACAGGTACTGGCATCAACAACGCCCAGGACGATCCATTCCTTGCCGCAACCATAAGCCGAGTGAAAAAGCACTTGAGTGCCGAGTCACCGCCATTGGACCAACGTCGGCTAGCCTTGAGCGCGATGGTAAAACATGGCGAATATGGTTGAGGAAGTTGGGCCTTGTCCCTCGGGCTTGACGAAATGGCATCTGAACTAACCTGCCCAGGACTATGGACTCGACCTGGAAGTGGGAATGGGACTGGGAAGTGGGTGTAGAGTGTTCACCAGCGACGCTTGCTCGCCGGGCAACCAATGGGCACCCTCCCCGGTGGCCCAGGAAGATGGTACGGACCTGCGTGACTTCTGCGATCTGAGTCCATTACGGCGGGATGAGGACGATGCCTGAAAGAAGAAAACACTCCACTAGCTCGAGGACAGATGCGCAGGTCACGGTCTCTCTGCAGAGCTGCTGTGCTAGACAGCCCAGGGTCGGTTGCAAGGGGTCGGCCGATCCACCATGGACCCTGTCTGTGGAGACGATGAAACATGCAAAACGAAGTGTCGGGAGGGTTGGACTGATGTGGTACAGAGAACGACAAAGAAAACCTTTTTGAGAGAGAGAGAAAACATAAAGACTTCTCCTACCATGACAGGCCATATCCGCTAGGCTTGGCGTTTGTCTGACCCTCCTATCCACTGTCGAAGCTTTCCCCCACCACCGCGCGGTATGACCTGTGTGGTCGACAGGAACCACCGGGCATGCAGGAAGTGGCTGAAAGAGCAGCCATCAAGACCAAGTGCCAAGAAATGGCTAGGGGCAAGTGGTGATCCTTGCTCGACGGTGTGGCAGATGGGCCATTACGTTCAACATCCATGGTACTTCTTCAGGAAACGGTGGAGCCCCGATGCTGCGCGACCAGATTCCCGATTCGAGCCTCTGGGGCCCCGGTCTCAACTTTGACATGGATGACTCGCTCCGCGCCAGAGTTGTCGGATGACAGAGATAACGGCAACGCCCCGCCATCTCTGCTTTCGACATCGACCATTGAGCTATCATGCGGCTTCAGAGGTAAGCTCTTTAGGGCGCGTATCGGCCATGCCATCTGCTCGCCGACGGCTTCATTTAGTCTTCGTAGTCGCCGTAGAACTCGCACACTGGCCAATTAAGACGTCCACCGTGGGCAAAGATCGGTCTAGGATCAATCCGGGTTCTGTTTGATAGTTCGGAACTGAAGGATTAGCATCATCAAGCATGGGCCTTGAATCAAAGTCGATATTGTCCAGCCAAGACTGGGGGTAATCTCAGGACCTGACCCGACAATCAAGGCCGAACAGATTTTCAAGGTGTTTGTTGAGAACCATCGCCGACTATGTGTCAAAACTGCGGGCTTGCTGGTGTTGTTTGCTTAACGGTTTGTCAAGCTGTTTGCCCAAATATTTGTTGGTGCTGTCGGACCCGTCAGGCTGATTCCTACCAGGGTCCCCCGCGGTGCGTGTCGAGCGACGTAATCTGGTGTTCCGAGATTGTGACAGTGCGCATCGCACAAGAATGTGCGCGATCACCTCAGGTAAGACCGCCTTTGACGAAAAAGGGTGTCTTGCGGTCCCAGCAGGACGGGTATGCCTGCCCTCTTCTGCGCATATCAGTGAGGTCGGATCAGTGCGCAGCCGAAGTCGACGAATGGGAGGTCTTGTGAGAGCATCTTCATCGGAAGCAAAAGCAATGCTGTATTCGATTCGGAGTCGCGTTGCAAGGTCGTCATGGACTAGGAGGCAGCCTTGCAACGAAAGGCCGTTGAATAGGGCCCGTTAGGCGCTCGGACAAGTTAGATCAGTAAGGATACGGCCGAAAAGGTGGCAGGAAGGCGCCGTCCCTTTGTTTTGCGGGAAAGCCAAGTAAGCGCTGTAGGCGGGCAGTTGGCTGGCGCGGTTGAGTGTCAAGCGGGAGACGATGTCGATGATGAGCAAAACGAGAGGTTTGGTTGAAACGCCGTCGCCAGTAAGGAGTGTGCATTCCCTTAGAGCTGCGTGCCGGATCGGGAAGAATGCAGCCCTAGCGCGATTTATCGAGGAGCTGGGAGGTGTGGAAGGCCGCATTCTAGCCAGGATCCTCGACACTACCCCCTCAAGCCGAACCCTTGCAGGCTTGTGGTACCCGCCAACCAACTTCAAATCCGGACGCCAGAGGGGGACTCGACGTGATGGCGCAGATAGCTCGACGAGGGCTAGTGATCCGGCACTGCTGATTGTCGTTGTTTGGTCTATGGAGCCCTTGCAACTTGGCTGGGCCGTGGATCGGAGAAAGAAAAGCTGGTCGATACTATCGAAAGTCGTTCAATGGCTGCTTCTGCAATTAGAGACAGATTGCAATGCTGATCCAAGGGGGTTTGCGAAAAACCAAAAACAGGTACCAGATTGTAGTTCAGTTGCACAAGTATGAAATGGCGGGTGCGGCCGCGTCGCCCAGAACCGAGCTCGTGGCAGCCCGCTTCATGGATGGCCACCCCGGAGACCATCGAAGTAGGTATGCCAGCCAGCGTTGCCGCACCGTTCCGTAAAGTCGAACAAGGCAGAAAGACTTGGCGTCGTATCACCCCAGGTGACTTCGAGATTGGTTCGCGGCCGTCCAGAGTTTGACGCCTTGGAGCGGCCCGTTTTCCCGATCATCGTTTGATGTTTCCCTTTGAGAGAAGACGTATTCTTTGTTTTGCATGCTATGGGGGATGATTGTTGAGGTAACAGCGGCCGAAACAAAATTATTTAGACTCGAATCAATGATGGCGCCAGACAGCGTCGCGGCATTGCCAGCAGCACCATGTAGCGTCGTTGCGGTGCCAGTTGCGCGAATGCGGGCCGTCCCACGGAATGGAGCATCAGCTCATGCCATTGTCCGTGCTGACGAGCCACGACGCGCGGAGGCATGTTGACAGCTTTCAAGGTACCATGGCTCTTGGGTGGTCCGCCTGGCTCGGAAGCGTTGCCTTGCGTCATGACAGCTGCACTCACGGATCGGGCTCTCTCTGGATAGGAATCGCGCCCATGGTTCAGTTCCTCAGCTCCCAGCCCACAGAGGTGGGAACCCTAGGCCGATGCACTGCGACATCGGGACATTATGTGAACCATATTGGCGGCGAGTCGCCAATATTGGCTGGGGATAACCCCCAAAGGAGACTCAAAGGCGTGGTTCGACTGGCAGTAGCTCCGATACACCCACGCGATTGGAATCGCGCCCGAAGGGTCTTCTCTGTGAGTGGGGTGCAATAAGTCAACCCATCCACCGCAGGTTCGGCGAAGCTTGTGAATCGGCGAAGAGCGGCATCTCGGCGATTCTGGACCATGGAGGTGACCTATCTAGACGTGCTGGAGAATGCGAGGGGTAGGCCGGGGGTCGGACGTTGACAAGAAGCCACGCGGTGTGCGAATAGCGTTGAGCAGTCCAGCCCTTCCCTCCCCCCGTCCAGGCCGGTCCTCGAGTGCCCCCGTGACGGGAATTGGCCAACCCATGATGCACGGATAAAGTTTGAGTATCGACATTCCACAGTCACCATCCTTATGATTCGAGCCCCTTGAAAAGGCAACGAGCGTGGACAGGTTGCAGGCAGGACAGGGCGGGTGGCAGCGGAATGTAACTGACTCTTCCAGAACTCTGGCCCGCTGGTCTATCTCAGGGCGCTTCGCGAGCTTGCTTCGCCCCTTGGAATGACGATGATGAGTGTGACCGAGGTGTGTGTGAGATCATCTGGCAGGGGTCCCTTGGATCCCGGGGTCTGATCCGGAGATCAATCGAGCAGAATGCTTGGGTCGATGTGAGAAGTCAAATATGACAGTGGCCATACCGTGGGGGCCTTAGCGTGCGATCCTACGAGTGGTAGAGGGGCGATTGGACCTAACCCTCGGTCGGGTCGCGGAACGGTGCCGGAGCAGCAGGAAAAGAAGGGAAAGCAGAGGACGAAGAAGAAATGTAGTTGAGAAAGCAAAGAATCGGTGGTACCAGATCGATGGGGAAAAGGCTCCCCCTGTCGGGTCCGTGGCCTCTGTCCTGACGCGAGGAAAGGAAAATGCATAGTACTGGGTAGGGGGGTAAAGACGGGACGCGGGAACAAGCGTTTCGTATCTCTCTTGCTTCCATCGACGTGCATTCCTGAGGAGAAGCCTACATCGACAGGGCATTCGAGCATCCCATCCGACATGCTTGTGGGAGATGAGGGTGAGAGGGGGAATATGGACGCGGACGTGGGGGGGGAGGTAGTGGCGCGAAAGCAGAGAGAACGGCGGGCACCGAATTCCCCGGCGAGTGTACGTACCTGCTTCCGGGCGGCGGATCCGAGGACGGCAGGCGGGGACGCGCGGGCCCGGACTTTCCCCCCAATACCAATTCTGAGGCAGGCGGAGGAAGGTGCATTGCTTCCATGCTGTCACTTTTACCGCCTGCCATGACGCCAAGTCTCTTTGCACCGCACCTGTGTCTCTTCCAGCCTCATCCAGCTCCTTCTCTCCTGCCCTCTTCCTGGGCACCTCCCCCCCCCCCCCCCCCCCCCCCCCCCCCCCCCCCCCCCCCCCCCGCCTTTCCTTCCTTCCCCCGCCGTCCGGATGTTACTAGCCGTTCCCGGGTTAAGCTGTTCGTTTATTATTAGCGCTCGGAATCGGAGCCCCGGCTCCCCGGACACGTGGTCTCATCAGTCACGGCCGAGGTGAACCCCTGGGACGATCCAGTCTGGCAACTCATCACGGCGACCCCATCTGGTCATTGGCTGCGGACTGCTTACTCTGACCTCACATCCATCTCGACGAGCCAACTGCGTGCAAAAACTACCCGTCATTCAGAGTCACAGTCAGACAATGTTGACTCGGCCCCATCAGGAACCCGACTCTAGCCTGCCCGACCCTTGCCTTGGCTTGGGTCCATCGACAGGCGTGTGTGGGTTTTGTACTCCCTTCAGGCCCAGTTTTGCTTTATCCTTCTGTCCCTGCGTCGGCGTGGGCTTTTTATCGCTTCTCATATTGGATCCAAGTTCCAGTTCAGCCAGAACCCGAAAGACGGGGAATCTAGCTCTGCGATGTCCTAATACCCATGTCGGCCCGACGCATCACGGGTATCTGCTGGATCACTGCATCGTTGGATCGCCGGGTTCCGAGCACATACATGTCGCCCTAGACGCCCTCCCTGCCTGGTCCATCATCTACCCTGCCGGATGCTACCCGCGCCCGCGCAAGCTCCCGCTCGGGGAAGAAGGCAGCCCGCATGCCGTGCATTGACATCTGGCCGCGGGATCGTCATCACGATGCACGATGTGGCCGCCACGGCCAAGTTCCTCGACGCTTTTCTGTGCTGGGAAAAAGCAATGCTGGCAGGGATCAGAACCTTTTTGCTGTGTCACCTGTTCCAGTTATTCTTGGCCGCTCGAACCCTCGCGGACGCCATCCTGTCTCCCTCATCCGCACAGGTTCAGATGATAGTTCAACGGCGGGCGCCTTACGTGGCGCATTATAGCAGTTGGAACGAACGAGTTGTTTGGCCGGTATGCTAGAGTTTCTGACAACAGAGCCCTGGTTTCCGATAAACTGACAGACTGTGCCGTCAACACGTTCAATTACCACGGTTGGCGTACTCTTCGTCTGTCATTCTTCACAAATCGATATCAAATCTCTTCTCCGTGGCTCATCAACTTGACACAACCGAAAATTCCATTTCGCGTCTGGAAGCCTGATTGTTTCCAGCCTGTGCGCAAACGTGCAAAATTTTCACACGTTAGTAGAGTTCTTCGCAGAACCCATCACCACGAAACGACAAAGCTGGGAAAAAGCAACGCCCAGCTCCCACAGCCGAGGGAGGGCCAAGTCACGCAACAAGGACAGAAGACGAAAAAGTAAACACCCCTGACCCTTTGCTTTCATCACCTATACCATAAGGGAGGGGGAAAACATTCCTAGAGGCAAAGAAAAAATGGGAAAAATCTGAGAGGTATCTTTCTATCCGTTCGACTCAAGCAAGGCTACCACGCCATAAAAAACAAAACCACACAGAGAAACCATTTCCATCTCACAAAACTGCCGCCCCGCTGTGTCACCCCCCTCGCAAGATCCCAGTCATAAATCATCTTTCTTGCTTTCTCTTTGTTTGACCACTTTTTTTTTCCTTCCAAATCTTTGCGTTCGACTACTGGTCGACGTCACCGGTAGCAAACAGCTCCAGCTTCACTCTCGCCCTCTCAACACCCAGGCCCTCGAGCACCAGTCTCACCTTGAGCATCCAATCCCTCGGCCCACAGACATAATACTCAGTCCTATTGTCGGATAGTCCGAGTTCCTCCTGAGGCAGTTTCGTCAGGTCAAGGTGCTGCTCGTAATCGTACTCCTGTCCCTTCTGGTCCCCTGGCTTCACCTCATTGAGGAAGATGTGTGCGCTGACGTTTTCCCGCTCGCGGGTGAGGTTTCGGATGTGCTTGGCGAACACGAGGTTGCCGCTGTTGCGCGCCACGTGTACCCACTTGATCGGCCGGTTCGGCGTCTTGGACTCGGGGCTCAGCACCGTGTTGAGGATGGACATGAGCGGGGTCGCGCCGACGCCTGCCGAGAGCAACACCAGCGGAACATCCGCCTTATCGTCCTGGGCCGTGTCGAGGAAGAAATCACCTCGGGGGTGCGACACCTCGACCTCGTCGCCGACCTGGAAGTCATTGTGTAGGAGGTTGGAAACCAGGCCGGGAACCAGGCCCTTGCTCACGTCATCCTGGGGCGCGTCGACGAGTGTCGCCTCGCGCTTGACGCTGATGCGGTAGTAGTCTCCCTTGGAGGCAGCGTCGCTGAGACTATACTGCCTTGGCTGGGTGATGCCGCCGAGCTGCGGCACGGGGACCTGCACAGAGATGTACTGGCCGGGCTGGTACTTTGGCAGAGGCAGCCTGCCGTCCGAGGGGGCGAGGTAGAAGCTGGTGACGGAGTCGGACTCGTCGATACGACGGATGATCTTGAACTTGCGCCAGTTGGTCCAAGGACCGGCCTCGCGGTACATCTCGTCTTCGCGGCCGATGAAGACCTGCGCGAGCTGGCCGTATGCAGCGGTCCAAGCCTCGGCGATCTCGGGGGTAAGAGCGTCCCCCAGGACCTCACCAATGGCCTTCATGAGGTGGGTGCCGACGATGTCGTATTGTTCGGGGCGGATGTACAGTGAGGCGTGCTTGTGGGCGATGCGCTCCACGGCGGCCTTGAGCCTGGGCAGATCGTCAATGTAGCTGGCGTAGGCGAGGACGGACTGGGCGAGTGCCCGGGGCTGCTCGCCGGAGGCTTGGTTGCGAAGACTGAAGACGTTCTTGAGCTCCGGGTGGGTGTCAATCATGTCTTTGTAAAACAGGGTCGTGATGGTCTCGCCGTGCACCTTGAGCACGGGCGCCGTCGACTTGACGATGTTGATCTGGTCTTGAGTGAGGCCCATTCTGGCGGTTGAGTTGGAGAAGAATCGGCCAATGTGCTGAGTGGGACGAGCCAACTTTGGTAAGAGACGAGATGCCTTGGAGGAGAAGGCCAGCATCTGCTCAGGATGAGTCGTGGAGGTGATGTCGAGGATGACGATGATGTGCTGCAGCAAGTCTGCTCGGCAGTGTGATGACTAACGTTTCTTGTCGTCCGTGTGTGGCAGGAAAGCCGGGAAAAGAGTCTGATGTCTGGAATACCGAGTTCTCTCTTGTCGTTTCAGATGCATGGGAGGGACGGCCGGCGGTATTTATCCAGACGAATCCGCACGGGTTGCACCATATGTCATGGCACGACGCTGCCATTGACAAATCTCCATCACCTCTATGGTCCGCGGCGATTATCCCACCGCAGTGTAGAACCATGCGTTGTTCTCGTCCGGCCTCCACAAAAAAGTTTTGGGAGCTCCGTATCATCCTCTTGCCGGTGGCCTGACGTCGGGGATGCCCACGCGTTGTCGGATCTTGCATCTCCGCGGCGGCAGCACGTACGGTGGTGGCACACATGACGGCGGGATCTAGCGGCCGGGGGGCACCCCTGACCTTTGGTGCGGGCGGAACCTTCGGGGACCGACTGCCTTGAAGTCATGAGTGGGCTACCGGTAGGGCCCGCTCTGGTTGCGAACGTGCTGTGGTTACAGGCAAAAATAAATCCCCATGGTAGAGTAGATGTGGCTTGACCTTCCACCAACCCGCCCAAGCAGCAATACTCCCTGATGCGGTGAACTCTGAGTAACCGTACCATCTGGCCACTATGGGTCAAAGCCCCCAGTGGGAGTGGTGGCATTTACCGGCAAGGATTCAATACTTACCCCTACGTACTACCGTAGTAAGAGTTCTCATAGGTGGGGAGGTGTACTATGTATTTGTGTTTCCTGGCAACGATGCAATTGCGTCACTTTCATAGCTACGTCTCCGAATTCCCCAGCGGCAATAAATCGCTGCTCGACTGCAGTCCGCTATAAACAAAGAACCACTAATGCGAGGCTGCAAAACGCGGACCACGACATCTCACATGTTACGATTGCGTGCGTTTCTTGCTCCGAGCGCCGGCAGCTAGGACGCAAGCTGCAAGATCGTTCGAAACCTCGCATCTGCGGTCTGAGGGTGCATGCCCGCAAGTGCGGCATGATGACCAACGCCAAACGCCGCCTAACTTCAACGGCTGCATAGAGAGAGAGAGAGAGAGAGAGAGAGAGAGGGAGGGCGAGACCCCAAGAACGGGACGCAGAGGAGCGTTGAGTTGTCACGCGCTGTGGCGCCCGTGGTTCCTGACAGCAGCACGCTAGAAACTCTGCTATCAAAGCCTAATCCGTCCGCAAGGGGTAAATAGGTTGGACGCGCACATGGGATGTCAGACAATAAGGAGATTTACGTAGCCATGTTGGACACCTACGAGGTTCCTCTGTCTGGGTTGTCCGTATTCGACAGTTGGACAAGCAAAGGGAGGGTGGAACGTGAGGTGCCCCGAGTAAAGACGTGTCACCTTCATGAGAAAAAGCGAAGATCCACGGCTGAGAGACAAACGTCGCACCGCCACTCCCGTGAGGATCGTCTGTTGGCGTCAGTTGTGTCGTGCACCGTACAAGACACCTGTGTCGTTTGGCGGTTACAATTTTTGCTAGTCAGCACAGTTGGGAATAGAGCGGATGGTACCTCTCCGCCCCGCATCTATCGTCGTCTTTGCGATTCATCGCTCTCATGCGAAAGGGTACCCGAGCGTCGAGTCGCTGGCTGGACGGACAAGATCTCCGGAGATGCTTCATCTTACATCCTTGGAATTTTTCGTTTTCTGACAGATTCTCGCAGAAACACGGAAGCAAACAGCTTTAGCCAGAATGCCCGTTCCGAAAAAAGGCTCATAATAGTGGGTGCTGGAAGAGGGCGATCAACACGAGGACCCTGCGAGAACAGCCGTGATGACAGAACCTGGCCTGATGCTCTATTCCAAAGCCGCGACAGTTGAGCGCGCCCTTGCTGGGTCGGGGTGGTGGGCACTGATCACCAGCCCGTGGCCAAGTCCCGAACGGGTTCGGCCCTGGAGCGATCCTGTGCTCCACCATCGCAAGCGCGGCCCTGCATGTCGACATGGCATCTTTTCCTGGAGCGACTGGACATTTCTCGGCGGTGCGGCCGTTATCCCCAACGGCCCCCCCGATCCCCAACCGGGAACAGGGCGGCAGCTACCACCATCAGACAGGGCGCGCGAAGAAGCCTGGCCAAGACGTGGGAGGCTGACAGAACACACCACCACCGGTTTACCTAATGGCAAGAGGGAATTTCCGGAACCTGTGCGCCAAAAAAAAGCTTGCAAAAGCCACACATTTCAGCGGCCCCCTATGCCCGGGCCATTCCGGCGGGTGAGCGTCTCCGCGGAATGAAAGGGCGCGCATGGCGGATCGTTAGAACCAGAACCCCTCACAGCGTACCATTCCGCGCGCCAAACCTTGCTCTGGGCCATGCACCGTGACATGCGGGCACGGAAGGGGAAGGGTTCCAGACCTGTCTGCTGAGTTAGGACCAACCACGGGATGTTTCAATTGCGAGAGAGAGAGAGAGTGCCGAACAGGGCTGCACGGCCTAGGGCATACGCGTGGTCTGGCGATGCACGACGGGCCACTTGTGGGAATCCTTTACTAAGGCGCGCGCCTTTGAGGCGCCGTGCGCGGCTGTACCCCGATCTTGGCACATGGTTCCATCTTCCTAGCCCTTCGAACCTCGCAGGTCTCGCTATAGCGAGATGTCCGAGGTGCGAGGTGCGATGTTCCCCGCTGGCGCAAAAACGCAACGTGGAGTCGCGCGCCGACGCTGGTTGATGGAGCCATGATGCTCACGCGAGGTAAACCGTAGACTTGGGTCGTCCTCCTTGGCCTCAAGGATACGGAACTTGTGGGTGTGGAATTTGGAATTCTTGGATGAGCTGCGAGTCCAGTTTTCACGGCCATCGCGGCTGGCCAACGGGACTTGATTTGCTGGGTCCAACGACGTACAAGCTTCCTTGTGTGGGACTGCGTCTCGGATCCGGCTGGGTCTGGTGATGAGGGTTTCCAGCCAAGTTGCTTTGGTGATGCCTTCTCCGCGGGCTGCCTGTTTTTACAATCTCTGGGTCAAGCGATGCAGCCTCTGCTTTCTGTTCTTTAACTACGCTGGCTTGGGATTTCCGGTTGTCTGCAGATGCTGAGATTATCGCCACGCATGCAAGCTGCGTCGTAACTCGTGTAAGCTTGAGCGCCGGCCGTCAGATGACAGTTTGGTAAGCCGTGCAGCTTGTCATTCGTTAATCAAAGATAGTGTTCTATACAAATGGAGTCTTATCAGTCAACGGTCAACTACCCCAGACAGATGACTAGGGACAACGGCGTCACGAATATACAACCATCCCCGACTGTTGTCACTGATATTGTTGGGTTGTGGCATCTGCCACGAATTATACTGGCAAGTCACATTGTAACGGTTCAGAGAAAGCTCAGACGTACATAGATGAACCTCACATCAAAACAGTCTAAATAGCATGAAATCCGCTCAACCCATCAGCCTAGACCGAGGCTCCCACTCCCAATATCCCTTTTCGCCGCCTCGCCCCTCCCTGTTGGCCATGGAGCTCCGGTTGTGACAACTCGGGTGGTAGTGGTCTTCCTTCAGCCCAAACGGCCACATGGCAATGAAGCAGATCTCGGCGACGTCGCACCCGGGCTTGCACTTTTTCCACATGCTCCATCCAAGATCCTCCTTGAGCGTCATGATCGCCTCGCGACCTTGCTCGACCGCCCTTCCGAGCTTCCCATCGTCATCACCACGGACGGCGGCGGCAACGACATTGCGGATCTGCGCCTCCGAGAACGCATCCGCCAACTTGGGCGCCGCTTCGAGGACGAGGCCGCGGACGTGGAACAGGTCTTTGCAGATCCGCTCCGCAATGGCAGAGACGGCGACGTGGATCATGCCGTCCTCCGGCGTCCACTCGTCTCTCCGCACCGCGGCCGGCGTGAGGTAGTGCTTCGCACACCTCTCCCTCGCCTCCTTGACGTGTTCGTCCTCCCCCCGCACCGCAGCCCCCACTGCAGAGTCATATTCGTCTTGCGGATAATCCACAAACGTGTTGGTCACGACCAGAACCTGGCTCAGGAACTCCCTGTAGTCTTCGACGGAGCTCTCGTCTGCCATCGCCTCGATGCGGTCCGCGTATCTTGAGACAATCATGTCGACGATGCCTTGCCAGTCGACCTTGCCATCGTTCCACTTGGCCCCCTTTACAATCTCCTCAACTCTGCCGAGGATCACCCTCCTCTCCTCTTCCGCAAGTTGTCCTAGCCTCGGCATATCCCTCCGCCCGTTCGGGTTGGACACGTTCAGAGGATACCAAAGGCCGCTTACCATCCCCCCAAAGTCCAACTTCACTCGCCCGGCGCCGATGCCATCATACCTCTGCCCGACGGCCCTCGCCCATTCAAACATGTCTATCCCGTACTCTCCCTCAACCTGGTCGTTCCACGGTCGCCTCAGCACCGAGAGAAGATCCAACCCGTCCGAGAAGTCGCAGTAAATCGACTCGAACCCAATCTCCATCCTGATGACTCCGTCGAGGCCCCATCCCTTGACGGCTTTGCAGAGATCACTCGCGCGTTCGTACTCTCCAAATCCAGGGGCATTGTCGATTCCACGCAGCAAGGAGTCTTGCGTGTCAAGCGTGCCCATGCCCGTTTTCCCGGCGGACATGCCGTCAATGTACAGCAGCTTCAGGTCCCGATTGGCGCGGTACATGTGTAAGTACCCCCGGGCAGGCCCACCCGGTCCCCCGGGTCCCCTCGGAGGTCGTTTGTCGTCGTCTTCCACAAGTGGCTTCTGTCCTTCTACCATGGGGATAATTGGCTGGCCGCCACGTGGACCTCCAGGCGGCCCCCCTCCACCCGGCAGCTTCCCCTTCCCCTTTCCCGGCGGCCCTGGCGGCGGCATCCCGCGTCCCTTCCTCCAGCTCCTCGCAAAGTTTTCAGAATGCTCCATTTCGAACGCCAGCCACTCGAACTCCTCAGGCGTGCTGTTCGACCTCGTTCCGTGGTACAGGACCGTGCCCTTGGGCACCGTCGCGGGGATCAGCCCCATGCCGTTGTGGTGCAGCGAGGACCCCCACTGCCGCATGGCCGAGTGCACCTCGTTAAAGATGTGCACGGCATTCTCGCGAGCGTGGTCCGGGCTCGGTGCGAAGCCGGAAGACGACGACGACGACGACGACGACGCCGCCGACGATGGCGACTGAGGATGCGACTTGTCCGAGTGTGGTGGCGGCACCGAGAAGGTCTCGGCCGAGACGAGGGCCGTTGCCGGAGATAAGGTGAAACCGTACAGTGCCAAGGCGGCGGCCGAGATCAGGTGAACCATGTTTGCTCACTCGAATTGGTGGCTAGGCTTGGACGCGAAGAAAAGAAGCCAAAAACCCAAAAAGGGGATGAGCAGTTTAACCGACGACGAGAAGCAAAAAAAAAAGTAAAACAAATCAAACAGAAAAAAAGCCCGTCGCAGAAGGTGGCAGCTGATGGCTTGGCTTATCAATCGGAAGGATCCAACCACCACGAGGTCGATCCTCCGGACGCGCGGCTAGCCACGACAACTACCTGATTCGCAGTGAGACTCGAGATGTTTGCAGTGGGACAATTCGACCGGGGTTTGCGTGGCACAGGCGGTGACCGACAGCTATCGACAGCTATCGACAGCTACCGGCAACTACCGGCAGCTAGCCCGTCATCTGGCGCCGCCTGGGACCATCCCGGCACCTTGTTTGGCACCACGTTTGAACACTTGCAAAACATCAGCCCAATACCTCCCACAAACAAACAACACGGCTACGACGGCGATAACAGTGCTCCGTAATCAATTATATCGCGGCTAAATCACTCAAAGTGGGGACTTGAATTCGAGCGCCACAACACAAACTCATCTAACAACCGAGTATTGCACTCTAGAAAAGACCCTGCCAATCAATCTTCTCATCATTACATCCCAACGCACTGGATCCATCAACCCTAACGCACAGCGTCATAACATGCCAAATCGCCAAATCATGGTCACATGCCTTTACTGGCCGTTTTCCCCATTCTGGGCGCTAACCTTTCCAGAGGCAATGGGAACGTCCTTATTCTGGGTAAAGTGCCGCGGGAGACGGTTCTCGCCTTCCGAGTAAGGCTTGCCGGCTTCTTCTCGGGCCATGTCGTTAACCCAGCGTTCATCCCCACGCAGACCAGGCTTGACACCGACTTCAGCCCATTTGGCGGCTAGGTAGAACCAGCCCAGTGCATTTCCGACAGTGCCTACCTCGTCGCTCACACCAGTGGCGGCGGCATAGCTCATCTTCTTGTGCAGCTCCTCGTCAGTGAAGAGGTCCAAGAGATGACTTGCTACCGTCTTGTGGTCGCCAGGCTCCACCAAGAAGCCATTGACATTGTCCTTGACCTGGAGGGGAATGCCGCCTGCCCGCGTGGCAATGACCGGTCGACCGGCATGCAAAGCCTCAGAGACCTTGACCTCAAAACCTTCGCGGGTGGAGAGCTGGAGGACAACATGAGCGTTGGCAATGACCGTGTTGAGAAGCTGGTCGTTGGGCTCGAGACGCATGATGCTGCAATCTGTAACTAGATGAGGGTAGTGTTTCTCGAGCTGGTTCATCGTCTGGTCATAAATCATGCTGGCATCGGGGTCGTCAACGGAGCCATTGCCGCAAACAACAAGCTGCGGGATGTCAGTCTCGCCTTTTTCTTCCAGCAACCGCCGAAATTCGGCATAAGAATCAATGACGGTAGGGATGCCCTTGGAGGGATCGAAGCGAGCCACCTGGATGATGTACTTGCGGGCCGGCCACTGAAGCTCAGTCATTCCCTGGTTGCGACAAGCATTGTTGTAGATGTGGCCGTAGTAGCCCGTATCCCATCTGTTCAAAGGCTTGTTCAAGCCGTCAAGCCAGTCGGTGGTAGCCGGGAAGTAGACCACCTTCTTTCGAGGCACCGTGTTCGGCACAAAGATGGGAATGGGGTGGCTGATGAACATGTCGGCATGCTGTATGTTGCTCCACAAGAAGCTCCAGATGTCTTCCTGAGGCGACCCAGCCTTTGCAGTCAGGTCGCTGCGGATCTGGATATGGGATCTGTAAAGAACGGGCCGGTCAGGGGTAATCTTCTTGATCAGAGGAATCAAGCCAGGCATTTGGGGGTCGTCAATCTGGAGAAAACACACATGTCAGCTGCAGTTCTTGATCGAAGCCAAAAACTGTCTGATGCAGGAACGCCGTGTCAAAGTGGAAGAGGGGTGGGGCAGACCCGAGAGAACAGCTTGGGTGGGATCATCCCACTTCGCATGCACCCGTGGAGGGGTAATCAGCTGTGCAAGTGGGGGAGGGGCAGGTGGATTTGGAGACGACAGCTGGGGAGAGTGGGGAATGCGATTGGAGAGAGCTCACCATGACCACGTCGGCACCACCCTCTTCTGGAGGTCGCAGAGGGCCTCCTTCGGACAGCCAGTAGCGGTTCGCATTTTCCGTGATCCAATCGATAATGGACTGCTTCTCCTCGGCTGAGATGCGCTGATCAGGATGGCTTACACCCTGGAGGATGTTGTGAATGTTCTTGGTAATCCTAAAAACGCCAGGCCTTGGCTTGGGTACTAGCTATGATGTCAGATCCATACGACTCTCCAAGGGCAAAGCAATCCTGTTCCTTGCTGGGAAAACGTACCATACCAAGTCAGATCAACGCCAATGAGACGCGCAAACCGAACGAGGGCGTGTCGCATCAAGGCGACGCCGCCTCCCTGAGGGGTACTGCTGAAGAAGGCGATCTTGATCTTGTTCTCGCGAAGTTTCTTGGCATAAAGCATGGTGGTATCCCAAGTTGGGGCGCCGCAAGTGTCTTTGTGGTTCTGTACCGTGTTGAGCTGCACGCGGAAGCCGGCGTCGGTCTGGACGACACCTCTCCAGCCCACTTGAAGGAGTGGAACCAGAGACGGACCAAAATTCCTGCCGAAGAGCTGTCAGTGAATGATCTCATCAAGTTTCCAAAAGTAATTGGATATCGGGCGGGCAACCTACATGATGCACTTGCGAGCCATGGAGTCTGCTTGCTCGTCAACTCGCTTGATGTCCCAGAAGCTCTTCTCCTTGTGCTCGTCGTCGGGACGCAAAACAACGGGAACGATGTCGAGGTCGAGCCAGAGACGTGAGCATAGAGTCTGGCTCATATATTTGAGAGTCATGGGCAAACCGGCACCAATGAACTTAGAGAAGTTTGTATGCTCATAATCCTCAAGGGTATTGATCACGTAGTCGGCAATGGCATCGTTACCCGTTTGCGTGGCATCGTCGAGATTGATGTACTTGACAGTGAAGTCAATCAGGTAGACGGTGTCGTGGATTGCGAGGGCCACAACAGCCGTGTGAGAGTCGGCGAAGACGGCAGAGATGCCGCAATAGAGAGTCTGTCATGATGGTGTTAGCCGGGAAGGAGTCTGAATTGGGACCGTGGGGCAGTGAACTGGGACATCATCTCGATGCGACCGGGACCGAAGTAAAACAATGAAGAGCAACATAGCTCCGTCGAGCGGGGTTTGCAGTTCAATGTCGTGAGCCAAGCTGGAAATGGCCTGAAGAGGGACCGGTGCTGGGACATGCGGGGAAGGTCGGTTCATGAACAAAGAGAGACGAGTGATGACTTACAGTTAGAGCTGGGCCAAAATGATTACCCTGCTCGTGCATAGTGCTCATCTGTCTCCTGCGGTGCGCGGAGGCGCCCAAGGAAAATTGACGACCTGGTTGCTTCGGGTTGGCCATGATGGCGACGTTCAGCTGTATGATTGTCGATGGTTGAATCGAAGCTGCGGATCGGTGCGGATGAAGAGGCAAAAGGAAGCTTAACAGAGTCGTCTATAATGTTCAATCCATAGACCTGAGGCTCCAGGATGATAATGAGAGGCAGAATCGGAAGAGGGGGACTGGGAAGAGAGAGGTTTTTGTGCTTGGGGTTGGGAATGAGCGTGACCGACTGAGAGTTGACGAGAGGAGTGGAGAGGAGAAGGGGAACGAGACAGGGCTGGGAGGCGGTAACAAGGCGAGAGTACGAAAACGGGAAGTCAGATAAGCAGGTGAGGGTGGTCGTCCAGGTTGGGGAAGCGACCGTGGGACGATCCTGCCGTATCTGCGCCAGCGAGCAGGAGACAACGTTGATGGGGTGGGGGTAAGGAGGAATGAGGGGAAGGAGACTCACTCGAAGACGGAGCCATGGCCAAGGTGGAGGAGGTACTCCATGTACATTATTGAAGCTTAAGGAAACGAGGCGCCCTTTTGGTCTAATCTCACGAGGCGTGTCTATACTGTGCAAGCTTACTGCAGGCCGACATGGGCAGAAAGCAGAACGGCAATCAGGCTACAGCAATAGATACGGTACGGTCAGGCCATGTCGAGAATGGAGGCGAGGGGAAGACTATTCCCCGACCGGTACCTTCGGACGGGCAACGGCCAAGTGGGGCCGGCCGTGAACCGTCAGGCAACGTCAGGTCACCCACCCGACACAGCACCTCCCACCATCTCGCCTCTTCCCACTCCCCACTCCAGGCCAGGTGCCTTTTAAGAACCCCATCTCAATTGTCCCGTGGGACTGCACCTGCGGAGCCCCAAAAGCCTGCATGCAATGGTGACGCAGGGCAAGACAGGCATTCGACACTTCTTGTGTGAACGCCAGGACACTCGGGTGCAGCATACATGCTCTGTTACCGCATGAGGGAACGGGCTAAGACGATGGAGGAAAGTCCACCCCCGCGGGCGGACGTGGGCAGCTTCTCGGTCCCCTGTTCTGTGCGTAATCGATGTCGCACACTCCATCATCGTTGGCCCTCCATCCGTCTTGGAAATATGCTGTTGAGCACTCATCCCGGAAACCACGGTTACATGACTTCACCCAATCCCGAGCACATAGATGATTAAGGTGGGCGAAGCTGACATGTAGTAGCATCACTACAGCAGGGAGGCCCATGCCCGAGACTGCAAACTTGCCGTGCATGCTATCCCAAGTAATTAAAGCAAGGGACGGTAAGGCGGGTAAGGCAGTTGATGTAGAATTCGACCGCTGTGTCCTTGTTTCTGCAAGCACTCCAGCTTACACTGGCTAGTGGACATGGAGGTTAATGGACAGACCAGAGGCAATATTTGCCTTGTAATTCGTCACTGAACCGAAACCTCTTTTGATTCCCAACCGTCAAACGATGCGGACATCCAACGGCGCCTTCCTATCTTCCAATTCCTGAGCTGCCTGCCGCCTTGCTCCTGCCGTCATGCGAACAATGGGCTCCACCCCCGCGCCTTAGCCTCGCTGCCACAACGCCACCGTGCAACCACCCTGAGAGCTTCGCTCACACGGTAAGACCGACCTTTACGAACTTCGAGTGAAAAGACGTATTCTGCTCTTTCCCGCAATTCTTCGGGGCATGTGACACGGTCATTGGCATCGGTGTCTCTGTAAACCTCACCTGCTCCATCAAATGGAGAAATCGGCAATCCAGACATCAGATCAGTCTATATACCTCTGCAACTACATAACCTTTAGAGCACGGCAATAGCTTCTCTCCGATGATTCAATCTGAAGACGTCACACCAGTGTCTCTCCCCGCTATGCACAACCAACCCGAACGGCCGAATCAGCCACGCACGCACGCAAAGCATGGCAACACCACGCATCACAACTCAAATACTTCATTCCCAAGCAAAGCTCTGCTCCATTCGCCCTGAAAGAGTCGGTGAGCAGACAGCCCACCTCAAATCACAGTTTTTTGGCTTGTGAAGTCATGTTGGAAGACGCCACTCATTGAGCCATGGGACTCCGGGGAACCATTCCTACTGGATTGTTACCCTCAACCGCCCACTATGTCCATTGGCCAACCAACACACGATAGTACCCGAGCGACCGGTCAATGTTGGCCGGGTCTACGCACATCCAACGAATGTCATCGCATTTTGCCTCCGGCTTGCGGCTGCCGGCAGCCCTCTTTCTCGAGCACACCCTCTTTGGTCGACTGAGATTGACGAGAGCCAGATGGGCGTTGCTTATCAACTCCCAGCTAAACTGCCGTCGACTGCCAAACACCACTGTAACATGGCGGACCTCGATGAGCTCTCCGAACATGACATCACAAGGCTCAGCTGGTTGAGGCTTTCACAACGGCTCAAAGACCCGAGCTTTAGCTCAATGGGATTCCCTTTTCGTTGCCCGACGCTGGCTGCAGCGAACCCCCCCTCCCTGTACTCGCTCTGCACGCCGAGGCAGACAATGGCATGGTCTACCTTGGTCCAAACTCGAGCTGCACCCCAACCATTGCGGTGGCGTACCTGTACAGATGGTAGTACGAGACTGACCCCTGCCGCCCTCGGGCTCCGCAGCTTCCGCAGCGGCTACTTTTGGGTCGGTGCAACGTGGGTTTTGTAGCTGCTAAGGGTCTTTAAGGAACCTGTTGTTGGCCGTTTGGCGTGCGCCGCTAGGAACACGCAGTTTGGTGAGCGCCGGCGATCGTTGATCAACCGTCCTTGAAACAGCCTCTGACCAGTTTCTCCGCATCAGAAAAAAAGCATTGCTATCGGCTCCTCAACCCTTCGCCGTGGCGCCCAGATCAACTTACGCCTGGGATCTCCTGCAATCCCCGACATTGATTCGGCACGGGAAGGGGGCGTAGTGTATGTGCAGCAGCAGCTCCGCAGCTACCTCCATCACGACGCCAGACTCCGACCCCGCCATGCAATGCTACGGGAACACCCCTGAGCCTGAAGCTCAGCTTCTTCGCCGTCAGTGTTGCTTTTCCCATGGCTCTTTCGTCTCTCGCTGTTTAGGTCTGTCTCTCCGCGACAATTCCAGTCGCTAGACCGAGTTTTTCCATGAATGTTCATTGATCAGCCCTAGCATGCTGCCTTGAACCTGGCCGATGAGACCAGCGTTTCCACGAAGCACGATTGGTGTTGAATGGGATTGTGCAAACCAGACCTCTCGAAGACAAGTTCAAGATGCAAAGACTCACATTCAGTTAGCAATATTTGTAGCTAAGAGATTTCGGCGGCAAAACAGACAGCTCAATAGTCTCATCAGATTGGGATGGTGGCGCATGACGCACCCAGCCAGGTGTGGGAAATGAGTGAAAAGCCGCTGGGTTGCCGGCATGATCAACTGCAGCTCACCAAATCGAGCCAAAGTCGGGTTACGGTGAGAAATTACTTCATGCCGCACAGTCGGCTTCAGATGTCGTTCACATCGTACGATGGCTACGTATCCAAACGACTCATCACCTCCGTGATACGTTACTTCTCCAGTTTTTGTCAGATCATGTTGTTCTTTTCCAAAGGGTTCGACTTGGATGCTTCGGGTGCTGTTCTCGAACCTGCCAGGGCACCTCAAAAGCGTGGGGTGCCAAGGATCCTCCCACTCCGTTGACCCCGCTACATCTCAGACGTGGGGTTGCCATCATCGCAGGCACGCGGTGAGGTTGCAACAAAGCACATGTCTACACAACCATCTGTTTTCCGATTTCTGCAGTGAGCAAGACCGCTATTTGAATGATTTTGCAGTCTAGGAGATAGAACCATGTTTGCCTTTTATCGGTTTCGGGAGCTGCAACGTCCCCGGCCGACACACAAACAGCAAGGCAGATTCTGTTCCCCAACAGGCAACTCACAATTTTGCACGGTAAACTGAGAGAATATTCTAATTTCACATGTTTTTTGAACCTCTTGATGTAGTAGGAGAGGGTGCGCCTCAATTAATTAGCATGCCATCTCCCAACCGGTTCTCCTCGAACTCCTTCCAAAAACCCAGAAGCCCGCAGCCCACGAACCCAAACCCCAGCCAAAACACCAGCCCAAAGCAAATGGTATCACCGCGTCATTGGAAAAAACGGTTTCTGACCGATGAGAACGTGAAAATACACATAGGCGTGCACCGAAGGGTTCTTGAGGTCCCTGCGCACCTCGTCCAGAAAGCTCGCGACCTCGCCATGCGACCACTTCAGAATGTTCACAAACGGGCGCAGCGTGATGGCCTCGAGGCCCTCGTAGATGACGTCGTGCGTCAGCAGGCCGATGAACTTTTTGGTATCGTCCTTGGGCCAGGGCCCGACGGCCACCTTCTTCACCGTGTGCTTGATGTTGACGAAGCCGGCGTCGCGGAGACGCTCTGGGTTCCGCTCCGCGGCGTTCATGTCCGTGTCAGAGAGCCGCAGGGCCTCTTTGAGGTGGCCCACCATGCGAGCCGGGGCGTAGTCTGCGGGCATGGTGCCGTCGTCGCAGCTGTATACCCAGCGGAACTCGTGGAGCTCGATCCAGCCGCCTGGTTTGAGGGATCTGCACGCATGGTTGGAAAGGTACGCCTTGAGAAGCCGCAAGGCCTACGAAGAAAGACCACAAAAACAACTGACGGGGGATGAAATAGTGTGCCTTACGTGTATGCGCTCCGGAACAGTCTCGGCCAGTCACGGATCGAGGGGGCCATGTTTCCTAGGCGTACAAAGTCCAGCGTGTTGGGAGGGTCGTCCCATTCGTCTTCAGCGTCGTCTATGATGAAAGTGACGTTTGGCGGCAGCATCAGGAACTGAATCGGACTCAGGTCGAGGCCGATGATGGCAGCCCCTGGATACATATCGCCCACTGCACGTTTATAAGCATCCGTCGTGGGCATATAACCGCAGCGCGCATACCCTCAAAGGCATGCGCAAACAGTTGCACATGAGAAGTACTCACTCTCCTCGGCCCACGCGCCTACTCCCGTTCCCACATCGAGGATCCTCTGCGGATTCTGCAGCGGAGCGTAGTGCAGCCGTGCGTTGCGGAGGAGCATCATGGCGTCGTGCTTCATGAGCTCTCGACGCTGCTCGGGCTCGTCGTTGGGGAAGTGGTAGCGACCCTCGCGGAAACGATGAAAACTGCGGCCATCCTGGTAGACAAAGTCGGTGACGCTGGGCGTCAAGGAGTAGGTGCCGTCGCCCGCGACGCCGGCGTCGGACGCGGAGGCGTAGCCGTCGTCCGAGTGGGGGTAGCCGTTCTCGTCGTCGTCTCCGGGGATCAGTTCCATGTCGCTGTCCGGGGCCGAGGCGAAGGGTGTGAAGGCCGTGGGGGCGCCGGCGGCGGCGGCGCCGGCGGGGCCGGTGCCGAAGGGCGGAAGGTGTGAAGCCATTGCTCGAGCTCGAGCGGCGCAAGAACGCGGAGAAGAGGGGCGGAGCAAGACGTAGGTGGCTTTTGAGGTTTCTGCAGTCAAGTCCGAATTGGAGAATCGAGGCTCGAGAAAAGAGCGGTGGAGAATTGAGACAATTACCTGCTCTCCAAGCGATCGAGAGGAATTGCCAGTTCGGTTTGCAGTCGCGTCTATTGGAACATGGGCCCCTGGCAATTTGCGGAGGCCCCCTACAAGGTCCCATTGGCGTTGGTCGCCGCAAACGAAGAACCAACGGGACAGTACGCGTCCCAAAAGGGAATGGAGCCTGGACTGGTACCCGGGAGTTCGATGCCGGATAGTCAGCATGGGGAATGCGGACATTCTGTTGGATTTTCTAAAGGATTGGCCGCTCACTCGGGATGTCGTCCTGTTCCAGCCCCGACATGGCAGTTTGGTGGGCTTCTCAAACACTCTGGTTGAGCTCTTTTTGAAGAGCGATTTGTCTCAGCCTTTTGGAAATATTTGTCTTCAACCTTGAATGTTGTTTTCAAGCTTTTCGTCTTCGGTGACAACTAGGCGGCCTTAAAACTCACCTCTTCCACCGCTGACTGGGTAGTTTAGCACCCAATCCCAATGGAAATAATTAGGCCATTCTTATGCAGATGCATGGTTTGCGGGTAACAAGTTACTGCCAACAATCAATGGTGCCAAAGGATCCAAGTACTTATGCTCTGAGAGCCCAATTCATACAATCGTTTGTAGCTATCTTGTTGCAATACTCATATTGGAAACCTTGAGTTTAGGTGTAGAATGTGGTAGTGCACTTGTTGTTGGAAGTCAAAGGTTCTCGTATCGTGTTCGACCCCATTCATTTCAAACCAGATCATGAGCTACGACTTTTGGCAACCACTTGGAGTGCCTTTTCCGTAGAGGCGCGTACTTAAAGCCAACGAATGGATTCAACAGCTTTCCGAGGTTCACAACACTGTGCGGAACTCCAGAGCAGGCTATGGTGGAGAAATAGCTGTATCTTTGCGCTACTGGAACTCTATGTGCAATGATGGAATGCAAGAGGACCTCAATCCATCCCTTGTATTCTTCGAACCTTGACACAGGGAAAATGAGTCTCCTCGGCCAAGCCATCGGGCTTCAAGCACATGCTTGGGGTCGTGTGTCGACAGTAGAGCCGCCTGGCAGATGGAACGATGGAGAGGCTTATCATGGCCGCGTAGCGAGTCATTCGAGCAGCTACCTTTTCATGGTTCAGTTTCTGGAGGAATCTAGTAGAGAGATAACCCCGAGTGAAGACATTGTGGCTTGTCCGTAGGGATATGTCACTCGTCTGGTTGAAGATCGCTGGAACGATGCTAACGCGCCACAACATTCAGAAGCAAGAAGGGCATGTCGTCGGCGAAGGTTTGACTGGCGCGAGCATTAGACGAACTGCTAACAAGGATGGACCTGCATCGCGCCATCGTATGGACCCTGCAGGACGGATCTGCTCGAAAATACCCGATCACCTTCTCCACCAATGGCTCAGCTGGCGTCACTTTGTCTCGCCTCGGTGAACAACCCCCACCTTCACCTTGTTTTTACTACCCCGCACCTCGGACACCGAAGCTGAGAAAAAATCTGATTGTTGACCAGCCCAATCAGTCCGTCTATCCCACACACCTCCGTCAAAGGAATCGCGAGCTAAGTCGTGGAGGGTTCGGCATTGGACAAGACCGTGACAGTTGCATCACTTGGCTTAAACAGGAGGACCAGGCCCTGCTCCGTAACCACTCGCATTCCCAACACACCATCGTCTTGCGCTATCATTCCACGATGGAAGAGCTAGTGAGCTGGGCCAGATCCCACGGGGCCGCCCTCCACCCGTCAGTCGAGGTCTACAACGACCCCAGCACCGGCAATTCCTTCCGCGTCTCCCCCGACGGCGCCGGCGTCAATCCGGGCGAGACCATCGTCACCTGCCCCCTGAACCTGACGCTGTCCTATCTCAACGCCACCATCACACCCAGCCCAGGCTTCCATCACGACGACACCACCACGACCAACTCTTCCAGCCCCTTTCCTCCCTCATTCCTCAACTCCGTCCCGCCGCATGTCATTGGCCGCTTCTTCCTCATCCAACAATACCTCCTCGGCAAAGAGTCATTCTGGCACCCCTACATCAGGACCCTCCCACAGCCACAGCACCTCCAGTCCTGGATCCTGCCGCCGCTCTGGCCATCCGACGACGTCGAGCTGCTCGAGGACACCAACGTCCACGTCGCCATCGCCGAGATCAAGACCCGTCTGAAAGCCGAGTTCAAGCACGCCATCGCCGCCTTCGGCGACGACCCCACGCGCCACGACTACACACGCCTCCTCTACAATTGGGCCTACTGCATCTTTACCAGCCGCAGCTTCCGCCCGTCCCTCGTCATCCCCGCCGCGTGCCAGAAGACGCTCTCGCTGCCCGAGGGATGCGCCGTCGACGACTTTTCCCTGCTGCTGCCCCTCTTCGATGTCGGGAACCACGCGCCCACGGCTAGAATCGCCTGGGACGCCGACGGAGAAGCTAACAAGTGCGCCCTGCGCACCTTGGACGCCTACGCGCCCGGGGCCCAGGTGTTTAACAACTACGGCACGACCAAGACCAACGCCGAGCTGATGCTCGCGTACGGCTTCCGGGTTCCCGAGTCGGCGGATCTGCACAATGACTACGTCCACGTCCAGAGGCGGGGTGCGAAACCCGCAGCGGAAGAGAGCGCCGGTGCCGCCAAGGCCAGGGATTATCTCATCTCCCTTCGGCCTGTCGCCGACCCGAGCTCTGTGGCGGCGAGGTCTGGGCGGATGCTCGGCGACGTCGACGCAGAAAGGATCCTGCCGCCGTTTCGGCATGTGCAGGATACCATGGTCTGGGAGCTGGTCCTCGCGCAGACGACCGCCGAGCAGCGGGAGGAGATGCTCTCTGTCCCCGAGGGTGTTGATGCGGATCTGGAGCGGCTGCGGAAGGTGTTGACGGGGGATGTCGCGCCGGCGTTCCAGCCGGTCCTGTTCCAGACCGTCGCCATCATCCAGAACAAGGTCCTTCAGGAACTCGAGCGGCTGGATCAGTCCGAGTTCGAGATGGAGGAAGCCGAGGCGACGCGGAATCAGCTCATGGCGTATCACTACCGGAGACAGTGCAGGAAGGTTCTGATGAACGTGCTCGAGTCCATGGAGATGCCTGACGAGTCCACGTAGAGTTGGATTTCCCTGCGGCATGAAGACCATGTCTAGTCTACCCTTATGCTTGTTGGCCGAGGAGCTCTCCGTAGACGGCCCTCTCCAGCTCATCGTACAACTTGTTCACGACCGGATCGCCGTGAGGCAGAGACTGCACAATCAACGTGGCCGCGACCCCCGTTTCACGGTCCATCCACCAGTGACTGTTGCACATTCCGCTCCACTGCAGGCTGCCCTTCTTCCGCTTCCCCGGCGCGTCCTGCATGTTGACGCATCCGGCCAGGCTGTGGTTGAGCTCCATGTCCGGAGAGAACTCCACCGCAAGAGTGCCCCAGGCGTCCGCAAGCTCTTTCATCATTTTTGCCTGCTTCCCTTCCAGCTGCGGGATAAACATCTCATCCAGCGTCTCCTTCTTGACAAGCTCCTCGCGGAGGAGCGCGCGGAGGAAGACACCGTAGTCTTTGGCGGTGGTCCACAACCCCGCGCCGCCACTGTCAATGGCGTCCGCGGCTATGTTGCGCGGAGCCGGGCCAGGAGACAAAGAAAACCCGTCGTCGCCGCGGTACTGCCACGCTGCGGTCCGTTCGGCGACGTGAGGAAGCTTCTCGGGCCAGAACCCCGTGTCCTTCATGCCCACGGGAGCAAAGATGTTCTGCGAGAGGTACTCGCCGAGTGTCTTGCCCGTGATCTTTTCGAGTGCCTGGCCGGCCCAGTCGATGGCCGTGCCGTAGTACCACCCCTCGCCGGGTGTGAATTTCAAGGGCGTGGCGAAGCCCTCAATTGTCGCGTCGAGGTTCGTGGCGGTGCGGCCAACAGCCTTATGCCATTTCATGAGGTCGGCGTCGGCGACGTCATAGCCCAGGCCGACGGTGTGCGTAAGGAGCATCCTGTAGTCTGTCAGTGGTCGTGTGGTGGTGGAATGAGACGCGTCGACGTACCTGAGCGTGATGGGCGTGGTGTTCTCCTCCAGAATGGGCTGCTCGTCCCCGTCAAAGCCCCGGAGGATCTGCATCTTGGCGAGTTGGGGCACAGTACTCCGCAAGTCGTCGTCGAGACCGACGAGGCCTCGTTCGACGAGCTGCATGACGGCCGTGCAGGTGATTAGCTTGGTCATGGAGGCGACGTAGGTGAAGGAGTTTAGGTCCCAGGGCCGCGCGTCGGCGGCGAAATCGATGCGGCCTGCCGAGCTGCTGTATAACACGCCTGTTTTGGGTCAGACTTGAGCTTTGAGGAGTATGTGGCCAGGCCATCTCACCATCTTTGTTGACGACGACGAAGGCGGCGCCAAGAGTCTTGTCTTTGGTGTTGTTTCCTGCGGCGGTGTACTTCGCGAGGATCGTGTCGAGAGTGGAGGTCATGATGCAGGTAGATTGCGAAAAGGCGATAAAGTGTGGTAAAGCAGGAGACTACCGGCAACTGATCCAATCCAACGCGTTCTATTTAAAGTTATTTTGAAAAATCCACCTAGGCGTCGTATCGGGTGAGGTTCGAAATGTGCCCGGAAGACACGGTAGCAGGCCACGTTGCTCGGAGGCTTGGGGTGACCGGGGGGAGTTGAGCGGCGCCAGGCGGTCCCAGGAAAGAATACCGGATATAGCTGCCCCGCACCTGCTGACCTGTCGCTCATCATGTTCCTCATTTGGGGAAGCACGTATCTCACCGAATCTCTGGCTGTTTGAGTCATCACCGCTCTTGGCATGCGGCTTACTTTGCCAGCAACGCGGGAAACAAGCTTCTTCTCTAAAAAGTTGTTAAAGTATTGTAAAAGCAGTAGCGTATGCAAAATTGATTGTTGCTGCACAAAGTTGCCTAATGGGCATTGCCAAGGAGGCGTTTGAACAGCTGAAAGAACTTAGTAAATGCAACAGAATCCGTGTCCTTTGCTTTCCCTGCAGAAACCTCCTCAATCGTGACACCGTGGTCATAGATTCACGCTACATTGGCCGGCTTAGATCCGGACCCGTTCACTGAATCACAGTTCCACAAGAACGGAGCCAAAGTCGTCCATGGACGCATCGTGGCGTCTCATGTATTGGTATTCGCTTTTGGGCGTTTAGCGTTAACAGTTGAATAGTGCTTATATTTATGGAGGGTTGTCTCTTTACCCTCTTTCACTGGTAAAAACATTGACCTGACTCCATGGATCACCCATCCAATGTTTCCCTTCTTCTATCTGGAGTCTTTCAGACAACTCAGACTATACCCT
The DNA here is from genome assembly GCF_022836535.1 of Colletotrichum spaethianum. Lineage (NCBI taxonomy): Eukaryota > Fungi > Ascomycota > Sordariomycetes > Glomerellales > Glomerellaceae > Colletotrichum > Colletotrichum spaethianum. The sequence continues at coordinate 426,603 of NW_026054801.1, read as the reverse complement.
GAAAACGTCGCAGAAAACGTCGTTGCCAAAATGTAACGGCGCGTTGATAAGCTTGACAAAGGTCCATGGATGGTTCAGCTGCCTTGGACAGGGGCTGAAGGTGAAACTTCAGACGGCACATGTGTAGAACCACCAAATTATCCTCCTCCAACACCATCTCTCTTGTCTTATCTCGAGCCTTTTGGATTTCGCCGAAGATCATTGCGTATCCAATCCTAGCTCCACCCACAAGCTCCTCATCCGAGCCAACGTGAGCATCTCTTGGGTTTCACACAGCTTCCTCATCTTTGAAGCATATCACGCCGCACTCTCTAGATTTTTTTCTTTTTTTCGTACAATACTGCGTAGAATTGTGCTTGAGCACCAAACCGCCTTTTTCAAGCTCAATGTGGGTAGCAATGGACAACACTTGACTAGAAGCAAGGTTTCACACTGCTTGTTAGGTAGGTTGTCATTTTGCTATCAGAGCAAAGTTTGTCTCTCTATTAGTATGGTTAGAGTCTCGTAAGTAATCAAGGCTATATCAGCCAGCAACTCCGTCGCTGAATACAAAAGCTGCATCACCACATGTAGCGGTACGTCAGCGCTTTATCACCCTTGTCTGATAATTCTTCCGCTGTATATCTACTATCCTCTCCTGCTGCCATCCTACTGTCGCGCTTCTTGTTGATGCTAATGTAACTAAAGATTAGGACTGAAGCAGCGATGATGCCAACAGAGATGAAACCAAGTTCAAGAGCGTGGCCCAGTACATAACGCGGACCGTCTTTTTGACGGTAGAAGTTGGACGCCATGGCCTGTAAGGAGTCAATGAGAATGGCCTCCCTGAGTAACGTGTGTGGGGATATGAGTCTCTTACACCGCCTAGGTTACCAATTCCAATCTGGATGGCCATTCCTGCGCTTCGTTTATAGCTACCCGACAGGTTGTTGGATAGCCAGCTGATAACGCCCGGGAAGGCAGGGTAGATGGCGCACGCAACAACGAAAACGCCACCGTATACGACCTTGGGATTCGAGCTCGATATGCACCTTATTCATAAAAATGTCAGTCATTCAGGCCGGATCTGGAGTTGGATTTGACCTCACATGGAAAATCCAACAATCATCATGCACAAGAAGCCGATGATGAACGGACTTCTCTTGCCCAGCTTATCAGATAGATATGCGACAATGACGGCGAGTACTGCAGCGGTGATGTAAATCGGTACCGTCATTAGTTGTGCTGTGCTCGAAGTGTAGTTCAGGTTTCGGATGATTGTTGGGAGGAAAAGGCTGATCCCGTATAGCGGACACACAACCTGGAATCAAACGTCAGCTTCCAAATGGGAACTTTAACAGTGGAATCCTTACACCCCAGTAGACGAGGATGTTGACCCAAATCTGCCAGTCCTTAAAAGCATCCCATACGTATTTCCACTTGAAGCCTTCGGCCTCGGCAACTTGTACGTGGTTTTCCACCTTTCCTTGGACTTGTCCTTGATACTTCAGTCGAAATACGACGAATGCACGCTCCTCTTCAGTCAAGAAGTTGGCTGTCTCGGGAAAGTCGTGCAACGCGAAAAATGCCATGATTGCAACGACGACAGTGACAATACCCTCTAGGATGAAGATCCAACGCCAGCCCTCCAATCCGCCTATTCCATCCATCTTGGAAATGGCAAAAGCCAGGAGGCCACTGAAAGCGCCGGCGATAGATGCGGCTGAGAAGAACATTGCCTGTCGGAGCTGGATCTCGTGGCGACAATACCACATGGTTAAGTAGTACTGGTTGAACAGTTAGTTGTGAAGTGCCGCACAGTAACGTAAAGTACGGACCGCTACGCCTGGAAAGAGTCCGGCTTCAGTGACACCAAGAAATATTCGAGCTACCAGCAGTCCGTGATAGTTCCGCACGATTCCCATCAGCGTCATGACAACACCCCAGGCGACCATGATTGTTGGAAGCCATACGCTGGGACGGAGTTTCTTGAGCAGCAAATTACTCGGAACCTCAAATACTGCGTAGGTAAAAAAGAATACTGTGAGGCACCAGTTGTACTGGTCGGCAGTCATGTTCAAATCTTCTTGAAGTCCTTCGATTTTGGCATTTCCGATGTTTCCACCTGATGGCTGTATTAGTTGTAGACTGGGCATTCAGTTGTTCTGATCTTACGGTCAAGAAATGATAGCAGATAGAGTAATGCTAGCATTGGAATGAGCCGAATATCCATCTGCGACATTGGTCAGACTTGAAACATATGACCCTCGCGCTGCTCCATGCTAATGGCTTCGGAAGGAAACACTCACCTTTCTTAGAATTCTCTTCTTGTCCAAATGATCAAAAGAGGCAAGTGTAGTGCCTTGGGCCGTTGCCATAGCGTCGATGCGCTGAATCTCATTTTCCCTTGGCCCTTGCTCATGGTGGCCGCTCTCTAGTTCCGAAACATCGTGTTTTTCATGACGCGGGGTAAGGAATGAAGCCATGATGAAGCACCACGGTCTAGCTTGACACAAAGCTTGACAATGATTGCACCGGTAGAGTTATCGCCGTCAAAAGAGAGCTTTGCCAGAGAGCAAGTTGCGAAGATCTGAGAGAACTTGATGGATGACCAGCGCATGCAACACTAGGGCTCGACCATAATGGCCAGTTCTTTCCCGTCATCTTGTCCCTGGTTATAAGCTTTCGGGCTCTCCGCCGCTCGGCTTGACCTACACACACCAAACAGGTTGCGAAAGGTTCGCATCGTCAGCGGCTGGGATAAAGCTCCACCAAAGGAAAGCTCGGCAGATCCCTACATCCAATGAGGGCTTCGGCTTCTACCTAGTCCGGGGAAATTGAGGGGCTTAACGATGAGCCGAAAGCTTACCCCGCGTGGCCTCGCCTTATTGCAATTAAGCCTGGAGGGCAACGGAACGTTGTCTGCTCTAATTGTGGACCCACGTGCTGTGGTTTGTGCGTCTTTGGATTGGAGAACATTAGCTCAGTTGTTTTTTGAGATCGATAATGCGGAGCGAGGAGGGACAAGTGAGCCTTGAACGTGGTCGTGATGTCACTTGGAGAATGCGGGGAACGGATAGGCACTCGGCTCGCGGCCCAATATCTAGAAGCCGAAAACTACCGGGGCACATTCCTATGAAATGTGGGCGGTGTGCTTTTGAGCTTTTCTAGGCCTAAGTGTCGTTATGCTAACGTACTTAGGGGTTTCTGGATTAACGGGGTCTGGTGTCCAACGTCCGATGTTGTACTTAGACTCTTTGAGGAACGGAAAGACCATTTCTGGCCAACTTTCGAAATTCTGAACAGGTAGTCAAAACTTGGGAAGCCGTAAGATCAAGAGTTGTTATAATCCAGAAACATCCTCCTATGGTTAAAAAGTTGTCTACTGACAGTGGCGGTGGCGCTCTAATAGATATTGGATTGGACATCTTTTTTCCATTTCACCTCAAGAATGTACTGACATACTCCAACTGTGAGCATATCCACTATTTGATTCTCATTGAAATAATGGGAGTTACTTGGCTGTTTTCCCTTTTTAACTTGGAAAGGATAAAAACAACTGACATTCACTTCCTCTCAATCTTGATAATGGTCTCACATAGAATGTCTGACGGCTCAATACAATGGGAATCAATCGTTTTGATAGTTTGTGGAAAAAACTTTGGTATCATTTAGTTTTCGCATTTAAGAATCTTCACAGGTCAGTTGTCAAGACGGCCTGTCCATTTTGACTCTATGAAGTCTTTCATTGAAGCCGAGATGTCAGTAAGACTGAAATGCTGCCTACAGAGTCAATCCCCAATTAGTCATTGGCCATTGCTTCTTCTCGCATGCATTTTCATGAACCAGTATTGCCCAAGGCTCAGGCGCTGCTTGATTGGGACGAGGTGAACAGGCAACCCTTTTGCTTTCTTTCTCTTTCTTTCTTTATTTTTTATATTTTTTCTATATTGTGTTTCTTCTTTTCTTCCGTTTTCCGGCACGGTGGCCAGTGTCAGAATTCCTGATGCAAGTGAGGTTCCTAAGTGAACACAAGATGTTGCGTCAACAATGCTTTGACAGAAACATTTTTCGCCCCTTCCATGATAAGCCCGCGCTTTACTGCGAGGCATAGCCATCTCTGGTCATCGTCGCAACTTCAGGATAAGCATATCTTGATAGTGGAGAAAAGATCTACCCACATAGGTAACATTGTCTTCATCAGTTGCCCCGTGTATGATCCAATAGCGATTTTCAGTGGGGTCGACATGGGTCTCAAGGTCGTGTTTGCAAAGATACTCCACCCTTGAAAAAAGGGGGCATCCTCTCTGCTTACCTGGGGTTTCCTTCCCATCGGTTCTTGATTCATTTGTATCTCACAGTCCTCGGCGGGAGCATCATGGGCCTCATGAACGCGTTCGCAGCGGTTGCAAACATCGCTCTGGTTGCGTCGAGTCTTCTTCCTCTCTCGGCAGCAAGTGATTGCAGCAATACGACACGGGCTACTCCAAGCGTTGCCATTCCCCAAGGAACCATTGAGGGATTTCGCGATGCAAGCTGCAACTCGGTTTTCTTGGGGGTTCCCTTTGCCGCCACGACTGGCTATGAGAACCGATGGCGAGCGCCGCAAGACGTTCCAAGGTCGAACACAACGTTCAACGCGACTTCCTATGGCCCGACTTGTCCTCAAGCGATCTCTGGCGACCTTTTCAGCACCCAGGACGAGGATTGTCTGAACCTCAACATCTGGGCACCTTCGACCGGAAAAGATCTGCCCGTGTTTGTTTACATGTACGGTGGCGCTATGGTCACCGGGTCCAGCAGCAACCCCCAACTCCAAGGCTCCAACTTTGCTCGCAAAGGGGTTGTCTACGTCAACTTCAACACTCGCGAGAGCATCTTTGCCTCTCCGCACTCAGCAGAGTTAAAAGAAGCTCACCCTGAAGAGTCGCAAAACTTCAGCATACTGGATGTTGAGAAGGCGCTAGACTGGGTTCGCGTCAACATCCGCGCATTCGGAGGCAATCCGGACCATGTTGTGTTCGGTGGTCACTCATCTGGAGCTGTACAGGTGGACCACTACCTTTGGAACCATCCCGACTCCTGGCTCAAGGGTGCGGTTCAAATGAGTGCAAACGCTCTGTCAGGTCCCGCCTTTGCGCCTGTTAACGAAGCCCTCGACGCCGTTGCCTCCGAAGTCGGATGTCCGAAAGCCAGCAATGGCCAGTTGGATTGTCTCCGAGCCGTTGACATTTATGCACTGCAAACAGCCAACTTCAACTCTACCTTCAACACTTGGTTCACTCCCATCATTGACAACATTACACGTCACTCAGACTACGTTGCACGTCTTGCAGCCGGACAGTATGCATCACACGTGCCTCTACTGACTGGCACTTCGGATGGGGAAGGCACTATCTTCAGTCTCGTGTACGGTGCTGAGAACAGTAACTTCAGCTCTTGGATTAACACCTTCGACGCAGATAGTGCACACATTGAAGATGATGTCCTCCTGGAGGCGTACAATGCGTCCGACTACGAATCTGACTCCCTCCGAAGCGGTGAACAGTATGGAGACGCGCGATTCAACTGTGCTGTGGACTACCTACTCGACTTGCGTAGTGCCATTCAGGATACTTGGGTGTACCGCTTCTTCGGGAAATACGACAACGTCGTAGGAGTTCCCGGCACAGCACCCACTCATGGAACCGAGGTCCCGTTCTTCCACGGCGGTAACGAATGCTTTGAATCGCTAACCAACGTTACCGACGCACAACAGGCTTTGGCTACTTCCATCCATGACTGGTTCGTTAATTGGATCAAGAACCCGGCTGCCGGGCCTGGATGGGCACAATCGGCGCCAAAGTCCGGCGCCTTGGTCAAGTTGGGGGTGCCTGGCGATGAGCTGTCTGCCATTCTGGGATCGACCGAGGAGTACAATTCTCGCTGTCAGTCGGTACGTACCTGGCCTTCCACTGAACACCTCTGGTAGTTCAATCATTTCGCTAACAAGTCGCTACCTTCCAGGTTTATGAACCTGCATTCCCAAAGTACCCTGTCGTTCAATCTGTGGCAGGCATGCTGCAAAAACTGTCGTAACATGAATCAGTCGTTGTTGAAAATTGGGGAACCAGACTGCATCGCAAGAGATCATGACAAACCCCGATATTCGCGGAAGGGACCTGGATGTTGATTGGAAATTGAAGCTTTGCCGTTGCGGATAGGCTACGGATGAAGTTAGCCCATGTCATTCTGGGAAAGTCTTATCAAACTATGGTCACATTGTTTTACCTCGCTGAGCTTTCGCTTTTCGCCGTCAGGGCTTCCTGGTTTTGCATAATCTCAATGATCGATTCTTCTTGCTGCAACAAGTGACGGTGGTATCAAACTCCAGCATCGTTAGAGATGGAAGGCTGCCCGCCATGTCCGTAGGGGTATCTCCAAGCAACTGGACTCTCAGCTCGTGCTTGCAGAAACAACTGCATTGTCACTGCGCAACTAGAATTCCCCCTGAGCATTTCCGATTCCGTTGATATGATACGAGGAAGAGTGGATCTTGTCCCGTCCAATGTTCTCGCGGCAAAAAGAAAGTGGTGTGATCACATTCCGGCCAGTCGGTAACGAATTTGTTTGTAACACGGGTTCTCTTCTCTTCTTGTGTCAACCAACAAACATTCTGTTAGATGCCAAATCAAGGACCCTGACTAAAAGTCATTTACTAGCCTGTTCATATCAGCGGGCAGGCAGACAGGCGATTATGCAAACGTTGAATACAACCTATAGAATCGAGCAGCGGCTGTCGGCGTTTCTTGTGGGTCCAATATGCCGAGATCCAGATCTTCCCGTGGTAGAGTGTAAACTCGTCTGTCAGCTCTCTGTTGGAAGACTTTTTTTGCTCATTCACTTATTGGACGCTCCACCACAGCGACGTGGGTTACCATGGACACATACAGGTTCAATGTTGAATTTGATGGCAAACCCCTGGACCAGCACTACTATTCATCAAGAAAAGATCGGGCAGTGGTAGCTACCCAGGAACAATCGTGCATCTATGTAACCGATCACACCTTCCGGTAACGAAGATGTCATTTGGGAGTTCACGCAAGCATAGCCGAGACTCGAAAGTGTTATCGCAGGCTCCACGTTTGGTTGGACTGAGTCCCCCCAATTTGACATCAGCGAGACCAACCCAGGCCTGCAGCAAGGCTTTGGAGGTGTACTATCACTACATTTGACCTTCATCGGAGCACGGCTACCGCATCCGATTACGATGGCCCACTCTGCCCTGGGTCTGGACAATGTTGTGGGGAATCACCCCTACACTACCACATACGACCTGTCACATGTCTGGCGGTCTTCCACCGACCAGTCTGGTTCTTTTGTTGGGCGGGAAAAAGAATCTAGACCCTTTCCTGAATTTCTAGAGCCGATGCAAAGTTACTACGGGGACACGACTCAGTTTTGCGATGTCATTTCCCGGAGATCACAGATGAGAGGACGCAAGTTACAGATGATTGAACACAGAATTTACTTGCATTGTCTACTGCCTGCCCAATACCAAACCAATGACACATGAAATGGCATAGCAGCATGCAATGCTTTTCAACAGTCGCGATGTATCTTCTGGAGCCATCTGAACAGGATAGCTCCATCATTAGAGGAACCAGTGCCGCAAAAAGGCATTCTACAAATAGGATCGGAAAATTTTCTCGTACTTTTCCAGTGTTGTCTGGTTACCGACCCAAACATCCTTCTTTCCATCAACGATTTCAATGTTTGTTCCAACAAAGGTTGCAACCATGCCAGCACCGAAGGCAGACTTGTCAATGAATACATGTTCGTCCGGCTCAACTACCTCGAGGTAGTAAGGGTGCGCAAGCATCGCCGCGAGCATGTCGGCCGACTTGTATAAGAACATGGCAATTCCGTCAAAGTCCACAGGCTCGGTGGAGTTGGGTTTGCTCGAACCTGCTGCCGTTGGAAGAATCTGACCTCCCACTTGGATCTCAACGAAAGTCAGTCCGTATGCAAGAAAAGGGCATTGTTCTGCATAGACATCCATCTACGTACTTGCTGGTAGCGTGTAATGTTAAAGTGAACAGCCAATGGCGCAACCTTGGGTGCGTGTTGTGTTTGCCAGTAGTCCCAAAACTGCTGCTGGGTCATGTTGGAGGCTCGCTTGACGTAGGTTGCCATCTGTGCTTGTCCAGTATTGGTGCAAGACGCCATGCTGGTACCAAACAGAGTGGCCGCGACGGCAAATGGGGCAAGGCGGACCATTGTGCTTCAGATTGTTTGGAGTAAACTTGAGCACAGACAAGTCCAACGCGGACTATATAAAATTGGCAGGGTATCCGAATACCTAGACTGCTAGAGTCTCGGACAAAGAGTGTTGGAAAAGAGGTGTGCGTCGTGCCCTTTATGCCTTTCGCCCGCGAGACAATGGTATATCAAGTCTCGGGTCGGAAAGGCTGGAAGCTCCATTTAGTATTGTCGTCGGTACCATGTTCAACTGGAATTTTGGCTCCCTGCGAAATTATTGCGAAGCTGAGCCGCGCGACCATGGTGGAGTTCTCTACATGCAGGCTGAATAGAACCTAGCCATTGCCGCCTGATGATAACTGTCTGGTACCTCTGTCATCAAATACGCTCCGAGCCAAGGTGGCATGGATACGGTCCGTCTGCAGACGCAACATGTATCTACCAACAACGCGGGATGCAGATGCCCTGTCCCCCGCTCCCTGGCGAACGGGTACAAGCTCAGGGGTAGATCTAGTCATGACACATTCCTCGGCTAATAGACATTCGTGTCGGGTACCAGAGAATGTGACATGCTAGCTCAAATCTTTGATTCCTCGTGGCGAAATTGCAGGCGAAATGCCTTTTTGTCCTTTTCTTCTTCTTTGTCTTAGAACCAACCGGTCTCATCTGCTCATGGGATGTTGATGAGGGAGGGAATGACCGACTAACGGATTGGGTTAAATGCAAAGGGAACCGCAATGGTGTCTTCATGCAATGTATCGAATGATAATGATTTGGCTTGCTTTTCAAATCAACTTTTTGAAGAGTTGACCTACACTTGACCGTTCTCATGGCCGAGTTCCCGGTCACAGATGGTGAGAAGACTCAAAGGTAAAGCAGAGTGCACATGTGAGCGCTTCCCGAGGACAGCGTAGTCAGTACTCGAAGTTCGACGTTGAGATGGACAGTCTTTCTAACGAAACGACAGTTCTAGAGGACTGAAAACCCACTAAACCCAGGTCAAATATGTAGTCCCTTCAAAGAACATAGGCGCACAGGAATAGAATCTGAACTTTAAAAAGACTACACTGTTGAGCAAATGTCGTCGCCACACTGAACCATCAGAGAAAACCTAAAGCACAATGGAATACGATTACGTTTATTGGATATCACCATGCTATGCTATGACAGCAATCCGCTCGCTGTGAACATAGGAAACCTCATCAAGCCTGTCTCGAACAACCATACTTCAAGCTTACAAACCACGCATCACTTAGTGATGCCCCAACTTCGACCCAGAAATGCTCACAGGACTAACAAGACTGATCCGGTTCAACACACTGCCTGCCTTCCGTCGGAGTCTACTCTCCCTCACGGGCGATAGGGCAGTCGACACACTCAGCGGGCTCACCACGTTCCCGCCCTCCTCCTTGATCTGAGCGCTCACTTGACGGTCCTCGGCCTCCTCATCGGTACGGCTACTCCCCGTCGTCATGCTCTCCATGCTACTCCCGTCGTACTCAACCGCAAGACTCAACCTCTGCCTCCGCAGCTCATCCAACTCCACCGGCGACGTAGGTCTCGCCGCGTGGACGTCGCCCACGCCGCTGATAGCGCCCTCGGCGATAGAATCCATAAACGGCGCCGGCTGCTGCAAAGCGGGGCCCCTGTACACATCAATGGAGCTCGAAGAGCTGGCGCTGGTGCTGCTCAGCCCGCGTTCAGAAGAGATCTTTTCCTTAATGACCGTCGTGCTCAGCCTCTTCAGCCCACGACCCCAAGAGGGGTGTGACTTGGGCGACAAGACCTCAATGATGGTCCTCCTCTTGGCGTCGCGCATCTTGCGGGCTGCTAGCTCAAACTGCTCTCCCGGCGTCGGGTGCGCCATGATCTCTTCCATCGAGATGGTCAGGTTGTGAGACCCGGGGATGCCTAGCTTGGGAAGCTCCTGCGTCAGCAGCTCGGCGAGCTGAGAGGCGGGCATCATGCTGCCCCACAGGTCATAGAACGCCGCGTTGTGAAGCTGTGTCTCGGGGACGCCCAGGGAAAGCGGGTCAAGGACCTTTGTCCAGACTTTGGAGATGGCTGCTTGGACGGCGGTGCGATGGCTCTCAGACATGGTGGCGCCGACGTTCGTGGACTTTGTTTCCATATCGAGCTGAGGCAAGGGTATCTGTGGCGCTACGTCGCAGTAGTCGGCAGAGGAGGGGATGAGTGGATGAAGCATGGAGACTGAGGTGAGCAGCTCGATGTTGGAGCAGAGGGTTTTGAGAGTCTCGTTGGCAAAAAGAGTCGGTATGCGGTTCTCGCAGAACGTGAGGGAGATGTCGCCGCTGCTGGGGGTTTCCTGAGTGGAGATGACGTGAAGGTCATAAACGTCTCTGCTGATGGGCTCTTGAACGTTGAACTTGCACTTGATGGTGCCGAGGTTGAAAATGGCTGCTTCTTTGGCGGCATCCTGGTGGCGGTGTTCGACGACTGTGCTGAAGCGCGTCCAGTATGGGAGCTTGGTGCACTTTTCAACGATTTCGAGCCAGCCCATGTTCTCAAAGGGGATGCTCGTAACACGTTGGCTGTGAACATACTTGAGCAGCTCGAGGGGGCTGCTCAGCGTCTCCGCGAATCGTACACGGACAGGGATGGCGTTGGACACGGGTCCAAGAGTACCCGAGATGTCGGAACCGTCAGCCAGTCTAAGATGCCTTCCCTCGACGATCTCTCCAAAGAGAACGTCGCCTGACCCAGAAAGATTGCCAAGTGTCATAGCCCAGGCCGATTTGACGACCGTGTCGAAGGAGATGCCGATGTTGGCCAGGGACATTACCGAGACCTTTTGGGATATTGTTTTGACGTTCGTGCTCAGCGCTGGCGGCTTGCTGTGGGCGATGATCTGGGTCATTTTTGCTCCATCCAGCAAAGAGCTCCAGTGGTCCTTTGCGCCGTGGTTGTGAGAAAGCTGCACCGAGCGGGCAAAATCATAGTAGGTGGCTCTCCTTGGCGGGCAAGAAGGAGCGATGTAGATGCTCTTCAGGTGCTGCAGTAAAAGACAAATGGAAGCATCATCATACTGTGCTCCAGAGAGTCGCAGGACAAGGTTGGATTGCTTCCCGGCGTCGATGAAGAAGAACTTTGTCATAGGGACCTCGAGGTTGAAAGAGCCTGTCTGATCTCTCTTGATCAGCTTTTCAGTCATCGTTGAGACCCTCCAGGTTGGAACCTCGATCCTCTTGAACTCGGGGACGAAGGACTTCAGCGCGACTTGGTACACCCGTCTCTCATGGCTGACGAACGCCGTTCGTAGTATGGGATGGATCTTCGCCAGGCAGATGCACACAGCTTCAAGCTTCTTGGTTTGAACTGGCCCGGTGAAGCTGAACGTGAAGTAGGTGAGGCTCGAACTTCCCTTTAACAAGCCGGTCTCAAGGAACTTCAGCTGAGTCGCAGAGGCCTCCGCGACATCGTTGATGGCTTCGCGCTCGACGTTAAGCTTCGGAGCAATCACATCGTGAACGAATTGTTCTTCAAACACGGTCTCTGATGAAGATCCAACCGATGGGGTTGACGACTCAGGCTCCGCAGCCTCAAGGGCGTAATCTGAGCTTAGGGTAATGCCTTGGCAGAGCTCGGTAAGGGTGGCGCCGCGAAGGATGTCGGTTAGGGCAACAATGAGCCCCTGCTTCCGGCATGCGATGACGAGCTGACCGGCTAGGTAGCTCTGGCCACCTAACATGGAGAAGCTCTGATTACCACGGATGCTTGACGGGTGAACTCCCAGGAGGGACGCCCAGATGGATCGCATACGCTCCTCAACCTTGGTCAGGGGGAGAGGTTTGATACCGACTGAGCGAACCTCATCAGGTGATGCAACTGTCGAAAGAGCCTCCAATTGCTCCTGCGACAACCAGCCGACCATCTTCTGGAGCCTGCGACGGTTGACCTTGAGAGAGGGCGTTACGGGGAGGTGCTTTACGGGAACGAAAATAGTTGGCATCATGTGTGACGGCAAACTGGTGCCCAAGGACGATTCGATGAGCTTCTTAGCAATGTATGTGCGCTCCCGGGTGGTGATGGTGATTCTATTCAGGTCCTCAGAACCCTCGAACAACTTCTCGCCGAGCTCCACAAAGGCCGCAAGGGAAGGCTGCGCATCACGGCTGATTATGGTTTCCACGGCGAGGTCCACGCCTTGGCCCAGGCATCGTCGGAGCTTTTGCTCGATTTCGGTCACCGGGACGATCTGTCCGTTGCTCTCGAGGTCGTCGCGGCCACTAGACACGAAGTCGAGCATGCCATCTTCCAGGTACCGAACGCGGTGGCCTGTCTTGAAGTAGCGTGTTTTCGGCTTGCCGTCCTCGAGCGATGGGTCCGAGTCCTGAGGCAGATGTGTCAATGACTGGCCGGGACGAAGCGATGTGCTAGGGTTGGGCTCTCGATGACGAGCTCGCCAATCGCGCCGATCGGCATCAGCTTGCGGTGGTCTTCGGGGTTGACGACCCAGAATTTTCCCAGGAATGGAGGCGCAACGCGCGAGAGGTCCGAGGCCTTTGTGACCTCCAGGACAGAGACCCCAAGAGGGCAAACGTCGGGAGCACCATATGCCAGTAGAACCTTCGTTTTCGCCATCCAAGGGGCACAGGTATCCTCGTCCAGACGACGCGTTCTGAAGCAGACAGTCTTCAAGCTCGGGATGGCGGCCGGTGTCATTTTTCGCGCTAGCACAGGCGTCATGTAGCTCCAGTTGACATCCATCCTGCAAGCGGCGCCGACGATATCACTGGTTCTCTCGACAGAGGATGGAATGCACACACAGCCGCCGTGGACTAAGGTCGACAGCAGTTCGATCAGAGCGGTGTCAACATTGAAGGAAGACAGCTGCATCACACGACTGTTATTGTCGAGGTTCAGAGCGCGGCCCTGCGTGAGAAATGCTGAGGACAGAGCCGCGTGGTGGAAGACAATGCCCTTCGCATCTCGGCTTCGCGACGACCCAGGTGAGAGAAGAATGCAAGCGGCGTCGTCAGGTGCTGCCATGGGCAAAGGCGCCTGCATTGGAAAGTTGACCTCGAAGAGAGTATCGTCAACCACGATTACTCCTTCGACGATGGACTCGAGGTTTTTCCAAATCATGTCTGTTGTGACGATAACCTTGGGTGTGAGCTGACGGATAAAAGTTTCCACATTGGCTCGATCCTCGGCATCGATGGGAACGAAGCAACCACCGGCTCTAGAGTTGTGTTAGTGTATGTAAAGAAACAAAGGCTGAGCTAACCTACTTCAACACGGCCAAGATGCTGATCACCGCCCACTTGTTCTTATCGAGGATCACAGGGACAGCAACGCCAGGCCGGACTCCCCATTGAACGAGAAACGTCGCCAGTCGGGAAACAAGTCGACAGACCTGCCGATAAGAAAGCCCACCATCCCAGGCGCAGATAGCCTGCGCATCGGGATTAAGTCTGCCCTGTTGCGATACAAGAGTATGAACACAGCCATGTGCGGTGCCTTTGCCGTTGTCCACCTCCCAATCACTAATCAAGATCTGGGCGTAGTCCCTGTCGGTGAAGAGATCAACACTGCCAAGATTGTCGTCAGGGTTTCCAAGGATAGAGATAACAGCACGTCCAAACGTGTTGGTGAGATTTTCTGCCTGGGAAGCAGTCAGGAGTCTGTGCGAAACCCCGGTAACAAGCTGCCCATTGACGAGGGTCAACGAGAAGGTAACATCGAAATCGGGCGTGTTGAAGGCCTGAACGCAAGACAGTCTCATGGGTGGACGCGTGGAGCTGAACCTGCTTTTCAGCTCATGGGGTTCTTCCTGGTAAGACAGGCAAGTGTTGAAGAGGCTGTCACCCTTGAGGCCGAGAGCATGCTGAACTTCCGACATTGGCACGTATTGGTGCGGACGGCAGACCGCAGCATCGTCCTCAATGGACCTGAGAACTGAAGCGACGGACTTGTGATTCTCGAGTCCAATTGAACATGCCGTAGTGTTCTCAAAGGTGCCCACCGAGAGGGCCACTCCTTCTGGGGCGTCTGCTGCATCTCGACCTGATGAGCGGTAGCCGAAGCAGACTTGGTTGGAGCCAGTGAATGCACGCAGGACAAGTCCCCATGCCATCCGCATGAGGGTCGATCTACTGACATCCTGTGACCGACAAAAGTCGTCGATGTGGGCCATCGGCAATTCAACGTGAAAGTTGGTGTGTCGCATGGTGGCGTCGTTGAGAGTCATTAAACGTGGGAAGAAGCAGGGCTTCGTCTCTTGGAGGCGACCGATCCAGAAGTTAAGGCTGTTCTCTTGGCGAGCAGACGAGATGTACTGGATGCAAGTAGCATGTGACGGGTCGAGAACCTTCATAGACACTTTGCTCGAGTTGTACATCCTCTTCAGGTCCCAGACGATGTTTTGAAGACTCAGTGCCTGTTGAAACATTAGCGATCCGGGCCATAAGGAGAAACTTCCACCTTACATCGCAGAGTGCATGGCTGATATCGAGCCGCAGAAACGTGCTGGCATGCGACTTGCATACTGAAACCCTGTGGCGCGGGTTGGACGGCGTCGGACTCATTGGCGGCAAGGCGTTGAGAACAGCCACAGGGTCTGTTCCCGCTTCAGCATCGACAAAAAGCATGTCGGGCGAGCATCTCCTTAAAACAACTTGGTCAAAAAGGCCGTCCTCGGAAATGCTGTCAATGAAGACGGTTCTCAAAGCCGGATACTTAGCCACGATCTGCTGCCAAATGTTGCAGATCTGCGCCTGGTCGGCCAGTACACCGTTTGGTGATGCGAGCTCATAGATGGCGTGGTTGTGGCACGTCTCGATATCCTGGGTTTGACTGATGAGAATCTCTTGTTGTAATGCTGTGACAGGCAGGACGTCCTCAATTTCCTTGGCGCTAGAAAGCCCCAAAGCCACAAGGCGGTCAGTATTGAGCTTTGCGAGGCCCTCATAGGTGGTGTTGAGCATTGGAACATCGGATAGAGTGAGTTCTTGGCCCCGGTATCGCAGCCTACCGATGGCCTCGTAGAGAAGGTGCTCGTACATCTGGATCCATTCAGTAATCTTTTCCTGGTGCTTGGAATTACGGTTGTAGACGATTTGGACCGAAGCAGCGCCTTGATCGACCATGGCTGATACCTCAAAGAGAGCAATTCTAGACACCTCGGGGCCAATGTCGGCGGCATCTGTTGACCAAAGCCTTCCGGGAATCGTAAGTTGCTCAAGGACGCCTTTCTCCCTTTCAAGCTGCTGGACGGAGCCGGCGTATGTGAACATGATCTCCAATGGCCAACCCTCGGTGCATCTTGTCGCTGCTTCGGACCCGAAATACCTCGACGCAAAGTAACTCCATCCGCGGCGAGGAATTGATCGTCTCGTGTCCTTCATTTTGCGCAAAACATTGAGGAAATCGTCGGGCATGTCGACTTGCATTGCGACCGGGCAGAGTGAGGTGAACCAGCCAACCGTTTCTGTGATGTCAATGTCTTGACTCCATGGTTCTCTGCCGTGTTCCTGGTTCCAGATGACTGGGGCCCGACGGTCGTGGAAAGTCTGGCTAAATGAAAGGAGCAGAGCTGCCATGTAGATGTCCGACATATCAGTCTTGAAGACTTGGTTACATGCTGTGTGAAGGATTGATGTCAACTCCGGAGTGAGAGTGAAGCTTGCGACTGAGATTTCGTTATAGGTGTTGAGTGAGTCTTCGAGGCCCCAGTAGTTGTACTGGCCGCTGGGCAGCTGATATGGCATCACAAGCTGCTCTGGATGGTTGCTGATGTACTCTTCTTGCAACTCGTTCCATCTCTGAAATGGCATGGAGCGCTCGGAAAACAGCGTGCCTTCACGTAGCAACTCATCGAGGTCATGAATGATAATGCGCCATGACATCATGTCCACGACGAGATGATGGGCGAGGAGGTAGACCAGTTGTTGGCCGTCGTGGGTTCGGAAATGGTCGACTGCAAACACAGGCCCAGACTCAATATTGATGGTGGCTTGTGACTGCGCGACAATGCCCATGACTTCTTCGGTTGTGCTGACTGAATGATAACGGAATCCATAGGACCCGTCCACCTTGGGCACGATCCGTTGGGTCCAGCCGTCGGCATCAGGTCTGAACCTCGCGCGTAACATGGAGTGATGGCCGACAACCGTCGCGATAGCGGCGTGGATATCCTCCAATGTTGAGTTGTTCTTAACCCGAAGGAGGAGACTCTGATTGAAGCGGTAGCCGCCGTTGGATGCCATGCGCTGCTCGATGCGGCCACCTATTCCGGTATCGAAGTACATCTGCTGTATTGGTGACAGCTTGAAGCCTTCTAGCGATTCTTCATTCCAGACATCGGTTCTCTGATCTTTCCGGTAGGCGACTGATGCTAGCTGGCCAAGTGTCGGACACTGTTGAACGTCTTCTGGCCTCACGATGATGGACTCTGTCCGACATGCGGAAACGAGCATCATGGCAGAGATGTCATCACCCCCAAGTTGGCCGAATGAGAAATTCATGCCGACTTGTCTCGGAGGTATCCGGAGGACGTTGGCAACATTCTTTTGCAGAATCCGCTCCATCTCGGTTAATGGCTCCTGAAAGAGCTCGTGAGATTCGAGGCTCGAGATTTGGTGGTACATGTCTTCATTGATGTTCTGGATCCATGTCTGAAGCCGCCTCCGGTCGACGGAGCCCTCTCCGTTTGAAGGCATCTGATCAAGCACGATCCATGAATTTGGTACGGTGTGCGCTCCTCCCGATGTTTCGAGAGCCAGTCGAACTGCTGCAACCTGACTCCCAGCAAAGTGCATCTGTGATTGGGGGACGAGTCGGATGCTGGACAGGCTGGATTGTGAGACCCGGCCCGAGGCCAGCGCGATGAAAGCCACGAGCTTGCCCTCCAAGTAGCCAGCCTTTGGCCTGATGACGGCTGCGCTCCTTACCTGCGGCGTGGACTGGATGAACCGCTCGAGTTCAAAGTGCGTTGTTTTAACCGGTGCTGCGTCGACACTGTTGGAGGAATCGCACGATGATGTTGAGTATACGCTGTTTCGTCTGGGACTTGAGCTGAAGACATCAGAGGGAGAAGTGCTGTCTTCTTCGGAGTCCTTGGACACAGGCGCGGCCTGAACCAAGGGGGTGATGCAGGTCTGAAGCTCCGCCAAGGTCTGACAGCGGAGGATGTCGCTCGTCCTCACACCAAGTCCGAGGCTCATGCACCTCTTCCTTAGGGCGACAGCAGAGGGCCTGTCGCCTCCAAGGTCAGAGAAGGAGTCGAACAACTCTATGCTATTTTTCGGCAAACTTAGTACGGATGCAGTTGCCGAGATGAGCCTATTCTCGATGGACTCTGTGTGGAATGACGCCATGGAGGTGTCAATTCTGGGGAGACGTTTTGGGCTGACTGAGTTTGCCATATTGGGTGTAAGTGTGCTCGGTCTGGGCTGAAGAAGAAAAGAGAGCTGGGGAGCAGCTTCTAGGAGGGGTATCTCAAGAACGCATAAACACAAAGTAAGGAAGATGGCCGAGCAGGAGTGGCCAATTAACACAAATTAGACGCTGGTCTCAGGCGGAGGTCAAAGATGCCAAGGAAATATCGTTGGTCGGACGAGACGAACGGTATCGACCTTGGGGGGGCGATGGGTTTGGGGGCCAGTTTGTTGGAGTGCGTCTTTGGCGATGCAGCGTGCTGAAAGACCAACGGGCAACTGGATGTTACACGAAGAGAGGCAAGGTGGTCGAAGGTCAAGACAAGAGAAAAACGAAAGAGAAGCCGGAGTGAGGGAGAGGGAGGCGATGCTGAGGGTGAAATAGTGGGAGGCCAGCTTTCCAGACGGCTCTATTCATCCTCTCGATCCTTCTTGCTCACTCAAGCAAAGGAGTAAGACCAACAAGAGCAAGCGATGGTTGGGCAAACAGGCGAGGTACCTAGTACGACGCCGTAGGACAAGGTGTAGCCAGCAATGACCAGGGACCGGCATGGTGAGGTATGTAGGACGAGCTTCCATGGCCCCGGCCCCTTTGACGTTCTGGGGTCTAGGTTGGAAAGCAGAAGGTGGGGGGAGGCAGACTCAGATTGGGTGGTGTGAGGCCCTTGAGTAGATGACTAACAAGACCAAAGTCTGGACGGCTGGCGGATGGCCAGCTGTGAATGGCGTAGGACTGGAAAAGGTGCTGAGGTGAGGTATGCGGCGCCACACCATGGCACGGTATGTCACCATGTGCCGCGGGGTGGGCTTGCATACCCGCATCTTGCTGGAGGTGGAACGCAGCGTTGGGGGCGCAGTGGGGGGAGGGGCCAGGCATCCGTGACGAAGAATACTTGGTCTCTTTCTCACAGGCCATAGATCATACACTACCTAGGCAGAGAGGCGGGTGTCCATGTTGGACGAGATGGTAGTCTCTGGTGAGCGTGTGTAAAGTCGGAAAGGATAGGACGATGGCGCATGCTCCGCCCCCATGATGCTCAACATGGTCCAACGGACAGATACGCCGTCCTGGGGCTCATGTTGCTGCCGCCTTCGCTTGCACGGTGTATATCCTGTCAACGGCTGCGCAGCTAATCTGAGCCACCCGGGAGAAATGTAGCCGTGGCTACCGACAAACAGAGAGCGCGGCAACGCGGGTGAGAAGGATGGGCAGGGTGAGCAGGGCTGGAGCATGGATCCGGGCTCTCTGATGGAGGGGTGGCCCCGAACTAGTACCAATAGGGTGAGGTGACATTGGACTGCCGCGACTGTGCGTTTGCCTCGTGCTGCGTTTGCAGGAGAGAAGAAGAGATGGACGAAGAGCAAGAAACGAAACAAAAAGAGGCGAGGGGGGGGCCGCGGCAGCAGCACACTGGCGAGTACGTACCGTACGCACTCTCTCGGTCCACATGATAGTGTTCATCCTACTCATCGTAGGCCAATGAAAGCCGATCCAAAGAATAAAAAGACATGCCCGTTAAGGAATGCTTCGTCAGCCATACCGGCGACTCATAGCCCACAGTGTCCGATCTGCCGTAGACTAGCCGCAAAGAGGCAGTCTGTCAACATCCAGCGCCATTGAGTATGCTAAATTCGACACAAGCGCCCACTGGCACCCACAGTGCGGCTATGTTGTCGGTGCCTTGCCTTAGCGGCGGGGGCTGAGCCTGAGGAGCTGCGCAACTCTGGAGCTTCAACTTGGTTGGGAAGAGTCGCATACTATGTAGGTAGTAGTTGTCGTCGTCGTCGTCTTCGTCTTGGTCGCACACAGCTCGGTTCTTCAGAATAGAAACGGCCCGCCCAATAGTCTTCAGCTCTGCACGAGACACTCAGCGGCATCATGCCCGAATCCGAGTTATTCATGTCTCTTGTATGCGGTTGACGAGGCCCGCCGCGCCCCTCGCCGCGTTGCCCCTCCTTCGACGGGGGGCTGGACAACGGCATAGCAAAAGCTTCGGCGGTTTGGTCTGTTTGTTTCCTGGTGTTTCCACTTCCCAAAGTGGTAATCATCTCTTAATCGCTACGGCACCGTCAGCTGCTCGCTTCGAATTGACGAAACTCAGATCTCCAAGACGGCCCCCGCCTACTCAGCATCCCCTGCCGTTGCAACTTGGGAACTCGCGTCTTTCCAACTTTTTGCCTTCATCCAGTATTTGACTTTGGTAAGAAGGGCATCACTCAATGTGACCCTCTTCCCCCTCTACCCCCCCACTCTCATCCTTCTCAGTCCCGGCTCCGGAGGGCTTGGCATTCTTCGCAGGATGGCCAGACTGAGGGGAACAGGAGCAGTTGACTCTCGTAATCAACCACTCGCGCATCCTCTCTCGGCTCGCCATCTGCGCGCAATCGGATGAAGGCCCGGGTCTTCAGCACGCCTCTGCGCAGTCAGCAGCAACGGCCAGGTCGCTGCCAGGCCCGACCCTGTGGCTCGATGGCAATGGCTGCGAAACGACTTTAAATCCACTTTCATTCATAATCACCATTCACATCCCACAGGAAGTTGACTGAATCCCATGTTTCATTCCTCCCGGTCTCCAATCTTTCCACTGCCACCTTCATGCCGCCGAGACGTATGTGGCGTACGCGGCAGCAACTCTCCGGCTCCCCCAGACTCCTGTCAACGTCAACCACCTTCACATTTGAGCAAATCACGCCGGTTTTGATGTCGTTTTGAGCTCTGGGCAGCCATGTACCATTTACATATTGCTGTGCCCCGCCCCCACCACAGGACAGAGACCCCCAAATCACCCTCGCGGCCTCCATCCTGAACCGCACCCTACTATGTAGACCATCCACTCTGTTGGTAGCTGTGGCAAAGGGTGAAAACACTTCGTCCGCGAAACATTCAAAGCTCATCTGACCCTCTCTGACCAAAAGTTTCAGGAGCAAGCACGCCTGAGGCCAAGGCAAGAGGAAAGGTGACTGAGCAAACCTCCGATACAGCACCGACCTCACGGACCCCTCCCACCTTCAAGACACTCCCGTCTGGCCGACCGCGACTCTCGGGCTCTCTCGCCTTTTTGCACCCACAGTCCACCGAACACGGGACCCCTCACAACTGCTTCTCTTCCTTCCCCGTCATCCTCGGATATCAAGCGGCCCAGTTACACGGCTGGCTATGAGCGGGACGAAAGACCACATCAGCTTGAAAGGGAACCCTTGAACTGGGTTGGGAACTTTCGGCTCAAAAGGAACAGTGGAGCGCTCTCGGTCATGATCGGCCAACTTTAAGATGAGCGGCACATGCTTAAAGAAGAAACAGGCATAAGCTCACCTTTGACACAAGCTAGCCACAGGATGGGAGAACTGCCAACCCCCACTAGGTCCCCTCACCCATCTAACGAGCTCGGTTGAACTACTCCAGACTCTTGATTGTATGCTTGTTTGTTGGCCCTGTGGCCTCCTTTTTTTTAAACTAAATAAAAAAGGCCCAGGCCGGTCCAAAGCTCAAAGACTATGAGCTCGCCAATGTGTTAGTCGTTGGACAGTCCTAGGCAAGCGTCAGTGGCGATCACCTCACTGCGTACGCGGTTTAATGGGTTGGGTATCGCGAACGTAATGAGCCAGGCGACGGGTTTTCCTATCGATTTTTAAAGCCTGCTATGTCACTTCGTGTGTCTAACTCCTCCCAGCGCCAACAATGGCCCTCCCGTATCCCGCACCTCCGAAACCTGCCGTCTCCTGCCCCTCCCCTTCGCCCCGTTTCCAAACGGAAGTCCGGTGCGTCCCCACGGTCGCATGCTTGTAGTCGTGACACCGTTCTTTGCTTGAATAGTCTCACAAAGGATTTCCTAGTGATGTAGATCGCTGCAACATCCAAACTTTTTCATCCTCAATCCGAAAACCGATTCATGCTTCCGTGAAACCACGCTGGCAAAGCCCACAAAAGACGCCGATTGAGATCTACACGAGGCATCCATCCATCCAGCTGCCTGCCTGGTCCTCCGGGCGAAATCAGTACCCGCCATCTTTACCGCCCTGCCAGGCTGTACGTAGCAAGTTGTAATCTCTGCTCTGGAAGACACTCGCTCCCTGGAAGCGCAAGTAACACGGTGATTGGGTGAACTTGGGCCCATCGCGGCAAAGAGCGCCTGTCGAGGTGGCAGTGCTTCATCGGCATCTAAAACGATCGCCAAAAGTAGGCAGTAAGCTGCAGAGCTATCAGCGCAGGAGTGACGGGGACCCGCGGGACCGACGCAGTTAGACGGCGCAGCGATTCGGCGTACATGGGCCCATGTAAGATGATCGCAGTTTGATTGAGCAATCAGACAGCCCCCATCGAGCAAGGGGGTCAGTCCAACTTGTTTTGGTTGCTCCTTCGCTGCATTAGCATGACATTTGGCAGCTCAAGATCCAATCGAGCAGATGTAGGATCTTTCGCGCCGTTGCCTTGAACGTCATCATCATCAACATCAAAGGCGATGCTGGTGCCTGGGAGATGTTGGCCATTGGAATTCACAGCACCGTTGACTTTATGAGCTTCCTCCTTTAACGGCGCATCTAAAAACCAGTAGATGGGGCCCCTCGGGTGCTTCGCCGGTCGCCGGAAGGGGACTGACTGAGCAAAGGTCGGTTGAAATGTACGCGGCACAGGACACTCCAGCAAGGGACTTGATATCGCATACGTCGCCTTCGCTGCTCTCGAAAGACTGTCCTCAACCGTCCTATTGGCTGCATGTAGATAGAACAGCTTTCATATGTTGCAATGAGCACATGAAATGTCAGGACATCCTAGGCCGTTGAGATCATCTTCGCTACTAGTCCGTATCGTTCGTTATGCTGTTGAATGTGCATCTCTGAATGTGTATACTCTGCTTCAGGCCCCAAGTCCGGTTTCCATTCAGTTTACCTATGCTCAAAAGACTAATAAAACTGTTGCCACCTTGTGTGACGACCTCTCTTGCTCAATGTCAGGGCCAAGGGAAAATTTCTCTGTCATTGTTCCACCATTCACTTTAGGACCCATTGAGCTCAAACTGTGGCGGCAAACCTGGCTGTGTGTTCTGTCCCAGCTCAGGTTTCCGTTTCTCGGTAACTAACTACCGCGACGCAAGGGAGGAAGAACACAGGCCTGCGTCAACCCTGGTTGTGTTTACAAGGTCTCGAGAAATGACGCTTACCAGAGCCTGGAAATGATCCATCTAGAACATGGAGAGATTGTGTGCTCTCTCAGCCTTCCCTCATCTCCGAACAAATGGCACGCTCTTTTGCTGTTTGTCATTGATGTTTTGGAGTGTTTGACTTCTGTCGCTTGTTGAGTCGCCAGTACAACACTGTCCTTGGCTAAGCATCTTGCAACGTTTCCACCAAACATCACCGAGTAAAGCCAGCGACATGGAGTTACCTTGGAGCAGTAATCCCAGGCAGTATCAATGCACAAGTTTAGGCGTAATGTTCAACTTGGTGTCATACTTGAAAAGATGGGTTGAGTTTCTTGTGGAATCATTTGATTGCATTGGCGATGTGCGGGGACACTTATTACACTGCCAGTCCTCAGTGAGATATCTTGGGCTTGGTCGACTTTCTGGAAGATATGAATAAGGTGTGATTTCACCACACGACGAACGCTGTACAATCATTCGGATATAGCTACTCAACATCAGGCTAAATCTGTTGCAGGGTATGATTTAAAGTCACGATTCATGGCCAACAAACACGAAGAAGGGTTGTCTAGTTATGACTCCTTGATTTGACTTCAAACTTGCGAGTCAATCCTGTAGTCTGTTCCTATGACGTGCTGTTTCTCTCTTTTCCCTTCGAGTACAGGAACATGGCAAGCACTCTCAGAAAACGTCTTCCCCGTTAGCCAGATCAGCATCATCTTATATCTTGCCTCTGTGATAGATACTGAACGAGGACCGTGAGATGGGAAGACTTCACACTCCGCCCTCGGCAACGATGTGGGTCTGCTCTGGGAGCTGACGTAGTCTTAGCATAAAGATTTTCAAGCCCATAACAATTGTCTCTAAATGATGACAGATGAATTCTGAGTTGAAACATCCATTTGTGCCAGAGTTGGCTTGCTTACAGGCAGATCTCGTCATCGTCTCCCGTTGTAGCCACTCGGATGTAATCACTGGAGCCGCCGTCATCTTGTTAGACTCGTTCAGGAAAGACTGCTTTCAGGACCTCGTCCTCTATGGATTGATATTTGCTACCATTTATTACGAAAGAGACTTATTACATCGCGCGAGATGGAAGAAATTAGCGTTAGTTCGAGTTGAACCTTCAACGTAAAATAGACGACAGAGACGGAAGCCTAAAGACTTTACAATCATACTCGGATAGGTATTCCAACACCACCCCAACCAAGTGATGAATTCAGCACCAAACGAAGGCTCCCCGGACCCGCGGCGTGGCGCACAGAAGACCGCTTCACCTCGTACCGAACCCGGGCCCAACCCATTCCCCTTCGTCAACCCCGTCTCCCCGGAACGCACCAGATCAGTTCCTACACCAACAGTCCCCACGATACGAAAGCAACCCCCACCGAGAAACACCCCACGCCTTGCAAGGATGCCGGTTGGTCCCGGGTCGCATCGGGGGCCGACGCCGTGCAACCGCCAGACCCCATGGCCGCAGGGCGCCAACACGACACCGCCCCCTCTATCGACCTCACCGGTACCAAAGGATAGCCTCATAGATGGGCTTTCTGCATAGCAAGGCTTTCTCTAAAGGATTCATGTCATTTGTAAATCTATCTTGGCGCGAATCGTTCCACCATGTCATGCATGTTCAGATCAACCTTTCCAACCAACGCCTCTCCGCCCAACGGCATATTCCAGTTCCATATCATCAGATATACTAACAGTCCAAAAAAAAAAAAAACCCCCCCGTCACCCCGCTCACTTCCACGCCGTCCGCCTCAGCCACTCCCCCACAACCTTCATCACCTTGACGGCCTTGGCGTTGCCGTCCCGCACGCTCACGGGGTCCGACACGGCGGCCCCCATCTCGTGGAAGTCGAAGGCGTGGATCACGTCCGGCACGAGCAGCCACTTGACGCTGCCCCGCGCGTCCGCCACCTCCCACGCGAACCGCTCGTCCCGGGTCTCAAGCTCCTGCGTCGCGGCCACCTCGGCGCGCCCCACCGCCCCGGCCGCCGGCCGCCCCTTGCCGCCGAGCTTGCACGCCAGCTCCCATGCCTCGTAGGCGAGGTAGTCGAGCTCCGCGGCGACGATGCACACGTTGGCCGGCAGGTCGGCGCGCCCCGCGTACAGCGGCGAGATGAGCGTGTCGCGCAGGTTCGTGCCGTAGGGGATGTAGCTCCAGTCAAAGACGTCGGCGAACTCGAGCACAAAGTCGCGCTTCTGGCCGCGCAAGCCCGGCAGCTTGCCGACCTTGTACGGCCGGCGGTCCTTCTTGGCCGCCGACGGCGTCGCAAAGTCCGTCGGCGGGTAGATGGGCACCACGGCCTTGGGCGCCGCCGTCGCGTGCTCCCTGACGGACTTCATCTGCGACAGGCACAGCGTGAGGTTGCCGCCGGCGCTGAAGCCGCCAATGGCGATGCGCGACCTGTCGATGGGGAGCGACTCGTCGGCGACGACGGCGAGGTACAGCGCCTCGAGGTCGTGCAGCGCGTGCGGCCACGGCGCCCAGGGGGCTTTCCAGTAGTGCAGGGCGATGACGAGGGCGCCGTTGAGGTCGGCAAAGGTGCGGTTCCAGGTGTCGTCGTCGTCGGGCACGCCGATGCAGAAGCCGCCGCCGTGGATCGTCACGAGGGTTGGGAGGGTTTGCGGCGAGGTCTGGTCGTAGTCGGAGGGGAAGAAGATGCTGGCTTCGGGGTTAGACATCTGCCCATTGGGATGGGGGTGACATATCGGAGGACGCACCGTACGGGCAGGGCTTTCCTGCAATCATACTGCTTGATGAGGTCGGGTCGTATAGGGGGAGGCCAAAAGTACGACTTCCACGCCTCGAAGCCGGCCTTTTGGAAGTACCATTGCTGCAGCGTCGAGATCTTGGTCCCGTACACGATGCGGTTGAGCCACGGGGCTACTGGCTGATAGACGGGGTTGCCGGACTCTGTGTTTGTCGCGAGGCCCATAGCTGCCATGTCTCTTGGGTGTATCTTGTCACCACGGCTTCCAACAAGGGTGTTTCCGGTGCTATATGACCACTCGCGCTTTCAAGGCGACGCGTGAAAGGCCTCGTATGCAGAATCCAAACGACACTGCTGAGTGACGACGACTAGGTACGGAGTCGGGGAGGTGGACGTTTCCGAGAGAGAAGCTGCCAGAACACACGAAGCGCATTAGCTGATGTTTCTCTCGTACAGACGACGGCGACTTCAGGCTGGACGGGACAGGCCACAGCAAGGCATCATCGTGCGTCTGGGCGAACGGACAGAGAAAAAGGGGGCAAGAAAAAAGGGACGGAGCAAGGCGCGCTGCTGTCGGCGTGCCGGACTCTCGGTTTCACTACTTTGGCTCGGCAGCAGCGACGTGACCCTGGTGAGCGAGAGCCATTGCGGCGGGAACCGCAGAGACACCGAGTACCCGCGGACGGCGATGACGAGGCAAAAGGGATGGGGGGCACAGAGCGCAGTTCGGATGACGATGCAGGATGAGCAGACTCACGGGAAGGTAGATGGCGACGTAGAAGAGCAGGGCGACTGCGGATAGCAAGCGGAACACCATCGTTTTGATCGTCGGCTCCAACGTCGCGTCGGGCGGCGGCTGCGCTGGTATCTGTCTGTCTTCCCTTATCCCGGCCTGGTATTACCGTTCCTTTTCTCAGCCAGAAAGCAAGAGAGAAAGTGAGAGAGGAAGAGCAAGGGACAAGGGTGCACGAGTAGAGGGATGGCCAGGTTCATGCCGCTGCTGTCATGTCAAACACTAGGTTGGGGGTTGAGCTCAGGTCGTGCATTGTCCGGACGGAGCACTGTTGCATGATTGCATGTGCTTTCGTCTCCAATGCGTGTTTCTGGTTTCCAGAGTCAGGAGAAGGGGTCAAGATTTCCCCCGCCGCCGGAGCTTCAAGACATCCGCCCTTATCGTTATCGCCTCTCGAACCCTTGGCAACTCCCCGGCCAGTCCAAGCTCGAGCTATTCGATGGACCCTGAAGGCCTTGAAAAGAGCCATGGCGATCCATGGCCGTCCCATCCGTCAACCCTGTCAACCCAACAGAAGCCGCATGTAACCTCATCTTGCTATTTTTTTTCTTTCTTTTTTTCTCATGTTAATAACTATTTCTCGACTGTATGTCAAAATTACTTCCAATCGTATTCGTAGATAGAGACCGTCGCGATCTGACCCCAGGCTCGTCAGCAAGCAAGTCGTAGCCGGAACTCCGGTAGCCCATCCGGTCCCGAGGCTGCTCCATAGTCACCGCGCACTTGAAATGATGTGATGGTACTTGTTAAAGATGGCTGGGCGCCGCAGAAACCGACAGTCCTCATCCCGCAAAATAACTGAGCCCTCTACAGTAGAGGCAGAAAAGGCTAATGTCACCCACGGGACACCCGACTTCGCGCATGTTCTCCATTCCAATCATGTTCTACAGCTATGTAGCGTAAACAAAACACTTGATAGTACAATACGGTGATCCAAACCGTCTACCCAATGCATTCAGCCATAACGTCGTCTATTCATCTCATAGGCTCGACGGCTTCTGCACCACCACCTCCTCGTCGTCGTCGGGATCCTCAATGCTAGTCCGCCGCGCAGCCTCGATCGCTGCCTGGACTGGCTTCTCGTCGTCTCCCGCCGCCGTCTCGTCGGCCGGTCCCTTGTCAGCGTCCTCTGATTTGTCGTCCTTGCCGTCCTTTTTGCCCGCGAACGGCCACAGTCCGCTAAAGGCCTTGCCCCCGGACCCTCCTTGGAGCGGGTGCACGGCAAGGGGCTTCAGGATGCTCTTGTCGTTCGGGTCCGTTCCGGGCGCGGGTTCCACCTCGGGCATGGCGAAGTCGCCGAATTCCTCGTCTTCGTCCTCTTCGTCAGAGTCTTCCTGTCCGTCAAACCGGGTGGTGGCGTCTGGCCGTCTTCCGCCGCGCCACCATGACCCTTGACCCGGTTGGTCCCATGCGCCTGTCACCGCTGCAGCTGCATTTGTGCCGTGGTGGTCCTCATCATCCTCGTCGCTCGAGTTTTCTTCGTCATCCTCGTCGTCCGCGAAGGGGTTCTGCAGCCTCTCGCCTTCGCCAGACTCCGCTTTGTCGTCCTTTTCACCCTCTCCATTTTCATCACGGGATGCGGCCGCCGCCGCGTTGTTCTTTTGATGCATGGCTAGCCGAGCTGCAAGTTGCAATCGAGCTCTTGACGGGGGCGTGTTCAGTGGTGGCGGCGGCGGCGGCGGCGGAGGGATTGAAGGCGGGTTCAGAGATGATGAGTTGCTCAGGGGGTCGGTGTAGGCGCGGAACTAGAGAAGCGAGTGTTAGCGGGGACGGCTCATTCCGATAACGGCGCACGAGGTAGTAAGGCTCCCGGAAGCAACGTTC
Organism: Colletotrichum spaethianum; assembly: GCF_022836535.1. Taxonomy (NCBI): domain Eukaryota; kingdom Fungi; phylum Ascomycota; class Sordariomycetes; order Glomerellales; family Glomerellaceae; genus Colletotrichum; species Colletotrichum spaethianum. Next base: position 398,507 of record NW_026054801.1, on the reverse strand, counting down.
GTCATTGTCGTGATGCTGTCATAGAGGGCCCGGTTCCTAAGAGGTTGCAGCGGATAAGAAAGGTCCAAAGTTGCCTGGTATCCCAAGGAATCGACGCCGACGCGAACGGGAACATGTAACCCTACACTACTCGCCGCCCCCGCAGTACATCAAGAGTACGCCTCCAACACCGTCTTTGCACACGTCCCTCCCGGGCCACCTTATTCCTCCATGCCTTCACCCACACCATTCCTGTTCATTGTCCGTCTAAGCCATGCCATCATGCTAAGGGAAGGTCGAATCATGTACATGTCCTCGTCCGACTCTTCGTCGCCGAGTTCGTTGTCCCTAATCTCCTGATCGTCCTGGAATACAAGGACAGTTTCCTCGTCGCCTTCGACCACAACTTCTATCTCATGTCCAATGTCGTAGCCGGCGCCGTCGGCGGTATCCTCTTGGGTTCTGCGAATACAACAGGATCTTTCATTCTCATCTGCGCACTACGCATCTTCTTTCGGGTCCTTGTCCTAGTCGGAATCCGGGTTGTTGTGGTTGTCAAGAAGTGATTGCGTCCAGGGATCCAACGCAGGAGGTTCCGTCTCACGTAGCTCTGAGAGCATATCACTCACCTCGTTACTGACATCATCCTCGTTCTCCTCTTCACCTTCGTCTTCTTCGTCGCTGGAGCTGCCAAAGCCGGACATGAGAGTGCCTGAGCTAATGGCAAATGGACCGATGCCGTTGCCGCTGCTCTCTTGGAGGTCCGTATTGCCGTTGAGGCCGGCGTCAGCCAGGGCGCTGGAGCCGGTGTTTCCTTGGGAGTTGGAAAAGGATGATCCAAGGCCAGAAAGGCCGACGGCCGCCAGTCCGTTGCCAGACATGCCAGCGCGGTTGCCCAGCGCCACCTCGGGCCGGACGCCACCGAGAATGGCATTGTCTCGCTCGCGGGTCTCGGCCAACGCACCCTCGACGTAGTTGATCCATCGTGGGTCCATAACCCGTTCGAGGACTGTCTCTGACAGGAGCTCGGGAGGGTGTCGTTCTGTAAACTTGACCACCTCTTCAGCGATCAAAGTCAGATGACCCATGTAACCCATGCGAGTCTTCATCCTAGCCTGCGACTCGTCGCTAGCGAGTTGGCCGTTGATAATGGCCGTCGTGATATCCGCAGCCTCGAACAGTGATACTGCCAGGGTGGGGTTGTAACCCCTGTCCATAGGCCCGTTGAAAACCTGCTGAACGATATCATATACCACATTATGGAGGAAGTTGTTCCACGGGTAAGCAAAAAAGAAAGACTACTCGCATGTCAGCTCGGTACATGTCACGCCCGTCGCGACCAACTCACCAGAATTGTGGGTACAACACGGTGTTCCACAAACTGAACCTTTAGGAAATCGCCAACCACCGGCTTCACAGTGCTTGGGTCAGGGCGCTGGGGCACCGCAGGCGGCAAATCACTGGCGTCCTTCTCCGCGGCGTCGTCCGCTCCGGGAGGCGCCGGGGCCTCCGGCACTTCGGGAACCGCAGGAGCCATAGGAACCTCGGGAGCTGGCACAGTCTCTGGATTGTGCTCCTGGTCCGACTCTCCCTTTACTACTTTCGAGCCGGATTCAATCACAGACTTGGAGAACAAAGGCGCAGGCATGTCTTCGGGATGCTGGGGAGCGTCGGGAGCGCCAGGGGCGGTCTCTGCAGGCTCGGGTTTTGCCTCCGACTCAGTGGCACTGGGAGTGTAGACGACAGACGAGTCAGACTCGTCGCCTTTCTGGTTGTCCTCGGCAAGCATGCTTTGGTCTGCCTTCTCGTCGAGCGAGAGCTCCTCCACCTTGGTGACGGTGGCGTCCTCGGCGGTCTTGTCGGCGTCGGAGTCGGGTTTCGCGTCCTTTCCTGTCTCTGCAGTAGCCGTCTCTTTCTCAGCTGGCACTTCACTCTTAGCGTCAGCAACTTCCGGAATCGTGTCCTCGTCAACCTTGGGATCAGAGTCTGGTGCAGCAGCAGCCTCCTCGCTCGCGGCGGTCTTGGGCTTGATTGGCGAAAGGGGCGCGACAACCAGATCCGGGTCGTCAAACTGCTGCTCCTTGATCTTATTGTCCGCGACGTTGAGTCTAGGCGAGCTGAGCGGCTCGTCCACAAAGTCGTCCTCGTCTTTGTCCAAAAAGGACGAAGCTGGCGCGGCGGCGGGGATCTCTTCTTCGGCTTTCACAAACTCGTGGGACGTGTCCTCGTTCATCTCGCGGCTTGGTTCAACCTCTTCGAATCCGTCATCGTCTGAGATATTGGTTACCTCTAAACGACGTCCCTCCTCGGGGGAAGAATGGCCGATGCGCATCGTCAAATCGTCGCTGGACAAAGGCGCTTCTTCTCCGCGGTTTGGGGTAAGCTTACCCTCCGTTCTCAAGCGCTGACGCTCGGCATCTCTAGACGCAATCACATCTTCGGAACCAACTTCGTTGAGCAAGCCCATGTTGCTGCAGTGAAGCAGCTCGGCCATCAACTCGCATGTCTTAAATCGGTCGAATCCGAGGGGCTCAATCTTCTCGCCAAAAGTGGACCCCAGTCGCTGCTTCTTCACGGGGGTGTTCATGATGAGGTTGACAAAGTCGGGGACATGTTCCGCGAACAGGCGGAGGAGGGTGCCCAGGTAGATTGGATCGCGGCTCGATGGGACGGAGTTGGCTTCGGTGCCGACATCGGGATCGTAGTCTGAGTTGTTCTTCCGGATCACTTCGATGATGATACCAACACCCACGGTTAGCGGGTTTCCACCTCCTAGCATGTACTTGATCAGTTGCTCGATGCAAGGCTGCGACACCAGCTGGCGGGTAAGCTCGTTGGGGCCGATGCACTGCTGCTCGTTTTGCGAAGCGTTGGCGGAAATGGTGATGATGGCCTTGATGAAGTCGCCGGCAGCCGTCTGGACGACCCAGCTGTGCTCGGGGCTGAGGCATGAGAGCAAGGTTGGCACAACATCCTGGGAGTAAAGCCACTGCAGAGAAACTGTTAGCTTGGAGCATCACCCAAATGAGCTCCGTCGGACTCACCTCCACGATGCCCTGGCCACCCTCGGTGCGGTCCAGAGCAATGATCTTGAGCAGCAAGTCCATGATCATCGGGCACTCGACATGGCGGAGAAGGTCGGACACGGCGTCGGGCAGCGACTTGAGCAAAATCACCATTTCCTCCGTCTTCTTGTCAAACAGAGCCTCGTTGACCTTGGTGAAGTAGCTGGCCTGCAGAGGGTCCAGGGGTGTAGGGCGCTTCAGGAACTGCCAGAATTCGCGAATCAGGGGCTGATTTTCCATCATGGCCTCGTAGATGGACCACGTGTCCGATGACAGGACTTCTGCAGCAACGTAGGCATAGCGGTTCCGCTTCTTCTCTTGTTCCTCCTCCTCATTCTCGATGTCGGTCGCTCGCGAAGAGGCGCGGGGTCTTGAGAAGGGGAGGAGGCGGCCCTTGCCCTTGGTCTCTTCGACGGGTTCATCTGTTTCCGGGGTGGCGACGGGCTCTAGTTTGGGGGCAACGACGTATTCGAGCAATGTCTTGAGGACGTTGTCCTCGCGGAGATACTCGATAAGTTTTGTATTGTGCTGCTTGAGCTCTTGGATCAGGTCGCTCTCGTCAAGGAGGTCTTCGACGGTGAAATCTGGTTTCTCGAGGATGGTGTCGATGGTGGATATGTTGGCGTAACCGCCAAATCTCCAGAACATGGTGGCGGTATTGGTAGGCGATCTACGTCACGGCACCCGACGAGTCGCGGCTGCGGTTGACACAGAACAAGGAAACAATTAACTGAGCAGCGGTCCGGTAGTGGATCATGCGAAGGTCGGTATCCAGCCGGGATAAACAAAGGCGGGCGGGGGCTGCAAGAAGACAATTCCAGTATAACGAATGCCAAGATGTCGTCTTGTATGCCAGATCCTCAAGGCATGCGAAAAGTACGTAGGTCGTCGGGTTGGGTATCGGTCGCTCTGAATACTGCCAACTGAGACCACGGGTAAGATTAGCAACGTGATCCACGAAGCGGCGGGTGGTGTCAAGCGGGTGCCAGGTGGGAAGAGGAGGATGCATGCGGTGGTTGAGTGTGCAGGTGATGTCGCCGGCGGAGTGGAGGGGCCGGCGCATCGGACCCAAAAAAGAGGAGCTGATTGATAATGGAGGGGAAAGGATGAGGGAAAATTGGCGATGCAGCTTGCGACAGCACACCAACCGCCACGAAAAAAAAAAGGGAACAGAGGCAGTGCTGGAAGAGCCAACGACGTCGGCCGACAGAGCCGTCTTTGGGACGCGCCGACCTGCGAGCAGCGCGCGTGCACCGCCTCGAAGACGACGAGGCACCAAAGAGCCGTCGCTGCGCTGCGGGAGCAACGAACGAGGCAACGAGGCAGCGAGTCGGGGGGCAGAGCAGAGAAGACAACCTAGGGTACGTACAAAAGTGGGAAAAGCCGTAGGTGAGTGTGTCGTGCAGAGGCGCTCCAGGCCTCGTTGGAGGTGAGCGATGCAGAGGACGGGCGGGCTGATGCCGGGGCCGTCGTCGGTCGTCGTTGGGTCGAGTCGTCGGGTCGATTGAGGTCGTGTGTGTGTGGTGTTCGCTCGGAGCCTGGCGGGGTGTTTGGAGGAGAATATGCGTGGGTAGGTGAGGTGAGATGGACAACGGACGTCGTCAAGATTGGATTGCGCAGCGGCGGGTTTGAGGTAAGGTAAGGTTAGGTAAGGTACTTCTTGGCCCAATCGTTGACTCGCTCCTGGCGTGGTCGAGTCGGAGTCGGGGGGGTGCAGCTGCTGGCAGTGCTGAGGCCGGGTCGGCTGGCTCAGTTTGTGTGTGCGCGTGTGTGTTTGTGTTTGTGTGTGAACCGTCGGGGTGTGGTGGTGGTGGGCGTGTGTTTGTGTGTGTGCGTGTCCTGGCCCTCGGAGCTTTGGGGGGGACGGGAGAGAGAATGGGGGGCGTGGCACGGGGAGGAGGGTGGCACTGTCTCTCTCACTATCTCTCTACTTCTCTCACACACTCACTCTCTCACTCTTCTTCTGCTTCTTTCTTCGGTCTTGTAACGCCCAACACCGTACCAATCCCGATTCAAATCCGAGTATGAGCAAAAATGCTGATCGGAGAATCGGGGATGGCGAACGGGGAGTTTGACGACGCAGATGGAGGGGGATACAGGTACACTGAAGGGTGCCACTGGTTGGGGCCTCGGAGCGTCCAATGCGTGGATTTCCTCTCGGTAATCGTGCTCCGTTTCTACTTGCTTTCCCGGTTCCGCGCCCAGTGGTTAGGACAGAGTGACGACGGGAGTTTTTGAAGCGCAAAAAATGATATCACGGGGGGAGGGATCAAGGTACTGCTTGAGCAGGATAAACAGGGGATCGAGACTGCTTTCAGTACACTATGCCAACGTGCTTCCGTCACAGGTTCGACAGCCAGCCAGACGGACAAACAGAAGATCGATAGGAGGGTTGGGGTTTGAGTCGTGCCCAACTCACTTAACTCGCCGGTTAGGGCAGATTGGGTCCAGATTGGGTTGTTTTGCTTCCCGCCCGCGTCTAGGCCCTGCCAGCTGCCAGACCAAGCCGACCGTTCTGGGTCCTTAGTCTTTCTTTTTCTTCTCTTTTTTCTTGTTTTGGCTAGCGAAAAGGTGATGGAGAGCGAGGCAAGGTACCTATCTTCAGGCCAGGCCAGGCAAGGCCAGGTGAGGTAAGCCCAGCCAAGTGCGCATGTACAGTGTTCTATGGTGTAGGTAGTAGGTAGCTAGGGATGTCCCTCGAGGCTTCATGTACAGCCGTGCCAGCGAGGAAAGATAAGGTCGAAGTACCCCCGGGGTCGAGCAACGGGCCAAGCAACGTGCTGGTGACAGAGCAAGACAAGGAAAAAGCGGATGACCTGAAGACGTGGGAGACGCAAATGCGATGGTGGCGGCGCCTCGATCAGGTTCCGGGGCTGCCTGTCAAAAGACCGAGTCTCGAAATGCCTAGTTTGTTCCGGTCGCAGAAGACAAAAAAAAGCAATGGTGAGACTGCCGGCCAAAGGAGACGACAACACCACGGCGCGTCGGGTTAAGTCGAGGCGGGGAGCTCGGACGGCCAAATCCAGCAGCTTGTCGGTCCAGTCGGTGCTGGTGCTGCTGGTGCTGCTTCGTATTCTACCTGACAGCTGATTCGCATCTTCTTCAACCGTCTTCTTCTGCATCTCCTGCCCCTGCAGTGGGATGGATTCTCGCCTAGTCGACTACAACAGACCGGAGACAGGGTCCGGGGGTCGTTGTTCAATATTGAGCCCCCCGTCCCAGAAGGAGTGGTGAGGGTCAAAGGGTCCTTCCCGTCAAATTGTTAATCGAGGGGATCCAATCCAACCTGATGCGATGCTGCACGAGGCCGGGCCTGGGATGCCCCTCCATTGATTGCTCTTGCCCCGGGCACAGGCAGGCTGAGGAAAGAAATGGAGATTGCGCTGCAAGAGGGGCCGGACTGTTGACTCTTGGGTTTTCTTTTCCTTTTCTTTCCCCCTTTCGGACCCGACGGGGTCCTTCGGGGTTGGTGGCCTTGTGTGTGCTGCTCGTTTGTTGTTTTGTTTCCGAGTGTGTGTGACTCGAAACGGAACGTCGCGACGTGACGTGATAGTCGGTACGAGAAAGCGGGAGGTTATGCATCCCAAAGATGGGATTGATACTGTTTGTTGGTGGTTGAGAAACGGATGTCGCGTGGTACGTAGGTAGGCAAGTAGTCACGCAGGGTACCTACCTTTAGCACCTGGGTACCTAGGTACCCAGGAAAGAGGTTGCGCTGCTCCTGCCGCCCATAAAGATATCCGTACCTCCTCGGAAGTACCTCGGTCGTGGCATTCGGGTGGCTCCTGTGTTCCGCAATGGCGAGGAAACCCAGCCAGGTACATGAGCACTAACAGCTCCGGTTGTGCCTCTTTTTTTCCTTCAGCTGCTGGAGCCGCAACGAGAGCCTGTCAACTTTTCTCTTTGCTGCCCACTCTCCTCTTCTCCTCCACCAGAAACTGGCCAACACCCAAGGATCACCTTTGTTCATCTCATGTCGGTATCTCCTCGCATTACCCCAAAATCCCAACTCTCTCGTCTCAGCCAGCGTCTGATGAGGAAGAAACTGTCCCCAACATGATTCCATCCACTCATGTGCCATCCCAGGTGGCATGTGAGCTAGTACCGTACTATACAGCACAGCACAGCACGGCACATGCGAGTATAACCTGCGAGTCTCAACAGTCAACCCGGCCCAGACTCACTGAAGACCAAGTGCATCCATCCACCAGCAAACCGGCGTCTGCGTGACAGCTTCTGCGACCCCTGGCCTGCCACGTTGTTCGACTCCCTGCAGAAACAAACCTACCACGTTGTCAGCCGGTGCCGGCTTCCCCTCCCCCTCACAGCGCAGCAGCGCAAGCCAGCGCCCCCAAACAAAGTTTCCCTCGTGCCGCTTGTCACCCGCCTTAACAATTCCTCCGATGGGTCCAAGCGACCCGTGGCCTCCGTCCATATTTGTTTCTAATAATACAAAGCACGTGAATCCATCGCCAACTGGTGGCAAGCTAGTTCACGGGAGGCCGCGTTTCCTCAGGTTGAGGCTCAAAATCTCGGACACTAGACATCCAATTTAAGATGACTTGCAGCATCTCAAGGGCCACTCTTTTCACTGGTTAGCGTAGCAGTTTAGCTGACTGAGACCTGCCGACTGTCGTTCTGTCGTTTGGATGACATAGCATCAGGCTGCGGCTCCAAGACACGAGATGCATTTGGGTTTCCAACTCACGATGCGTCTTCCTATTAGCGCTGCAGCAGGCCAGGCTTCCGCACGAGGCATCACTGTTGGATCTTGACAAAAACAACTCGTCGGTAAGTTTTATGGCTTTCAAGGTTTTATTTCCAGCATGGAAGAAACGGTAGACTATGGGTCTTCTCTGTTGTTGTCGTTGGCCAGGGTGAAAATCGTTGCTTTGGAAGCCTCGACCACGGTGCCAGTGGCGGACTGATCGAGTGCGAGCATACGCAGAAGAGGGCGCATATCAATCATCTGCGCACTCGACTGGATCATGGTTTATAGGGTATACTGTAAGTTTAGTAGCACGCTCAGAAAAGCGTACCAGTATCAGAGCATATCTCTGGATTTTTGTTTCTAGTGTTTTCACTTGGTGCACAGGGCTGAATAATCGACAGTGCATTTGAAACCATGCAATACCAGGTTCACGATGCTGGTCCAAGGTATTGCTTCTGGCGATTTCACCAGCTGACAAAACCCGGCTTATCAAGACAGCGCTGGTGAGTGGTGCAATTGCTCCGTTCCAGGTTTCAACTCAACCCGGAAACGGTCAAGACTGGCACACCTGAAGTAAGCCGTAAGCCCTTAGCATGCTTATAGCCTATGCAGGAGCAGCCCAGTACAAGAAGTACGTTTGTGTGTCGAGCGAGCCGGAAGCGCATGGGTTGAGAGACTGGCACTTGTATTCACGCACATCAGATTACAAATGAGTCGCATGTCCTCAAACTCAATACGGGCCGTAACCGCGCGGCAGTTTGGTCAGAACTTGATATGATGATGCGAGATTCACATTTGTACTGAGCCGCGTGCAAACTGCTAGTGTTCACTACCAGGGTAGAATTAACTCAACCGCCGTTGTTCAGAACACAACTCCTCAGAGGTAAAACGAAGGCATCTGCATGTCTTGTAAGCCATCCAGTCGACTTGCAGCCCGCGGCGTAGACATCTCACAGTGAGCCTCTGCTGCAGCTTACAGCGCTTGACCCCCGAGAAATGCTGCTTTAGTGTTATTGGTGGTGAGAACGCGCTGTGCAGATTGCATAATCCCGGGTAACAAATCGGGGCACTCGGAGCGGGGGAAAACGGCGGTAACACTGGTCCCCGGGTGGTGTCATTGGTTACGTCATTGGTCGAAGCCCTGACTGGGCATGCGGTCCAGCTTTTGCAGCGCAGAGACATCTGCCGCCGTCGCAACACCACACCGAACCGCTACCGGCAGAGTGCGAGAGAGGGGTCTCAGTTTCTAAGCAGAAACCCACTTCTAGTGGGATCCGTGATCGTTAGTAATCGATGGGTTTTTGTAAACTCCACCATCAAGTTGCGATAGTTGGGAGTTGTACTTAACTGACCTAAATTCCGTGAGAGTTTGCGTTTCTTGTCAATATCCTCATCAACTCGTCAAGTATTCAGAAGACAACACGATTCAGCACCCTCGCAACCCCTGCAACCATTAGCCACTCAGCCACCCCACATAAGCTACCTTAGACTCATCCAACATCATGTCAGACCTCACAGCACTCCCCAAGGGATCTCTGCTCCTCGTCACCGGAGCCAACGGATACATTGGCTCTCACGTCGTCAACACGCTCCTCGGACTAGGCTACCGCGTCCGCGGAACGGTCCGCTCCGACAGGCCATGGCTCACCGAGCTTTTCAAGAGCAAGCACGGCGAAGGGGTCTATGAGCAGTACATTGTTAAGAACCTCGACGACCCTGAGGCTCTTGGGCAGGCCATGAATGGCGTTGCCGGCGTTGCCCACGTGGTATGCATCTTTCCACCATCCTAACCCGGAAGTGTCCATCCGTTAAAATACTAACGCTCGATACGAAGGCTTCCGACGTCTCCTTCACTGATGACCCGAACGCCATCATTCCTTGGGTTATCAAGGCAACCGAGAGCGCCCTGGCGGCTGCGGCGAAGCAGCCTTCCGTCAAGCGATTCGTTCTCACCTCTTCTGCTTTCGCAGCCTCAATGCCTATCCCCGACAAGAAGGGTGTCTACATTGACGAAAGTAAGTGTTCCATTGCATGGATTTGATGGGTGCATCCACTACCCGTCTCATCCCACCTGTAAATGCTAGGCGGTAGTACCATTATACTAACCATAGCTCTCAGACTCGTACAATGAGGCCGCCGTCAAGGCAGCCTGGGACCCGAACACTCCCCAGGAAATCAAGGCAGCAATGGTTTACTCGGCCTCCAAGACCGAGGGCGAGCGAGCTGCTTGGAAGTGGGTTGAAGAGAACAAGCCCGGTTACGTATTCAACACCATTCTGCCCAACTTCAACGTACGTCTTTAAGCTCCCGCGCCAAGACCGCTTCCCGATCTGACATTTCATAGACTGGAGAGATCCTCCACCCCGAAATCGGGGGCTCGACCATGGGCTTCGCCCGCAACTTGTTGAAGGGCGAGATTGGCATGCTCAAGGTTTTCATGCCGCGTAAGTGTAGCCCCCGGAAAGTTTGCGACACGCCCAGAGTCTAACGCGTTACCCTAGAATACTACGTCGACGTCGTTGACGTTGCGCGTCTCCATGCCATCGCCCTCCTCGCCGAGCCGGTCAAGTCTCAAAGAATCTGGGGTTCCGCGGAGCAAGTTACCACCGGTGACTTTATTGACATCGTCCGTGAGCTCAGGCCGGACAACAAGCTGATCCCGGAGAAGCCCGAGAGTGAGGGCAAGGATCTCAGTGAGGTTCCTCCGGCCGCCAAGGCCGGTGCCTTGTTGCAGAAGTACTTTGGCCAGGGCTGGACACCGTTGAAGGAGAGTCTAGAGGCTGGAATCCGCGACTTGTAATTCATCGGACCTGTCCCAGAATGCAGCGTTCCCTAGACCTTGTTCACCAGGTCTTTTAACGAGTATATTTATGAAGATAGACGAATTTGCTTCTTGAGACTCAGTGCAATGACGCAGTGACTGTGGGCAACATGCAGACCATAATGCCATTGAATGCGTCTCCTAACATCTGGCGATTGCTCTGTCACGGATTTAATATTGCCGATACTTGAGTCAAAGATGCTATATCACTTTGCGTACTTCTGAGTATTGACCATAAATTCCGTTGTAGTTGGAAGCTTAGCAATTATATATACAAAAAAATCAATTTTCTCTTCATTTAAAGAGAATATTTGCCCAAAAGGTAGCAAGTCCCACAAAGTGTAAGTAATGGCAAGACTGCGGACGTTATGTGACAAAGGCAAACTCAACTCCACTTTTGGTAATGCGCATATCGTCCCACGTGTCACGTGCTGATAAGATAGAGCGGCGACCCACCCTTGAGCTCCGTCGGTCGGGTGCCTGGCTGGATGATGCGTTTCCTCCAAAAAAGTAGTACTACCGCGACATCGTCTTGCACGTAATTCTCCAACCTTCTTTGCGCTGCGCCGTGCCTAGCTAACAGCATGGCTAGCTTTCCAACGTTCGACCCTTCTCGACTGACGAAGAAGGCCGCCGCGCACTATTCCTCAGAATCAGAAGAGGAAGACGACGATGATTACCTCGCCCCTGTCGCAGACCCATCCCAAGGCGACGACTTTGGCGACCTGAACCCACGAAAGCGCCGGCGCGTTGGCAACACCAAGGAGAGCGCCGCTCTTGGCATCTTTGGATCCGACAGCGAAGATGACGGCCCCGGGCGGCGATGGAAGAAGAAGACTCTACGCAGCAAGGGCATGAGCTTCGTTTCTACGGGTGCCACTACCCTCGACCAAGAGGACGAAACAAACGACGCCAACGCCAAGGAATACTCCGAGGATTCGAATGACGATAACGAGGAAGACGAAGATGAAGACGACGACGATTTTGGCGGAGTCGGTCTGGGATTCGGTGGAGCGCAGCGCGGCTTGGGTTTTAAGCCCGCCCGAGATGAGGAGAGCGACAACGACGCAGAGGCAGCTGGCGCTCCCGTGCGATCGTTTGCGAAGACCAAGTTCGACGGCAAAAACCCCCTTGGCCGTGGTTTCGTACCATCATCCGCGAACATACCAGTCCTGAGACCCGATGTCCTAGATGCACCTTCCACGCCAAAGGTAGCCCATCCCAGTGCGTTCGGCGCAAAGGGGAAGGCAAAGCCCAACCCCAAGTCCTTTGGCGCACGAATGATGGCAAAGATGGGCTACAAAGAAGGAGAGGGTCTCGGAAGAGAAGGGCAGGGTCGAAGTGTCATTATCGAGGCACACCTTCGACCACAGGGTGTCGGTCTGGGTGCAGTGAAGGAGAAATCAGAGCACGAGAAGCGGGAGGAGAAACGACAGGCAAAGCTGCGAGGCGAGGAGGTTGTCGATTCGGACGAGGAAGAAAAGAAGAGGAAGAGGGAGCGGAAGAAGAAGGCCGCCAGCGCAGGCGGCAGCAGCGTCAGCACCCCGAAACGACAAAAGCCCAAGTACATGACGGCAGAAGAAATCAAGAAGTCTGCGCCCGGACTTCACATACCGGAGGCCTTTGCCCCCATTCTGGATATGACAGGACCGGGCAACAAGCTTCTGACTACCGCATCGGGACTCCTGACCCCAACCTCTGCTGCGGTTGTCGAGTCCCCCGAGGTGGCGGCTGCTCGCAAGCTGGTGAAGAGAGCGCACGCTGACTTGGCAGCTTTCTCGGAGGAGTGGAGGAATCTGGAGGAGCGCAAGACATGGGTCGACTTGGAGCTGCGCGAACGGGAGCAGGAAATGGCAGACCTAGCTTCGGACCTGGGCAGACTTCAAGTCTTCTCCAACATTGTCACCAATGAGCTTCCCTCAGCCACCGAATGGGAGGACGTCATCCGCTGCCTGGAAAAAGCCGTTCAACACATCGAGCCAGCCACCGAAGAGATTGCGGATCTCGCTGTTGCGGCCATCCACCCCTTCTTCCGCGAGCCCGACTGGAACTTGCTGGAGCAGCCAACCCGATTTGCTGCAGAACTCAAGGGTCTGGGAAGCATCCTCACAAAGTCTGGCGAAGGCCACAAGACTGTCAACAGGTGGGACTCGACGGGTTTGAATGCCAATGACCTTTACCGCCAACACCAAAAAGCGACAACGCCCTACGAAACTATGATGTACAAGCTTTGGTACACGAGAGCCATGTCAGCCGTCCGCGATTGGGATGTCTTCAACCCTACACCGCTCCTGGCTGTTCTAGAGGCTTGGTCCGACTTGCTGCCTCCGTTCGTTCGTGCGCAGTTCCTCGATGCCGTTGTTCGCAAATTGGAAACAGCCGTGGCGGAGTGGAACCCGAAGAAGAAGCGGCAGAGCCACAAGCTGCCGCACCTCTGGCTGTTCCCCTGGCTCCAGTACTTGCCGTCGTATCACCTCGAGCCCAAGGGCACAGGGCTGGTTGCCGAAGTACGTCGGAAGTACAGGCAGCTGATTGACGTTTGGGAGTTTGACCGCGGAGTCATCCCGGGTCTGGACCAGTGGCGCGATGTACTCGGCGACCAATGGCGTCCGCTGATCATGAGCCATGTGCTGCCGGCCATGGGGCGCTACCTGCGCAAGAACTTCAGGGTCGACCCGAGCGACCAGGAGCCGTACCTCCCCATGCTCACGGGGGTGCTCAAGTGGTCCGACATCGTGACGCCCAAGGTACTGGGCGAGGTCATTGTTGCCGAGGTGTTCCCGCTGTGGCATGAGAAGCTGGGCGAGTGGCTTGGCTTGGAGGATGCGAACTTTGAAGAGATTGGTGCATGGTTCGAGTGGTGGAGGGACGACGTCCTCCCTGAGAACATCAAGAATCTCAAATCTGTCCAGGCAGAATTTGTCAAGGGCTTCGCCACCATTGAGCAGGCCTTATAGAGTCCAGCGATGCTAGCGGCTCTTCAGAGCTTGAATATCATCAGATAGACATGCCGTAATTGGCTTTCAATACCCTTTCCTATACCAAGCCAGCTTCCACATTGATAAGCTACTCTATCTATCCATTGGAGGGTTTGCCTCTTGGCGATTGTGTATTCCGCTCAGTCATCATTGGAAGGGAAAGACACCATGCCTTTGACGTGATGCCCCCAAATATCAAAGAACCCCTGCATGGACAGAGCTGGCATGACATATACCGCCAACCCGGCGCTTGCACGGCAGTCATCGAGACATATTTCTCCAGGTAGAAACTTGCGACGCACCCTTGGCCAGGCTTTTACTCAGCTCCTCAGTTGGCATTAGCTAAGGGAAAGAGAGAAATAAGAAAAAGGCTTGAGATACCAAGCTTTCTGGAAACAGGATTCCGCGGGGCTGCATAGACGTGGGGAGCCCGGCGTCGTTGCAGCCAAGCGTGGTGGCTTAACCGTGGAAAGCCCTGGTCACTCATGCAAGTGAGGACCACAAAAGACGACACCAACATCAAAGCGCCTTTTTCTTGGATGCCGATGCGGATGGCATCTGGCGGTTGATGGGAGAGGGGTCTCTTGGCTGTGTGACACGCTGGCGTGATCGACGTCAAAGGGGCGGCAGCACGTTGGAGTGAAGATGAGGAAAGAAAAAATAATAATGAAAACAATGCTTATTGGGGCGATGGCATCTACACGAGTCGCTGCGGTATACCCAAGGGTGGTGGTTTCTCGGCTTAGCCTTTGTTTCTTTTGGTGCGATCGCTTGGAGGCAGAAACCCGCAGACGGTCGACATGTAAGTTGCCCATCTTGCAAGAGCTCGAAACCGGCCAAGACGAGTCAGTTCCCTCGATGGCGCGGCCCAGGTTTGAGACTCCAGCCCCCAAGACAGAAGAAACGAGGGGATGGATTCCTTCTTCGAGCCTCTGCGGTCTCGTAGCCCAATCAAGTTTGATTACATAATGACGTTCCGTTCTGCTCCAAACCAAACGGAAGAGACGGAAGCCAAAGAGCTAAAAGCAAAAAAGGTTCGGGAAAAGGTTCGGGATGTGGGAGCTTCTTCACCTTTTATCGTCCCCCTGCTTGCGTGCACCTGGACCCCCCTCCCTGGACCGCCTGTTCCTCGTTGTCTTCGTCAGGCCGTCTCTTGTCGAGCCTGCGTCATCACCTTGGGGGCATTCGCAGTCGTGAAACCTGGGGTCGCTGAGAGACTTGGTCTCGAAGTTGGATACGGTCGCCTGGGGTCTCTTGCGGTGCGAATGTTCGGTTGACAGCGACGTTTGACAGGCATCGTCCCTATTCGTGCACTCTTGGCATCCGACTGCCAACCCATACGGTCCCAAGTAACTCTCACCGCACGGCAACAGGATGCTCCGTGTCCTGGTTCTCCCAAAGAGACCCGTACCCAAGTACAGACTTCTAATAAGGGCATCGTGTTTACATGAAAAGCAAGCCCGTCGCCTCAGAAAAAGATTTTCATCGTCGAGATCGAACTAAACTTCGACTCCAAGCTCCACCCACGGAGACGCGTGGTCCAGAACAAAAGAAACAAGGTCCTCGATGCTATGCCTCACCCTGGCACTTATACATCGGGGCTGCGTTACTCCCACCGCCCCCTAGCCGATCGAAGAGTGAATTTGTGGCGATCATGCCCTTGTGATCCGACGTGATGATGTCCCCTTGTAGAATTCTGTACCAGACGATCACAGGACCGAACCGAAGAGGATGTGTTTCTGGTTTCCAATGGCGAGGAAAGGCATGGTCATGTCCAGCGGCAAGCATGCAGACGGTCTTCACCATTGCGGCCATCTACCATTTCGAGTAAAAAGGAATCATGATGCTTCGCAACGGAGTTCTTCGCAAAGTCAGACCTAGCATGGTCCGGACCCAGCGGTCAGCGGCCCATGGTTTACCGGCGCAAATATGTTGCGTGAACCAAGACAACTTCAACAACGAGGCGGAGCAGGAGATTGCTGAAGGATACCTCACACCCGACACCTGCACCGATGCTGCGGGTGCTGCCATGTCCCACGGCCGCCACTGGGCCTGTCATCTGTACACTACTTCAGACCGTCGTCGAGGGTCCACAAGCACAGGCGGCCCGTACAACGTCGTGCGGCACTTGGCGTCGTCTCATCGCGTCCCCCAAACAGGGGTCGGCTGGGGGGGTCCGGACTAGCCCGAATAGCTTCATTGGCGCCATCCTCTGGCGGTGATGTCTCCAAGTCCACTCTGGTTTTTCTTCCCCAAGTTGTCCCCCGCTTTTTTCCCTCTATTGGAATCGCTTCTATCCCCAGATCGCACGGCATTTGCCATAAACCCCCCTTGGCGGGTGGTCACATAGCTTCCAGTGGTTATGACACCGGCCGTTCTCCCCGGCCGAGGGGGCCCATGTCGCAACGTCAAAGGATGGTTGTTCACTAGCGTGAGGCTGTCGCTGGGTCTTCCACCACGAGTTGCCACTGCACGCGACAAGTATCGTGTTTGGACCAGTACTGCCAAGTTGGCGGTACCTTACATCAGCATCACACCCCCTCCCGGCCTAGTCAAGATGCGTCTGGGAACGTCTGACCGGGAGGGAGCGGGAGTTCTACATATCAACGGCCCCTCCCGCCTGTTGTACCGTTTTCGCCGGATAAAAGGTCTTGATTTGCAAATTATCTGCTTCTGTGCGCCTTCTATTCGTCCTCTTCGCCTTGACGGCACTTGCCTTCTTTTCTTCACCCGCCCAGGTGGCTTTGCTTCCTAATCTGGTTCTATCTTCCAGAGGCAGGTCCCTGGTGTCTTATTCGTAATAATCATGTCTGAACGATCGTGTCCTGTGTCTGGGTCTCTAGGTGGCGGAAGATGTCCCGCAGGCAGACAGTCGGCGAACAGACGGGTTGGGCCGAGGGGTTGTTCTTTCTCGGGCTACACGCAGCAGGGTGATCTCCATGCTGCGTTTGATGTAGGACGGAATCCTCGCTCTCATGGCAAAACACAGCTGACCATATCAGATACCAAAGGGAGTAGACGTCGATGAGTGGCTTCGTGCTAGGTACGCTCTTTCTCCCTAGCTTTGCTTCGTGTTACTTACAGTCTACAGAGAACGCAAGGCCATCAACGAGATTGTCTACTCTGATCTTCCATCAGCAGATCATATTACCCAAGTTAAAAACGTCGACACTCTTGTCGCTGACGACAAAGACCTGCTGGCTGTTGCCTTGGGAGCCCCAGCTCGACAAGTAATCCTCCGAGCCGAGGGTATTGGTCAGCCAAGCGGTTGGAAGGACGGGTACCTCAGCGCCGAGTATGGCTTCTGCCCACCCGATTCGAACGAAGCCGCCGGCGCCCTCGCCAACTGTCCCGGCCGTGTCTGGTCCGACCTTTGTGAGAGGATGCCCGGCTGTGTCTCACGAGGAAGAGTCCGAGAATCCGTCGCCGCCCTCCCTCTCGTCGAAGGGACCGAAGAAAACGTACCGGACCAGGCACTCTGGGCCGCCATCGTGGCGCTGGGCATGCTGTGCTCCATCTACCGATACGAGGACAAGAATGACGGTTATGACGGCGTCAGTATCAACTCGATATCCACGAAGCCGCGGGTCGAGATGAGTGACGACCTCGGTCCGGAACTAGTAGGGATCCCAAGGAGCATCGGACTGCCCTATTGGCAAGTTTCCCGTCGCATGGGACGCGCCATCCCTCACTTGACCTTCTTCGACCAGGCTTCATACAACATCAAAGTGCGAGATCCGACTTCCATCCATCCCTACGTTGGCCGATTCGACAACACGGATCTGCGGTGGCCTATGTTTGGCGAGCGCACCGAGATTGCCTTTTTGAAGGGATGCGCCGACACTGCGGGTTTGTCAATGCACGCCCTTCTGCATAATTCTCATACTAACTTATAGACTTGCAGCTTCTTTTCAGCACGGTCCTGATGCCATCGCCGCTTGTCAGGAACACGTGATGAACCGCAACAATGAAGGTCTTCTGAGAGAGATGATCAGGCTAAAGGAGATCCTGGAACGCATGCCCAACGCCTTTCACTCCATCTCCACCAATCCCAGCTCGGGTGACAATTACGTCTCGGCGGCCGAGTGGGTGCGATGGGGCAAGTTTTCCGCGCCCCTATCCAAGAGATGCCCTGCCGCCTCCGGTCTCCAATTTCCCCCTTACCTTCTCATGGACGCTTTTCTCGGTCGGAAGAAATATGACTCCTTCCTCGGCAACGAGGGCTTGCATTTGCGAGCGTGGCTGCCATCGAACCTCCGAGCATTCATCGCTGCCGTCGAGTACCACTACTGTATCCCAGAGTACGTCAAGGAGTCTGGCGATCCGCGGCTCATGGGCGTCCTGGACGGCATCATCGAGGCTTATACGGGCGAGCGCGGGTTCATGGGCACACATCGATACAAGGTGTTTGGCATTCTCGAGGTGGCGTCCAAGACGGGTCGGACGGAAACCAATGGCGCCTCGGGGGCTTCCGATGACTCGGGTAGACCGTGGGAGGAGGTGCACCGCCAGTTCTCGGACGCCATGAAGGAGCGCCTGGAGCCGTACCGCGGAAACATCCCAGTCGAACCGCACGAGATGCGCGGCACCTTTGAGGAATGTCGGTACAAGTCACGCATTCTCAGTCGATCCTTTGTCGACTCAGACGATGAGCGATCCATCGCCATGGTCACTCTCGACCTGCACAACACAGGAATCACCTTCCAGCCCGGGGATCGACTGGCAGTCATGCCTCTCAACAGCTGGGAAGAGTGCGCCAAGGTCGCCGCAGCCCTCGGCCTGGACACAATGCTCGAGAGTCCCGTTCTTCTCGACCGCAAGTGGTCTCGCTTCGCGGAGCATCTCGAGACAATCTCCAAGCACGGCGTTGCCAGCTCCTTAACCAGGGGGAGGAAGCTCATGGTGAAGGACATACTACGCCGAGGCCACCTGGCGCCGCTGACGCAGGAGCTTGTGCTCAAGATTCACGCCATGCTGAGAGCTTCTTCCAATACTTTGCTGCAAGTGTTGACCACCGATGAATGGCCGGTCCGGGGCTCGCTCGGGGATCTTCTTCAGGCTGCCGTCATGGACACCCCTACGCACATCTGGGACCAGGCCTTTGACCTTTCCAATGATATCCCCTGGCTGAGCGACCTCATCCCGGTGGAGATTCCACGCACCTACTCCATCTCCAACTATCCCGAAGAGCTACTGCCCAGCACGGTCGATCTCACCATCTCCAGGGCCGAGTACAAGCTCTGCGCCACCTTTGCCGGCAAGTCCGACATCACACGTTCCGGTGTAAGTAGCGGCTACCTCAACCCGCCCGTGGGCTCTCCGGAAGACTTCGACAGCGACGAAGCCGATCTGCTGGTTGGAATTTCCAGACCGATCGCCTTCCAACTGCCTCTGGACGAAGCCGCCCCCTGCGCATTCTTCGCCGGCGGCAGCGGTATCGCTCCCTTCCGCAGCTTCTGGCAGGCTCGTGCCGGCCGTTCGGTTGGCAAGAACATGCTTTTCCTCGGCGTGCAGAACCGAGAGAAGTTCTGCTACGAGGACGAGCTGCGCCAGTATGTCAATGCCGGCTTCATGGAGGTACACCTCGCCTTCTCTCGCGACAGCCGCGGCCTCGCGTACGATCCCACCATGAGGGACCTCATTGAGCGCCGTACGGAGCCGCGGTACATTGACACCCTCATCGCCGAGCAAGGCGCCGGTGTCTGCGACCTGGTCATGTCCAAGAAACAGGGTGGCCTGGGCGGGTACCTGTACATCTGCGGCTCGGTGGCCGTCTTCGACTCGGTCATGAGCGGCCTGCGCAAGGCCATCTACAACCACCGCACAGCAACCATGGAATCCACGGACCTAATCCTCAACACCGCCTTCGCTGAGCGCCGGATCATGCTGGACGTCTTCATGACCCCGAAGCCGCTCCCCTGCAACCGCCCGACCATCCCGCTCTCGCAGCTGTCCGTCCACACCGGTCATAGACCGGGAGGGAGGATGTGGATCGCCGTCCACGGCAGCGTTTACGACGTGACCGACTTCTCTCCCATGCACCCGGGAGGCACCCTGATCCTCAAGTCAAACGCCGGTGTCGACTGCACCAAGTCTTTTGACAACTTGGCGCACACGAACAACCCAGAGGTCGCCAGCCTGCTCACCAAGTACTTTGTCGGCCATCTGACGCCGAAGCCGGACTATCATGGCTGCGAGGAGCTCAGCGGCCTCTACGACATGTGGTCGGCGTACATGAGAACCACGGTCGAGACGCTCGTCGCGCAGCAGTTCGAGATGGACGACATCCTAGGCTCGTCCAAGCTCTGGTTCCAGGGCAGCCTGATCAACATGCTCGGCGTGCGCATCTTCTACCAGTATCAGTCGCGCCTGCTTCAAGGCGGCTTCTCTGCCCTCTTCGGCCCAAAGTTCCAGGAGCTCGTGCTGAAGCTCTCCTTCACCATGGCCAACGCCGCCTCGGTCGGCTCCGACGTCAAACTCCCCGATATCCTCGGCATCATCGCCCGCGCCAAGACGTCGACCGACGCCGTCGCAACGTCCAAGGAGGTCTCCCGCGTCGGCCAGTTCATCTGCGACAGCGAGCCGGCGCGGTTCATGGAGCGCGGCATCATGGACTACGCCAACAAGTCTGTACAGCTCGACATTGAGCTCCTCGAGGACATTCGCGAGGAGGCGTGCCACGGCATGGACGCCTTCGACACGGTCATGACCCTCGACGCTTCGTCCAACGCCCAGCGCGTCACGGCCCTCTGCCAGTTCCTCATGCAGATCCTTGAGCGCATGGCCAAGCGTCTCGAGGTCTTCTACTCCAAGCTCGCGCAGTGCTCCATCTACCAGCCCGAGATTGAGCGGAACCCGGCCCGCACGCGCTGGGACCTCGTGAGGCGACGGGTCCGGGATGGGTCCCTCTTCGTCCTCACGCAGAGCACCGTGATTGGCGGCGCGCCATCGTATAAGCCCGCCGCGCAGGAAACCGTGGTGTTTGACAACGTCCTCTCGCAGATCCAGCAGACGATCCGCAACGCGCCGCAAGTGCCTGGTCCGGCAGCGCAGCAGAGCATGCAGCTCAACGAGCGACACCGCGCGAGGACCGAGGCGCCCATCAACGGCGCCTCGGCGTTTGAGTCGTATCAGAACAGCAACGCGTTGAACCGCATGTCGACCTTTATCGACAAGAACATGCGGGCCATCCGGCGCCTGAGCAAGATGCCCCCGATGCCGCTCAACACGAGCTTCGAGCAGATGGTCGCGTCGAACCAGCCGCACTTCCACGCCAACGGCGTCACCACGCCGCCGTCTAGTCGGGGATCCAGTCGATCACCTACAAGAGGCCGCCTCCCGGCGACCAACGCACTGCACATTCAAAACTTGCCTCGCCCACGTACGCCGTCGTTGGCCGAGGAGTCCATGAATCGTATCGCCCTCAACAGACGCGGCACAGCAGGCTCCGACGGCTCGCGGTCCATCTCATCCTTCTCCCAATATCGGCACCAGGGGACAATGATGCACCACCGCGGGATGTCGCACCAGTTCCCGCCGACGCCCGTCGCGACGCCGCCGCCGCCGGACCCGAACACGGCGATCCAGTCCATGGTGAGCCGCTTCAACCTCAAGTCCAGAAGCGCCGCGGCATCGTCGCCGGCGTCGCCGGCGCCGTCGCTGGACGACAAGAGCCGGATGGCGCGCATGTCGGCGCAGGTGGCGGCCGGGCCGATGCACAACCCGCGCAGCCGGTCGACAAGCACGCTGAGGTCGTTCAAGTTGAGGGAGCTTGTGGCGAGCCAGGAGCCGGCGAGGATTGCGCCAACGTTCTGAGAGCGAGGTGGCATAAAGTTGCTATTAGTTGACATAAACGAGACGGACGAGTCTATACTGGATCGAGAGAATTGGCAATCGAGGCCCTTGTGAACAAGCTTTTATGTTATTTACTTATTACATATTGAGGAAAGGCAATTCTGGGCATAATTTCAAGTTCTTTGGTCTTGTTATTGCACATCAAAACTACATCCCCTGTCCTCGCGTCGGGTTTCTACAAATTGAAGCTCTCGGACTTGACTTCAGCCACCAGTAGTATACACGCACAAATCGCTTGCATCTTGCACCATGCTTCCCATTGACATTTGAATTAAAGTTTGGAAAAGGAGTGGGAGGTGTGAGGCGCAGTCCGCCGGCTCATCCTGAATCGTTGACACAGCCAGTGCCAGCGAGCCACAATGCTCTGAATTGATTCAATCCACACATAAAAGCCATCTCAGTTTGTAAACGACCATATGCTGCGCCGGCGCTTCCGTAAGAAAATCAAGCCTATAGAGCATGGCCTGCAGGATTTACACAACCAGGCGGCAATATGGGAACGACTTCGCCCGAATCTGTGCTGGCCTACGGTCAAACACCCCAGACGAATCAAACGCACATTGTTTATGTGGCCGAACACAAAAACACATGCAAACGTCTCCTGTAGGGCCGCGGATGAACTCCTTGCAAACACCACCAGCGGGGTTCGATGGCAGAGAATCAAAGGTAGGATGAGCGACAGCCACAGGCGAGACTGGCGAGACTGGTCTGTGATCGTCCCATGTGTGGCGAGTGCAGGCGTGGCTGACGCACCCGAGCGTGGCTGAGTTCCTGCACCCCAGGTCCGCGCCCAGGCTGGGACGACGGCACACCACCACCTGACCCAATCACTCGTCAACAAACACCAAGACGCCCGTGCGACACGGCATCGCCACCAAGCTTGGTCTCCTGTCGATTCCTTCACATCTTGACTTGGCCGACGCTGCCAACCGTACCAACAACCACTAGAGTACTGCCGTGTACTATAGCGTAGCTGAGCCCCGACCTGTCCCATAGAACAGACCATGATATCATTCCTTCCGCTTGGCGGTCCCGACTTACCGCGCCGTCTGGCAATCACCTCTTCGTGTTTCCTTTTGCTCCCCGCCTCAGCGTGATGGCCGCGACAGGGACCACCCCCGCGACGATGTTATCTCCCTCGTTCTTCACCTTTCTACTCACCACTTGTCGCACTGGGCGCACACCAATCCAAGCACTCCAATCGTGTGTGACGCAGTCCTCGAGTTTGCTCGGCTTAGCCCCCTCTGCCTCCCTTTCCTAGTCTTAGTCCACCGGCCTGCGCCCGAGGCGAAATGAAGAGTGCACCGGGCGTGGCCCTGGTGTAAGTGTACCATCCAACCGCCCGACCCGTTTGTACCTGCATCGGCTTTGCGCACGTACACACAAACGCAGCGTGCAACAACACAGAGAGTGGTACTCGCACCGACCCTCGCCTTCCATTCATCTGATGTTGGCTCGCAGACGGAAGCGAACGGGCGGGTGCGCCGGTACGAGTGTATACGCGGGCAACAGCAACAAGGCCACCCATCGGACCTTTTGATATAAGTTACTAAACTCTCTTACAGCCCTCCGCTTCCCACCACCTTCCCCCCCCCCCTCCCCATTCCCTCTTCTCTCTTCTCACCTCACATAACCTATACCCCTCCGGCAAGTAAACCACAGCAACCCATATATATACACACACACTATGGACAAACCAACCCAACAACCCCCCGTCGAGGCACCCGGCTCGGACAATTACGTCTCCGGCCCGCCCCGGAGTACCAGCAACAGACCGGCACCACCGCCGCCGCGATGCCCAAGTACGGCGGCCCGACAAACACCCCTCCGCCCCAAGGCTACGGCGGGTACAACCCTCCGTTGCAACCCCAGCAGAGCTTCCCGATGCAAGGCGGCCCGCAGAACTTCCAGCCCTACGGCACGCCGCTGCCCGCCCTGGGCCCGCACCCGGCGCCCGTCGAGTGTCCCGACTGCCACGCCCGCGGCGTGACGGCCGTCGAGTACTCGTCCGGCGGCTTCACCCACACGTTGGCCGCCGTCGTCTGCTGCGTGAGCTGTCTGGGGTGTATCCCGTACTTGTTCACGTCGTTGAAGGACGCGAGGCACAAGTGCTCCAAGGTATGTGTTCCAATGCACGGTGTCGGAACAGAAGCTAAACGGTCGGCAGTGCGGTATTCCTCTGGCGACGTACCACCGTAGTGGAAGGACCGAGGTCCACTGGCACCAGGCCTACAATGGTTGAACGGGTGCCGGAAAAGACGTGGCATGAGCAGCCGGGGATTGAGAGCAGCATGTCCAAGGGATACCAGGATGCTTAGATGGAGATGCTGCTGCCAGTTTGATACGAGTTGGGTGCAAAGAGGTTCGTTGGTACGAGGCATCATTATCACGCAAGGCGCATAGGATACCCTTCTTCACTTTAAACCAAGTAGTCGGCATTGGTTAAACATCAAGTCGCCTTTTGCCGTTTGTTCATTATCCACGCCTGGTCGTACCTCAGAACACAATCTTTCGTACTGCTGCTTGTGCTCGCGTTGGGCAAGGCACCAGTCGAGATCGTGACTCTGCAACTCCGACCAACCCGGTTGAAACTCGTGAAAATAGCCAAGCCGATGCCGCTGCCGGATGCCGCCCGTTGGTCTTTTTGATGATGCTCCTTGACCGCAGCTGGCGAACGACCACTTCAACACCAATGCGGATGCATAAGTTGAAAGCCCGGCGAGGACACGATGCGGGTATCTATTCGATTATGTACAATCTCCCCTAAAATCTATATCATCAGCGAAGGCATCACGTAATCGTCAGATCGTACGCCGTACTTTTGACCCCATTTGACGCCTGCCTCCGGTTTTCCCATTCGCGTTTGCTCCTCGTGAATCGTTACGCCGTGATCCCGTATCTGTTCTCGCCGTGATCGATGGCGGCCCGGCCTGTTGCCTCTTTGCGCAAACGCCAGCCGGCCACCTCGTCACCCGGTTGTTGTAGTATCATCTGGGGCCTCTTGGCAGGAATGCTCAGTTGGCAAAGATACGCACGTTTAGGTCGACACTTCCTGTTGCAATGACACAGCGAATCTGGACATCCTGCGGCTTCGCTGCTGCCTTGCTTGGTGTTCCGTTGGCGCCGTTAGCTCCGTCGCCATTTGTTGCTGCCTCCCGCACGATACCAGGTGCCCAGCGCAAGCAAGAGACGAAGTGGCCGTGTACGTCGTCGAGCACCTTGACGCATTTGCCTTCCTGGGCCAGGTCCCAGCATCGTAATGTCTTATCATCGGACACACTGAGTAGGTACTTGCCTCCAGGATGGAAGACCAGAGCGCGCACCCAGTTGTCGTGGCCAGTAAGAGTCTTGATGCAGTTTCCTCGGGCATCCCATAACCTGATGGCCTTGTCACGACTTCCTGTTGCCATGAACTCGGCGGTATTTGTCGCTGGCGGTGGCTTCTTGAGGCCTGCAAGCGTCGCCAAATGGCTGTACGAGGAAGGCGGTGCGAGTGTGCAACATTCGACAACATGTTCGTGGCCAACCAGCATCAACTTCACTTCGGGATTGGCGACGCTAATGTCCCAAAGCCGGCCCGTCTGGTCGTTTCCGGCCGATAGAAGGAAACGGCCGTCCGGCGACGGGCAGACGTCTCGTACCCAGTCCGCATGTCCCCGTAGTGTCTTGACACAGTAGCCCGTGGATACGTCCCAGATGCGCAGTGTCTTATCGCGACTCGCCGAAACGAGGAGGTTGCCTGTGGCGCCTGCCGCTCCCGAAGGGATGAATCTCACTGCACTGACGCTGTGGTCGTGGCCAGGCAGCGTTCGGATGTTTTTGTACTCGTCTGAGGGATCCCATAGCTTGATCGTCAAGTCGCTTGAGCAAGATGCGAGCAGGGTAGCACCGCGTGGGCCTCCAAAATCGACGTCCAACACCGCCTTCGTATGTCCCTTGATGGTCCTCTCCAGCTCGCCCAATTCCCAGTCCCAAATCTTGATAGTGTAGTCCTCTGAACCCGAGGCAAGGGACGAAAATACGGGATGGAACGCTACGCAGGTAATGGGATCGCGATGGGATTGAAGGGTGTGTCGGGCGGGAGAACGGGGCAGCCAGCTGGTGGGATCTTGGTTTCGTCGGGATAGCGAGGTCGGTGTAGCGTTATCGATTTCTGATTGCAGAGAAGCGGTTCGAGACTCGAGCTCCATGATCTAGCAGCGTCCAAGTCAGCAAAGGTCGCCCGGCGCGCGTAATAAGACGCCAAGGGACGAACCTTCTTCTGCAGGCGCACTACACTGGTCCATTTCTTTTCCAGCAGGCCTTCATACTTCTTTGAGGTGGCAGCATCAAATGAGTCGCCGATCTGCAGCTCTTCCCTGAGGGCATTTGCAGCATTTGGTAGGTTGCTCGAAGAGAGGTATGCAATGATGGCTTTGTGCCTATGGAGTACCGGGGTCAGTCGAGGCGCACAACGGAGGGATTGCTGGGCAAGAGGGAGACCAACAGCTCCTCAGCCTGCCGAGGGGTCAGGATCTGGCTCATCCTGGCTTGCGGTCGAAGCTACCAAGCGAAGGGGAGAAATGGAGGTGAAGAATCGAAGTTGAGGGGCCAGTGGTGCCACAGCAGGGCGAAAGGGAGCACAAGGGGAAAAAATCCGAGAGAAGTCGGTGAATGTTTTGTTGATTGTGCCTGCAGGTTCTCGCTTGGTGCTTTGGTGCTTTGGGCTCCGTGTGGTGGTGGCGGCGGTAGTAAGTGGTGGTGGTGGTGGTGGTGGTCGCAGCAACCGCGATGGGCGCGACACGTGCAATCAAAGCAAGCAGGAGCTGGGTGGAAACTAAGATAGGTAGTGGGCGAGGCTGATGGTTTTTTGTGTGTGTGCAAGCAAGTTGCAGTCGAGGGGTTTTTTTTTTCTAGAATTGGCAGCCTTGTCAATCGGATATTTTGCTGCGGCGACGGGAAGATGCAAAGAGTCAGGGCCGAAGGGGGAGGAGACCGGGGCCCAGTGGCAGATGTTCGTGGAGTCGAGTCGGGTCGGGGTGCGTTGGGAAAGGCGGTGTCGGCGTTGGTGTTTCTCTCTGTCTCTGCGTGTCGTGTTCAGGGGTTGGGCTGCTCCCAGGCGTCGGGCAGCATATCTATGTCGTTCAATGGCGGGTTTGTTGACTTTTTGGGCCAGGAATTGGAATGGGCTAGATGCGGGTTTGGCGATGGGAGCAAGAGACAAGATGCGGATGGAAGCGAGGGGTGAGGCTCAGCAAAAGGGTCACTCCGTGACGCTAGGAGTGGGCAGCGGCAGCGATGACAGCAAGAAAGGCAAAATGTTTCATGTGCTTCAGACTGCGGAGGAAGCACCTTGAAGAAACTTGGTGTGATTGCCGGGAGATGAGGCGGTGCGCGTACGCGGCAGTGGTAGTGGCACGGGACAGTGGACTGGGCGGTCCCCGAAAAAGAAGACCCCTCCATAGGGGCCCTGGGGAAATCTGCGCTCTTTGTACACTGATCTACCTAGGTATCTCGCTCTTGACAGAGGAGACGCGGAGGGGATATGAGGAAACCTCAGCCCCGAGAGTGGGATGAAGTGTGGCTAGGGAAGGTCGATCTGCCGGAAGGGATGATGTGGCTGGTGGTGCCACCCAATTGAGACCATTCCCTGCCAGGTGCAGCCGGCTGTGAGATGTGCTTCGGTCTCCACCTACCCCAGTGACATCACTTGGCTGGCTCAGGCTGTATGCAAGGGTAATGAATGGTGTTTCTATGGCAATGGAACAACAGGCTCTGGTTGCGTCGAAGGTCTTGAGCACAAACACCAACATGCCGCTGTTCGTGGTGCCCCGCCCCTGCTGCAGCCATCGGCGCACAGCAGCAGCCCAGCCAGCCAGACTCTAAGACCCGACCAAAGTGATGGGACGTAGGTATGCAGTACCTATGTATCTTGGATGGACATGGGTTCCACTCAGCCACAGTTTGATGGTTTTGATTCATGCCATGATGGGCAAGTCATGAAGACGGGTTAGGGGGCACCCATCCATTCATCCATCCATCCTCAGTGGCTTACAACGGCCATTAATGCATGAAATGAACAAGTCCATGCTTCCTTGGGGGGAAGAAGAAAGCAATGGAGCTCATCTAACTTCAACGGCTCCCGAGATGGAGACCGAGGTGAGTCAAGGTCAGGCCAGGTAAGCGCAGGTGAGAGAGCCCAGACCCATAAGCCAATTATCCTCTTTTATCCATTGGCTGTCTGGCCTGGGACATCATGTGACCTGTGTTGACCCGGGAAACCAGTGGCCCAATCATGCCCAACTACCCGATGTTCGCGCGCAACCCCCCACACAAACACGTCAGGTTCAGGGTCAGGAACAACGGCCCCAGGGAAGGAAGAAAAAGAAAAAGAAAAGAAAAAAAGGCCAGGTGCCCAATGCAGACCAGACCGCCCACCTTGAGCCTCTCTGCCCACCCGCTCGCAGTCCGCTGCACCCAACTGGGAAGCAAAAGCATAAGCACAAGTACAAGCAAAGACATCTGGGTCCCCTTCGCCCTTGTCCCGACAACCAAAATTCCCTGTGCTTCTTGTTCCTGGACAAACAAAAGAAACAGGACCCCCAGTCACGTTCTCTTGTACACACAACACACACACACACACACACACACTCCAGTGTTCCAACCTTCGGACTAACCTCGAATCGCGCCCTCACCTGCACCGACGGAACGCGCTACCTGCGCTACGGGAACTCCCACGTCTAGTCTCTCTCGAATCCTCTGTCCCGACCCCTTGTTTCCACGCGAACTACCTATCGCACATACCTCACCCTATTCCTACTACTCCTGCTCCTACAACTCCCCAAGTACCAGCAGTTCATTGACTCGACGACGGGCACTCTTACTATTGCTGCCGCGACAACCTTCAACCATCTGATCTCGTTTGCCTCGACTCTCAGACTGTAAGCCGTGCCTGCCCCTCTCCCCATATCACCACAAACATCTACAGTCATTGCTCCTGCAGCTGCCCGCCGCCTGCACGCGGTGGTTCAGCGCGCTTCTGTCCCCAACATGAACCGCCACGTCAAACATACCCGTTCCCTCTCCAAGCTAATCAGACGAGTAGGTAGCTTCAGAAAGCTAGGAGTCCGCGACAAGGAGAATTGCCCTCCCGATTCAAGTCCCGTCCCTTCTCCTCGCCCTCCCCCCGCTACAACCGAACCTCTACAGCCCCGCCAACAAGCCTCCATTCCGATGGCCGAAGAAGAAGACTTCAGCTCTATCCCCCTCCAGGACAGGTTTGTCCACAAGGTAACGATACTGCCCCTCTCCTCGCGCCGCCGCCTCGTGGCCCCTCCTCTGACGCGCTCTAGGTGTGGAAAGTTCGAAAGCAGGCCTACGAAGACGCCGCCAAGGCGTTTGCTGCCACCGCCGACGAGTACGACAATGCCTTCAGACCCTTCCTCTCCGATTCGGGCATTTGGAAAGGCGCCGTCGCCGATTCCAACGTCGCCGCTCAACAAGAAGGTCTTGCCGCGTACTGCGCGTTTCTCAAATTTGGAGGCAAGGAACACTGCACAAGGACGCGCGGTGTCACGATAGGGCCCATTTGCGAAAAGGGCCTGCCCTCAACACGCGCCGCCGCCAAGGACTCGTCGTTAGAGGCCCTCCTCCTGCTTGTCGAGCTTGATGTCGCGCCCCCTGTTATTGAAGAAATCATTCCCGCCCTCTCCAACAAGCAGCCCAAGGTTGTCGCCGCCGCCATCACCGCCTTGACCGCCATCTACCACAACTACGGATGCAAAACGGTCGACCCAAAACCCGTGTTAAAGGCCCTCCCCAAGGCATTTGGCCATGCTGACAAGAACGTGCGTGCCGCCGCGACGAACCTCGCAGTCGAGTTCTACAGATGGCTGCGCGAAGCCATGAAGCCAATGTTCTGGGGCGACCTGAAACCCACGCAACAAACCGACCTCGAAGCCCAGTTCGAGAAGATCAAGGCGGAACCCGCCCCAAAGCAAGAACGGTTCTTGCGGTCACAACAAGCCGCCATGGCGCGCGCCCCGCCTCCAGGAGCCGAAGGAGAAGAAGAGGACGATGGGGACTACGGTGAGGAGCCGGCCGAGATGGACGCGTTTGATTTGGCAGAGCCTCAAGACGTTTTTGGAAAGATTCCTGCCAATTTCAACGAAGCGTTGGCCTCGTCGAAGTGGAAGGAGAGAAAAGAAGCGGTGGAAGGCCTCTACGCTGCAATCAATGTCCCAAGAATCAAGGACGGCGATTTCAACGAGATCAACCGAGGACTTGCCAAGTGCATGAAGGATGCCAACGTCGCCGTCGTCACTCAGGCTGCGCAGTGTATTGAAGTTCTGGCCAAAGGCTTGAGATCCAGTTACGCGAAGCACCGCGCCACCGTCATGCAACCCATCATGGACCGTTTGAAGGAGAAGAAGGCGTCTGTGGCGGACGCTCTGGGTGCTGCTCTGGACCAGGTTTTTCTGGCGACGAGCCTCACCGACTGCCTGGAGGACATCAACGCGTACCTCGTTCACAAGAACCCCCAGGTTAAGGAGGGCACCATGAAGTTCCTCATTCGCTGTCTGAGAACAACCCGAGACGTGCCAAGCAAACCCGAAATCGCCTCAATTGTCGAGTCGGGCAAGAAGCTGTTGTCTGAGTCCAGCGAGGGTCTCCGTTCGGGTGGCGCTGAAATCCTGGGCACTGTCATGAAGATCATTGGCGAGCGTGCCATGAACCCGCACATGGAGGGCCTCGACGACATTCGCAAGACCAAGATCAAGGAGTTCTATGAGACCGCTGAAGTCAAGGCCAAGGAGAAGCCCAAGGCGCCTCCTCCAGCAGCAAAGGCACCGCCGCCGAAGAAGCTCGTCGGAGGGAAGAAGCCGCCGATGAAGAGGCCAGTCATGCCTCCAGCTGCGAGCACACCCCCGCCAGCCGATCCCGAGCCTCTGTCGCCGCAGGCCTCCTCCCGTCCCAAGCCAGCCGGTACCAAGATGGGCATGCCGAAGCCGTCGGGCCTCGCTGGCCTCAAGTCGAAGCGGCCTCTTGGAGCACCGGCCGCCGCCTCCCCTCGTCGTCCTGCAGCTGCCCCCATCATGCCCGAAGACGACCCCGCCCCTCCCCCACCACAGCCTCGCATTGGCCTTGGTCGCGGCGGTCTTGCCGGACGCTCGCTCGCCAAGCCTGCTGCTGCCCCTGTACAGATGCCTCCTGCGTCACCGCCACCCTCCGACGGGCTCACCGCGATGGAGCGGGCTGAGCTCGAGGAATTGAGGGCAGCGAACGAGCGCCTCACGCGCCAAGTTGAAGAGATGCGGCACGAGAGGAGCAAGTACATGTCTGAGATCCAGGAGCTCAAAAACCAGAACGCAGGCCTCATCGAAGACCACACTCGCGATGTTCTCAGCATCAAGGCCAAGGAAACGCAACTGGTCCGCGCAAGAAGCGATGCCGAGGCCACAGAACAGACAAACGATCGCCTCAGACGCGAGCTCGACCGCCTCAAGAGGGCGCTCAACCACGCTGAAGGCCTCAACTCCAGATCAGGCATGGCCAGCCCTGGTATGTCCAATCTGCTTTTATTTTCTTCTTTGGCTTGTCACTAACGCAGTAGTAGGCCTCGCTTCGCCCACGCATGATGACGTCGGCATCTACCGTGATGCTTCGTATGGGTCGTCCTCTGCCAGACACAACCGCATTAGTTACGCCAGCAATATGTCCGAGGAGAAGGAGAACGGAGACCATCACTACCCTCGCTCAAAGGCGCTTAGTCCCGAACTTAGGTACACGGGCAGTGCGTCCTCTGGTCGTGGCAGCCCTGCTAGAGGCTACCGAAGCTCTGTGGCCACTCCCATTGATGATATGCCGCCACCTTCGTTCCCTTCCGGCGGAGGAGGTGGTGGTATGAACTCCAACAACAATGGCGTGGAAAGCTGGAAGCGTGCCGCCGAGGTGACGAGTCAACTGAAAGCCAGGATCGAACAAATGAAGGTTAGTCATTCGTCCTGATATGTATCATTTACCGACACAGCGACTGACTTCACTACGTAGGCGAAACAAGGATTTGCCCGTCCTTGAACCTGGCCAACGAAACCCCCGGAGTGGGAGGCAATGTCAAATACTCATGTGAATATGATGGCGGTTTTGGTTGGAGGCTCGTGACGGTCACGGTCGGAAGGGGGTCTCGCTTGTTTTTGGTTGCATATCATTGGCGTCGGATGCATACCCATTCCTCATATCCGGCCTCCACTTGGAACAGGCACTTTTCTGTCTGTATGAGTTATGGATTTTCTCTTCTGTCAACTTGCTTGTATAGCCTTGAGGGGTGCAGTTGTACTTTTTAATTCACGATGGTTACGAACAGAACTATCTGCCGATCAGAGACTCACAACGAGGGTCAGCAGACTTTGCCTCGCTTGACAGTGAAGCCGTGCACACTTGGTTCATGGTTTCGAGTATCTTGTTGTGGGCTTGCTACGAGCGATGGTCATACTATCTACCAAGTTTAGAAAGCTTCCTCGACCGCCTAATCCAACAGCCCTATCCACCCAAGTTTGCACTTTTCCGTTGCTGACCAGACTGCACATAACCCCCAAACCCGATATCCAATGTTTCCTCAAGCACGGTTCCACCAGCCAAAAGTCCGAAGCCCCTCGATCCATGTCTTGCGGGCCTAGACATGCATACTTTTCGATTCTAAACACTCTGGACAAATCAATCACCCCTCTCGGTCCGTCCTGCACCCTAGTTTCCACCCTCTCAACAGTGACGAATCCAGTTCTGAACTTGGGGATGTACCTTGCATTCAGCCCCTGCGCGCTTGTTCTCCTTTCTCCCAATGTCCTCCGGCTCCGGCTCCTACTCTGACCTCGCCTGCCTCCGCCGTGCGTTCGGCGGCGGCATGACTTGGGGTGACGGCCTGAGGACGTGCGTGTCCTCATCAGCCGGTTCGACCTGGGTTTGCGTGCGCCTGGCGACCCTTCCGTCTTCCTCCTCCAGCAGGACGCCGCTCCGTTTCGTGAGTGACGGGATGTGCGACGAGGACTGCGCAATCTTTTCGAGCACGCGGACGGGGTCGACGCGCAGGGCGCTGGGGTCGACGCTGTCTATGCCGATCCTGCCCCTCTGCCGGCCCACGTCCTGAACAGAGGGGTCGGAGGCGGAGGTGAAGGATTTGACGTCTTTTGCGGTAGGTAGTGCGAGGCCGGGCGTAAGGAAGAGGACGAGTAGGCTTAGTGCGGAGAGGTGCATCTTAGGAGATGTCGTCGGTTGGATGCTGATGATGGGCAAAGCTAGGGTTTTTTGGGTGGTTGAGGTGATGCCAAGCGGCTCAGCTGACTATGTCAGGACGTGCGAACGACAGTTGCCTGAGCTCGGGAGGAGAAGGGGGGGAGAAAGAAGAGGTGACAAGTGACAGGGGCCAGCACAGAAACTTATAGCTCTTTGACGGTAGGCAAAGAAGCTTTTTCTCCGTCATTCCATCCGCGGTCTTGGGTTGAAGGATGGGGGATGTAAACGGTGCGGACGGGCCATAACGGTGTAAGTGCATCGGCCATTCTTGACACTTTTCTCGGAATCGCCAAGGCGGCAAAAAGCTTATAGTGAGGGGGAGAAGAGCCTCAGATGGGGGCAGGCCTGGAAGGTGAGGGGGAGGTGGGGGTGGAGAGGATTTCAAAGGTTCTGTTCCAGATGTTGAGCGAAGTCTGGTCATTCGTCCTCGCAGTTGAGACCAACCTTGATGAGGACATCGTTGCGCCCGCGCGTCGTTGCTTCGAAGCTTTTGGGAACCGGGGAACCCCACCTGCGCTTCAGAGGGGGAGCTTTGATGCCGGCCTTGCAACGCCTGCAGGTTGTGCTCTCGGTCGAACGAGGCTGGGCTGAGGTCCTGTCAAAGGTCCGAGCTGGTACGGTTTTGCTCGTTGTTTAGAACAGACTTTGACAACCTGTTAGTGGTGGCTAGGTGTATGCGCGTCGAATTTGGGAATGGATTTGACGAAACTTTGTCGCCCCTATCATCCAATTATTCTCTATCACATCGCGGTATCACTTGAAATGTACATTGCAAAAGACAGTCGCTATGTAACGACTGTGCTCCGAACTTCGTTCGTGCTTGCGTCACATGAAGCTAGATATATATCGCTGCAATCAATGCTGTCGCCGCAGTCTCTATGGACCACCACCCGCCTGCCTGGGTAGCAGCTCCGTTGTTTGCCTAGCAGTCTCCCTTCTCCCTTGTGTGTTAAACCAACTTATCATCAGTAAGACTCATAAACAGATGGGCCATCAGGATAGGCCTGAGGATCTAATCATGACTTGCACGAGCAGGACCGATAAAGCTGCCCCTTCCCAACATCTTGATGACTGGTGGGCGCTGCTTGTTCTGAGTGCCTGCTAGTACGCTCAGTCAGGGGAATAGTTGAGAGTGCACGATACCCTACGCTGCTGGATGCAGTTCTGCTGATCTGTTGAAGGCAAGTGCTTCCACTATGACTTTGAGTGGCTGACTCTGACTCCTGTCCCAGTTGAGAGCTATGTTGGCACTCATATACGTATCATGCGGGATGTGTGTGTTTGCTTAGTCTGCGGGTTGTCAACATAGGTTACACAATTCTTTACAGTTCAACGTTCAGTCATATCAGCTTTGCCTCTCGAGGTGGAGCCTATTTGGATGTTGTCGTTACTTTGTAACCAGGCTAAGTCTTAAGACAAAGCAAGAGTGTCAAGAGTGTTGCTACTAAAGACTTGCTGTTGTTGTTCTTTACACGGGAGAGAAAACAAAAAACGCTAATATATGCCCGAACACGTGAAGTATTTCTCGACGTCATGCATGAGTTTCTTTTCCGTGATTTGTCTTTACCGTTTGTACTCGGTCAACTGGGACCCCATATTAATGTTCTCTCACCTACTTTGTTCCCTTTTCTCATATTTTATCCAATGCTAAGCCGGGATCTGCCAGCGAGCTGTCCCGATTCCGTTACCGTGAACAAATATGGGGTCCCAGTTGACCGAGTACAAACGGTATCTGGCGTCCAAATATGCAGGGCGGACATCAATGCAAGCCAGCTGCCAATGAGAGGCTAGAAGAATCTTCTGATCGGCTTGCGTCCCACGTGGGTGACGCCGTAATTTTTCTGGCCTGTCTCGAAAGACTGGCAATATCAGCACCAGACCGAGTTTGAAAAAGACGGGGGATCTCGTAAGGTATATTGAGTCTCGAATAGGAGGCATTCGCTCTTTTTTCAGCTGTGTTTAGCATTGTAGATTTCTTTTGGAAGAATATGGTTGACTGAATTTTAACACAAACACTCCGGTTGTTTTGTCATACGAGGTCTCCTTCCATTGATGGCCAACCTTTTTGGCGCGTGATGATTCATTCGCCAACCAGCCCGCAGGCCCTGAACTCAAGATGGATACGACGGCTTCAACCTGTTAATTTAGCCAGGTTCAGATACCTGGTGATTCTTTTACCGAGCTGAGATGGCGAATGGGAAGCTCTTGATGTGACAAGGCTGTAGCTTTTGTTTTGCGCTGAAAAACACGACACATTCTCTGTGTTCCAGCGACCTTATACAGCACAAGTCACCTATTGGAATTTGTCAAGCAAAATGGTTTAGGGTTCAGTCTGTCAGATCCTAGGTGGTCAAATAAACATATAAAACAAGAGCTATTCCTTGTATCTAGTTGCGTGCGGGAACACAGCCAATCATCAGTGGTTTGTCCATAACCGATGGTAGGGGTTGATTATTGCACCTACTATTTGAGATATAGTCTTTTTTGACTGGATGATCAAAGTTTAAGCATAGTATACTTTTTGTAGACTTGTGCTACTGGCAAGGAATCCAAAAGGACAGAATAGGGACCAGTGATCGAAGTAGCAATGCAACACAACACAGGTATTAAACTCTTCGCGATTTCATCGCCTTTGCTATGAATCCCCATCAGTCACGTCCATTCAAATACGCCTATCGAATAAATCCGTACAGGCCAGTCGCATGGCTCATCAATTATCAAATTATCATTCTACACAGGACACTGATGGGGCAGCTTCATTTGAATCGTCATCTCTACTGTCAAGGTGAAGTGAGACACTGCCTCGGTCTGTCTGGGTTTTCTGGTATAGAATGCCTCACGCTAATCACAATCTTCTTGCTGATCCCTCCCTTACACTGTGATTCCATGTTCTCAAGATCGGCGCTGGATCTTGGTCGAATAGCGTTGATAAAATTTCCTTCTGAGTCTCCCTCTCTCCCCCCACGAATTTCGACCAATTGCTCGCTCTGCTGGGTGGCATCAACCCAGTCGCCATTTGCTTTCCTGGCCGAAATAAATCCTCTTGGAGGTAGGCATTTCGGCCGAGTGGGGTTGTACACTTGGGTCGTGAACACCAGTTTGGATGCCAATATGTCAATACTAGCCAATCATGACTTGTCAGCAACGATATCCGGCAAGATCATGTCGCATCCGGAGACTACTTACAACATTACAGATGGAAAGAGACACTCTAATGTGTAGGCGAAGCGGTCGAGTTGACTAGCTGTGGTTGTCGCGCTCTGAGCCGTCATCTGGAAGGAGTACGTGACTGCTCTCATCGTCCCCAGGACAGCCAATGTCGCAAGACGGACCTCGGTACTGCGCATGAGATACTTGAAGAACCCCCTTTTAAGGCCGCTCGAGCTGATGTTGACTTGACTTCAGCGAATGTCTTAAGAAGGAAGAAGGCGCTGAGGCATTCCAGTGAGGCGATAAGGACGAAGTAACCGATATGGAGGTTGTTCACGGTGCTTTGTAGCTTGGTGTTACCCCTGAGAATATATCTGACACGTGATGTGGCGATCATGATCCGGATAGCGATGATGGCAAGAACAATGATCCAGAAAAGAGCGTTAAAAACCTTCCACATCCTGTCTTTTAGTATTCTTCGGAGGAGGGCATAGCTGTAAAACGACAAGCCAACTTCTTGGATCTAAGTCGTGTTAGCTCATTTTCCCGCTCAGAGGAGTCTTCCATACGCACCACCCAGAAAACATCAGCAAATGCTGAGGCGGCTGCCTTGTGCTTGAGGGAGGGGCTCTCGTCGTAAAAGGCGTAGTAACAAAGGCCATTCGCAATGGAACCAGCAGCCGACGAGATGATGGGGACTACAGTGATTTGCGAAAAGCTTGTTATGCCTACAACGAGGAGACCCAAAAGCACGTTGGAGGCACCAATCGTGCTGAGTATCGACCAGCTTAGCTCAAAGTAGACCGGAAGAATGGGCGTCGACATGGTGATGCCGATGGAGGTAGTAGAACCTCTTGGAATTGCCCCATGGCAGACGTTTAAAGTAAAGGAACATGAGTTCAAGGTGCAGGAGTATGAAAATTGCCATTCGAGCGCTTGATATCTCGAGAAACCGGGTTGTATGAAGGAGAGAGGGGTTGTACACCTGGCCACAAGGCATAAAGGATAGCATGCACTCCGGAAGCTTCGTCAATACGTTATACGGCAGAGGAGAAGGACATATCCTTGTTTCTTGTGCGGGCAAACGACGGTCGCTAGATGGTTTGCCGAGTGAGATAGCCTTACTCATGGTAATTCCTTGCTGCTGGCTGCTGGGGCCTATGGAAGCTATTCCACCCACACCCGTTGCGTCCATAATCCTTTTAACCCTCAGCTGTGTCAGCGAACTTGTTTGAGCCTTGAAAACAACTTAAGATTCCAAAATCCCGAAATTCCGGCATCTGGAATAAGGATGTGGGTTGAAGAGTTGATGTGCTAATTGGCTTTGGCTAGCTCCAAATGCTAGCACGTTTTACGAGAAGGCGATGGTCTGGGCCTGGTGGTTTTGGAGGTCCACGTAAGTCTCGTATTGAGTACAGCGAGCTTGCGTGAAGTCGAGCCCATGCCCTTCAGAGATTCATTCTATAGCGCATAGCGATGCTACTTCGAACTGCTCCTAGCACAGACACGGCCCGACATCTTGGTTCTTGGGTTCCTGGGTCACGGCGGACATGCTGACCTGCGCTGTCAGTCCGGGGGAGTTTCTTGGACCTTGGGGTTCCCATCTTGTCCACTGACATGTGAGCAGCCCGGGGCAACAAAACCGTAGTCCAAGCACCTGTCAAGGTTTCGTAGCGCGGCACTGGCGAGTTTCCAGAAAGCTTAATGACACCCCCATCGATGTGTCGATATGGGAGGAACCCTGCACGATGATGCGCGACGGGTGCCCCACTAAAAACGTGGACACGCTGATGATCATGGCTTGTTGGTGGCGACAACAGTTTCCACTTCAGTCCTGGGCAAGTTGCAGAGGGAAACCCAAGTGTCCACACAATGTGACTTGGCTGAACTGTGATTGGGTTCAAGGGTAGATATACCCTGAAGACGTGGAAATGACGACTTTTGGGTGCAATTCTCTCGCAACCATGGCGGAGCCGAAGTGATTGAGGACCAGTCCATTGACGGTCTTGACTCCGACCCTCTGATGAAGAAGAAATGGCTAGCCAGTTAGGTAACGGATTGCACCAGGCCAGCCTAGGTAACAGTCGCCGATCAGATCATTGAATGCGCATGAAGTGCAAAAAAAGTCACAGCTTCGTTGGGATCAACACCAAGTTGGTATGACGCGCCCTTTGACCTCATGCCGTGTCCCGTCCTCCGGGGCGCTGGCGCGTAGACTTGGATGACGGGGCTCGAACCGTACCCCGAAGGACCTTTATTGGATGGGCTGAAAGTATGGGGCGGCGTTCGGTTGGCCTTGGGAGTAGAAATGCAAGGACGGTGATTGATGCACGCAACGGAACAGTCTCCGGTTCCATTTGATGCCGCGAAATACATCCGGGTGCCTGTGCCGGAGAATGTTGCTGTCGTGTTGGGTCCAGGGGTTCGTTCCGTGTTCAGATTTGTGTGGGTGGCAGACGTTGACCCGTGGCCCGGCACCAGTCAGTCGCCTACTGCTTTCGCACGGCTTCGGGTATATTCGCCAATTTTCAGAGGTTTGGTTGAAATAGGCCGCGTCAATTGCACAGAACTTGGGAAGCGTGTGGTCCACAACCAAGAATGACTAGTCGCTTCTTTGTTCGACGGGATAACGCTTGCCGGGGCAAGAAACAGGGCATTGGGTGTGGCCTCAGAAAAGTTCGGCTCAGAGGAGGTTGGCAATTGGTCCCTAATACAGTCACAAGGTTCTTGAGGATTGCGTACGCATAAAGGAGTCGAGTCAACCCTTCTTGCAGATTTCGCCTTCAGCCAAGTTAAGGAAAGTCCGGGAGGCGATGTGTGTGCAAGTCTTGTTCGGCTTGTGGATCATTTGTACGAGTCTTTTTTGGCTAGTTGACAACAGAAAGCAATAGACTAAGCTAGAGACTTTGGGGTCGAACATGTGAATGGTTCAACTCCAACCGGAAACCCCAACAGATCTTCCGTAAGCTGTAGTTTAAAGCCCTAAATGCCGAAGGCTGTTGTGTAGTTTTCCAGCGACGCATACAATGCGCAAACCGAAATTTAGTAGTCGTTCATTGGTGGACTTTGACTAACCTAGATGAGTTAAATGATTGTTGAGTAAGATTCAAATGTGTCGGGGAGCAGGAACTTTTCATCAGGTTGAATATCATTGATCTCGTTATCATCTACTGCAGAGTAGAGTCGGGCATAAGCTCTTGGTCCTGTTCGAAAGACAATCCTCCCCAAGACGCCCTCGCTGCAACCGCTAGTACATCTTCGCCAACCGCCAATTTCCGGTGTCAATGTTTTAATGACTGTGCCAGTACTGAGTCATCTTTTAAGTGTTGCTCCAAAACGCCATGCCAATAAGCGATAGATCACGCAACAAGACCCGCAACCAAGGCCTTTCCAATACGGTGTCTTTTCCTTTTCAAACCATCGAGGCCCCTTGTGATTGTGCTCTCGCGCTGTGAGAGGCGGCCTCCTCGAAGCCAGAGAACCCGCTTTCCGACTCCAGTGAAGGCATGTCCGCCTGAGGACCCATGTTGAACATTTTCCAGTCAACATACCCGTCCCCTCCTGCTACGTTCGTGCAATTCTGGCTATGCATTTGCATGCCATGTCCACCAGGACCCGAGGCAGCCGCCATGCTCGATTGTACCAGACTCTGTGCCGCACCGGAAATGTACTCTTCGATATAGGCACACCCGCAGCCACCGTGTTGAAGTACCATGTTCTTCAGCATCAAGATCTCGCCGCGTAGCTGTGCCGCCTCGTTGTTGAGGCTCTTGTTGATGTTTTCCACCATGGCCTCCTGGGTTTGCAGCTCTTCAATGCCCTTCTGCTTCTTTTGTCGGCATTTGTACGCGGCCTCCCGGTTTCTCGCGCGGATACGGTTCTTCTTGTCGTTGGTGGTGCCGCCATGGTCGTTCATGAGTTCGTCTGCGCCGCTCGCCGAAGCGGTCGATGTACGTCGCGAAGTGCTTTTTCTTTGGAGGTTGGTGGTCGTCGGGGCCGTCGCGCGGGTCGTCTTTGGGGCGCCCTCCGACAGCCTGGGTCGGCCTCTGCGGCGTTTCGGTGGCTCGGGTGCCTCTTCTGACGGGGGAATTTGATCATCCTTCACCGAACTAAGAATAAGGGGATCAATCGGCGGCGCTGATGGAAGATTGGTGGTGGTAGGTGGTGAAATGATGGAGCTCGTTGGCGAAGATAGAGATTCGGCGTCATTGCTGACGGGAGAGTCTTGCCATCCTGAAGAGCTCTGCGTGGATGTCGAAGAGTGTCTGTCCGGTACCAACAAAGGTGCTTCAGGGGCTGAACTCAGCGCCGAAGGAGCCACGAATGCGGAGTGCAAGGCATTTCTCCCAGACCCAATCGGTTGTTGCATGCGTTGCTGCTGCTGCTGGAACAAGAATCTCGTCCTTTGTTGTTGTTGTTGTTGCTCATGTTGTT
The DNA here is from genome assembly GCF_022836535.1 of Colletotrichum spaethianum. Lineage (NCBI taxonomy): Eukaryota > Fungi > Ascomycota > Sordariomycetes > Glomerellales > Glomerellaceae > Colletotrichum > Colletotrichum spaethianum. The sequence continues at coordinate 358,247 of NW_026054801.1, read as the reverse complement.
GCAAAATCTTTGCGTCTGTGGAGTTTGCGAAAGAGTTGGGCGGCGATTCGAAAATTGTTGCTGTACCCGGTAACCCACTTTGTTGAACCGTAATCGCACCGCTAACAGAAAAGTCCATGGCTGCGGGCTCTCTTGTGCTGAACTGAGGTTGTAACCGGGGAAGAAAGAGAGTTTACCAGGGTGTATCCAGGCCTGCCAGGCTGTAGCCGGGTTGGTTGGTTAAGCTTGGGTCCTGGAATAGCGTCGATAGCGGTGGCAGTGACTCTGACACGATGCTCTTTGTTGCTGTCGATGGCGGTATAATAAAATAAACCAGGTTCGTGACTTTCAAGAGTACGTCTGAGGAATTCGCAGTGGGATAAATGACGTCTGAATTTTTAGACCGTTGGCGGCTGACCAGAAACATATATATATACGCTTAGGCTTTTTGAAGGGGGGGAAGGGGTTGAGGGCGAAGACCCTTTGGATCTTTTATTAAGTACAGACAAACCGAAAGAAGACTGGGTGCGGAGAGCTGATCCGGTCTTGTTTTTCGTAACCACCTGGGACCTGGCACGAGCATGGTACAGTAGCAGCAAGGCAATAGAGACAAGGCATGGCGGAGGACAGTAACCCCATACGGTGGATGTATGTAGGTCAGTGCCAGTTCCCAAATCGGGATCTTGGATGGGCGGTGATACCGCGAGGAGAGTCAGGCCAGTCAAAGGGCCCCATGGAGGTCCAACAGGGTTGGGGAGAGGGGGGGCGAGGTTATCGCCCAAGAGTTGCCGAGGGGGGGCCGTGGGTGAAGGATGTTCATTGTGATAACCAGCGCCTAAACAGTTCCATGTTTGTACAGATATCGTTCGCAATGCTAGCCACTGCGGGGCTGTTAACACCGATGGAAGCTTCCCAGGAGGCTCTAGGCCCTGCTTGGGCCCTAGGAAGGGAGACGGCAAGTTTGTGAGCTAAATCTGTGCGATGACGACGTGTGCCTGTCCGACGCGAGATTGACGACCTGCTTTCGTCTGCCAAGAGGCGTGGCCCGGAGGTCACCTCCGGACGGCTGAGTCATCTTGATTGGCTGTTAGTCCCGGAATCTGTTCCGGGTACCAAAACGACGTCTCTCAGCGGTCGAGTCGAGTCTGGCTCCGCACCAATCAAGATGACTTATGTACCTGGTAACCTGGACTGATCGGCCGGGTCCCACCCACTCGACGGTCCAACTCCAGGCACGCACAAAGTATAGAGTACTGTGTGCAGAGACTTGTAGCCGGGCATTAGCATTCCACTAAAATGGAATCATTGCCAGGAACACTCCGTTGCGTCCATTCAGAGCCTTTCTTCATCCCCATTATATCTCCACGGTTGTTCACATCCCATACTCTCTCCATCCTTGCTCGCGAAAGCATGCAGCTCGTCTGGAGTCTCGAGTTTGCTGCCACCCCTTCAGCTCTCCGAGACTCCGAGCCCTTCCATTGGGCAATTCCAGCAGCTTCTTGGTCAAGACTGTGGCTTGCCTCGAGTGGCAACACGGTGCAAAGACTGTGACTATATTGTGTGTGTGTGTGTGTGTGTGTGTGTGTGTGTGTGGTGCCCCATTTCGACGCGACAACGAGCCACATTTTCCATCCCCTCGGAGTTAGTCAAACAGGCTTTGACCATACATCCGCCGTCGCAGCCACGCACCACGGCATCAATCTCGGTTCCCCGTCGTGTCGTGCCCCAACAGCTCGACAACTGAGCATCCATCGTACTGATTTTTCGGCTGCTCGACGCTCCCCCGCCATGTCGTCATAGGTTCCCCATCATTGGTAGTGTAGGTGCCACCCTATCCTCGCTCGCCCACATCCCCAGTCGACACCTGTTCCTGAGGCTGGTGCACCGGGACGCCCCATCCCACGTTTACTAATCGTATCGAGCAGGGCTTCTAGGTGTCAAACCTGGCACCGACCGCGCGCTCCGTAGGCGGGCACAAACTCCGATGGGCTTTTCAAATCTCGATCTCTGAAAATCCCATACAATCCTGCCCGCCTACTGCCCACTCCAGCTTACCCAACCAGTGACTAGTTTCCGGAGTAAACCCTCCATAGGATTGGTACGAGTCTTTGCGTCTTTTCGCTGCTGCGTCCATCCGGTTGAATTGTTACACTCCGTCGGGGTTTGCACGGGCCCAAGCGTTGCCCGTCAAACCCGGCACACACCAGCCAAGATGATGGCCTTCCCAATGTATCCCGATACCCTTACTGTTCGCCCTCTGAATTCCCATCATCGGCTCAATGAGAGAGCAATGATGGGTTGCAGCCAGACCCGTCGAAAAGGCGGCGGCCTCGCTTCTGCACTGCATCCCTCCACTTGAGGTAACATTTCCTGATGCTTTGCTCTTTCCCCTTTCTCCCCAGATGATCATTAAGCGATGATCATCGAGCGATACGCGAGACCGTGAGCAAGTCACTCAGATGCTATAGAGCCCCTCGCCGTGACACTCTCCCCCCTTCAACAACCGCGAATCTCGAAGGCCATCGAGCCTCACCCGTACCACAAACCGGTCATCCGAGCCATGGCCCAAATCTTATCTCAACTGCAAATGTTTCTTGGCCGCTGGCCGAGGAACCCGAGTAAGCTCCAGTCCAAGACCAAACTGGCCCAAGATTGTGCCTAAAAAGGCACTTGAAGGGACCGTGTGGCGGGCGAGCCCCCTTTGGTCTTCGTTCTTCACTCTTCATCTCTTTCTGGTTGTTATTGTTGTTATGGTTGCTGTCTGTTTTACACACACTGTCAAACCTTAAACTCGACTCGGGTTTAATACTTTCTGCTTTTTTTCCCCTTTGAGCATATCAGATCATCTCACCTCCTTAATCACTGCCGACAGGTTGTGTCACACAACACCCAGGTTAAGGTGCCGGAGCGTCTGCAATCTGCAACCCCAGCGAGTTGTGCCACTGCCCGGACACTTCATCCCGGGTTCGAGGACGACAATATTCCCGTCAAACCCAATCAAGAGACTTGCATATCAGCAAAGTAGGTATACAAGTCCGATCCGGCGAATCCGGACAGGCTGTTCAAGAGGTTTTGCTGCTTCACGGCCGCAAGCCTCCGGATGACACTTTTTTATTTTATTTTGCAAATTCACCTCACCCTCTTCTTCTCGGTTCTTGAAACATTTCATAACCGCACATGCGACCGAATCCCGATAGCCCAGCCATAACGGCGAGAAGTCACTGACCCCCGCAGTCGCTCTCTCGCACCCATCCGTTCTTGTTCCTCAATGTCTTTGGTCTAGCTGTCACAGTGCAACTTCCGTTCGAGTCCGCATGCCAGCACATCATCACCGCCGCCTCCGCGGAATCGTCAGGCTTCAGATGGTGGGGTTGACGCTATCACTTCCGTGAAGCAGCCGGGTACCGCTGTTGCTTCGTTTTAGCTGCCCCCCCTGCGGCTGTTGTTCACTTCGGGCCCGCTTGGAGACCCCGCCGCCAATTCCAGATAGCCGTGTCAACTCGTCATCGCTGGTCCAGCTGCGGTTACCTACATCGGCGGACGCCGTACCCTACGCATGACGGCCTATTGAAGATGGATCTACGTTGCTAAGCATCGTTGATCGAGGACAGCAGCCATATAGCATGGGTCTTCGTCGATGAAGACATGGCATGTCTCCCGGGATTGCTTGATGGCTTTTGTTCTTTCCGGACAGAGGGGGAAGGCGATCGAGGCATGGTTGAGGTTGCCGAAAATGAAACGTGTACAGGGACGACATCCGGTCCTCATCTTTTAGTCCCGGCTTGTTCTTCCTCTGATCAACCTGATCAAGGATGCCCGAGCCAGCAAATCTCAACAATATTTGTCCACCCATAAGACAAACATCACGTAGTACCCAGTCGCCCTGAGAGCAACTGTACGCATGCAACATACGAAGCGTTACACGAATCACCGCGCCTGGTTCAAGGTATGGGAGACCCAGACTTTGCATTTCGCAAACGAGACATTACTAAGGCACGCGCGGCCCGACTAGCTTCTCGTTGCTTGCGGCCCATTCATCTAGGTATACTAGCTCGGAACACGGACCAACACGTCCGGGCACCGAATGCCAGCAGCAGCAAGCAGACTACGACCGTCAAAACCAAGTGTTCCTGCAGACTTTAGGCTGCGGTGCTCTCCCAAACCCAGCGCAGCTCACGGCCCCCGGCTTGTGGCTGCTGGCTGCTGGCTGTTGTTGTCGATCCATGAGATGATTACCTCTCAGACGCAGCGGTAGCGGGCCGCATCGGCCAGGTCGCATGTGTTACGGAGCTAATTTCAACCTTGATCACTGTCATCGCTGGTTAGGCGCCGCCGTGAACGACGGCAAGATTCTGAAAAGGGCGAATGGCAGTGCAATTCAATCCCGGCTAGTCCGCCAAGAAATTTTGTATCATTTGGCATTTGGCTCGAGAGGGCCACGGGAGCTAACAGGAGACTAAATGGACATGCGGGGCTCCAGCCGAGACCTGCTTTCCACTTCGTGCCCGTCTCGAGTCGATCCACTACCCTTAAGAACGGTTATTAGGGCGGCGGACAGCGGCTCACATTTCCTTTCCCTTTAGAGCAGATCCAGTCGGGGATAGCCAGTCTTGAAGAAGTTGGCGGGGTCAAACTTGTTCTTGACCTCCTTCAACCTAGCCACGGTTTCTTTGCCATACGTAGCCACCCAATTCATGTCCTTCTCCGAACTCAAATTGCGGTAACCGTAGGGCAAAGCATGCCCCTGCTTCGACAGATCGTCCGCCAGATCGTCTGCCCACTTCTTGTACTCCTCGTACTCTGCTGCCTGCGCCGTGGGGTCAATCACGCCTGCCGAGGCTGCTGCAATGCGATGTCTTATGCGCAGCGGGTAGCATGCCCCTGGGTTCCGTTCGAGTGCTCGTCCGTGCATGTAGTGAATGACTGTTGCACAGGTCGCCCCCGGAGGTGGGTGGTTGTGAAAGACTTTGGCCACTTCTGGGGTGAAGTGCTCGAATATCCTTAGTCGAGGGTGCCAGTGGGTGTTGGTGGGCGAAGGCATGGTGTTGAAGAACGTGTAATCATCAACTGTCAAGTTAAATGAGCCATTCATCCCCTACCCTCAATCGTAGGCGAGCCGAAAAGCTTACCTGCTGAGACTGTGTTGAGCACTGGTGTGCCCAAAGCCTTCATCTTCTCCAGATATGCCCATCCGTCGTCAAGGTTATCGTTCTCTGATATCCAAACAAACAACCACGCGATCACGGGTCCTACGCCGGGCAGAGTCAAGTGAGATGCTTCGCCTGTAAAGTTGATCGGCAGCTCTTTCTCGAACTCGCTGAACTTAGTCAGGACATCGCCAGCCTGTGCACTTGGGAATCCAAGGAACCCCGCTAGGAAGCCTGTCTGGGGATATAGCTTGACTCGGAGCTCGACAACAATGCCAAAGTTACCGTTGCCAGCACCACGAAGAGCCCAAATCAGGTCCGGATGGTCATCAGTGTCCACAGTCTTACCGTTCGCAAGGACGACTCGCGCGCCGAGGACCTGGTCTACGCCCAATCCGTGGAAGGCGCTTGTGTAGCCATAGCCTCCGCCTAGAGCCCAGCCAGCAATGCTTACAGTTTGGCACCAACCATGGGGCGTGAGGAGTTTGTGCTGCTGTAGAAACTTTGATAGCTTGATGCCCAAAACCCCGCCACCGATACGGGCAGATTTCTTGTCTTCGTTAATAGAGATGCTGTCTAGGCCTCTCAAGTCGATGATGATCCCTTCTCTTCCTTGGGCCTGGGCAGCACTCATGTCGTGCCCGCCGCTTCTGATGCCGAAGGGGATGTTCTGAGCATGCAGCTCAAGAACAACCGCAGAGACCTCGGCTTCTGTTCTAGGTCGGATGATGGCCAGAGGTTGTTGTGTCATGCTCGCGTTAAAGAACGTCCGCACTTCTTCGTAGCCCTCTGCGGAGAGTGTGTATATTAGTAGCCCGGGAACTCTCTCCGAGATGTCTTGCAGCTGCGGCGCGTCTGAAGCGAGCTGGTCGGGTGTCGATGCCGCGGGGTGAGACGCGCGGAATTCCGCTGAAGCTTCGAGCTCTGCCATCACGAGCGTCTTGGTTGTAGTCTTAGTTTGATGGATCTGATGATGCTTCCAGGGTTATTCGACAACTACTTATATAGGTCTTGCACCTGGTAAAAGCTGGCTTCAATATATGCAGGTCCGTAGTGGGGACCTCAATAAACCACAATGATTGGACATGAACCCGAGAACCGCATTGACTCGGATCTTGGGAGCCTCGTAGGGTAGCATGACCCAGCTGACGTGAGACGGAATCGGAATGATCAGGTAAATCTACTGAACACTCCACTCTTGGCAAGTGTCAGCACTAGGCCCGCGATGTCAGCAAGGCTCTCGACTGCGTCGGCTGGTCAGGCGCCCAATCGTAAAGCGGCTTCTGTGAAGGCTTGTTCCGTGCTTCCGAGAACTGGACTTCAGTAAACAGCCGCTTCCGTTGCATGTGGCTCAAATATGACATCCTTGACCGAGGAAAGCCTTTCCATAGGTGGTGATAAGGCTGGCTTGTTTGGCCCTTTTCTTTGCAAAGAGCTAGTAGGAGGTACTTTGGCAACATGCAATACCAGCTTCTCGAAGACCTTGACACCGCCTGGGCTATGGATGAATTCCATCCACATGACTTGTTCCAGCTTTGCTTTTGCCTCCGGCCACGTTGGTCCGAGGGATTCTCTTAGGGACGCAAGTTTTGGTAACAGCCATACATCGTCGTACTCTTCCAGAACGGATATGGCGCCAACAACCAAGGTCCAGGCAAAGATGTGTCGAGCAGTAGTGCTCGGGAATTCTGATACCTCAATGTTCTGGCAAGCAGATCGAAGCTGGCCAGTCAAGAAGCTCAGTGGGATCTTGGTCCCCTGTACCTTGAGGAAAAGAGTCGTGATGTAGCTGGTCATTCCAAGACGGAGCATTTCGGTCACTTTATCCTGCGTGGTCGGCTCCAGATAAAGCAATCGATACTGAATGGAGGTCATCAAATCCTGGAACATGTTGGGGTCGATCTTGTGACCGGTTTGTACAAGGAAGTTCGCCAACTGGGAAAAGTCGTGAAGGTCTTGGAAGATGTTTCCCACCCGGCGATCAGTCGAGTTCAAGAGACGGCGAATCTGACACGGCTCTCGGTCGCGTTCGAATCCGGCGGGTGAATCGCCGAGTATCGAAGCGAACGCTGTCTCCCAGGAGATTGTGTCTCTGTAGTAGTGTGGTTTCTCTCCAGTACATAGATACCAGCCGATGTCCACACTACCTGCCGTTAGCTCGGTAGAGGTAGAAGTCAGTTTTGTCACTCACCGACATATCTTGATCTTTAGCTGCAGGTTATGCCGAAAGGTCTCGATGCCACCTCGTAGCTCAACAATCCGACGCATGCCTTTGACGTGTGCAGCGGCACTATCGCGGTCTCCAAAGACCTCTGACACCATGCACATAGAGACAACGGTCGCGATGGTGGAATCAGCCAGGGCCAAATCTTTATCAGAGATATTCTGGTTCAGGAGGCTTAACGTCTTCCACACGTGGAAGCTGGTTCTCTTGCTCGTCTTGCCCACGATGGAGTCGTGTAGGAGGCCAACGGTGAACAAAATCGAATGCAAAAAGGCGGCATCGGACATCAACCAGTAGAACCATGGGTTTTTGCTCGAGTCGAGGCTGAGACACCATTCAATCGGGTACATCGTCTCCTTGATAACCCCGTAAACTGCAGCATGGTTGAGTACAGCAAAGCGCAACGCGGTTTAATCACTCATACTCACATTCAAAGAGCATGGCCCGGGAGCCGGCATCGACGTCTTCGGCAAATTGAAACATGTACAAATCGTTTGGAACGTGGTACAGTTGGTTGGTTTCTTGAACAGGTTCGGTGGTGTCATGAGTTACCCATGAAGAGGAACGCTTTGGATTCACGGGGTTCGCACAGGTAGCTCGCCTATTCTTGCCTCGCATGACATGGCTGCGGATCAGCTTCCGATCCTCAGAGTTTGTTCTTCCGGACGTGTCGGTGATGACAAAGGCGAAGCCCTTGTCTTCTGTATTGATTATGTTAGATGTGGGATACCTTCCCGGCCTCGAGGGAGTCATACTAGAGCGCTTTTGGTTGCCCATCCTTGTTTCGGGGTACCCCGAACTAGCGAGGGCCGACGGGGAGTCAATTTCGTCTTCTTGCTGGGGCCTACTAAGCTGGGATAGTGGAAAAAGGTATCAGAAGTGGAGGATCAGGCGGAAAATCAACACGTTGCTAGTGTTGCAGCGCGCTTCTGAGCACGCAGCGAAGGACCAAGGCGGGGAGAATGCGGTACGAGACTTCGACAACAACTGAGCACGTTGGAAAGACTGTTTGCCGAAAGAGGAAAGCAATCGAGAGAAGGAGAAGGGTAAACCACTCAAGGGCAAAGAAGAACTTGAAGAAGGGTGGATCTCCCGTCTGATTGTGTCTTCTCGCGATCCGGCTCTTCTGTCCACGCTCCTGTGAACCAATATGCATGTCAAAGGCATGCTTTCGGGAGAGCGGCGCAGTCAGTGGAGCCTTGAGGACACCCGCCAATATGTTGATTGTTGCCTTCTTTCGGCCTAGCGTTGCCCTTTCGGGAAACTGCTTCGGGATAACTTCGCTTCGTCGGAGCATGGACACGTGATTATCCCCGGTTAGGTGGGTCTTGGCGCCGACGGTGCTTCTGTTGCGCCGATAGCCGGCCGGCGGACTCCCAGATATAACCCAGAAAGAAGCTTGCTATTGAATCGATTGATGTCCCTTTTAGGAAACCAGTCGATTCCTTTTTTAAGACAACAATCCAGCATGCGTTTCCATCACCGATGGGGTTTTGCAAAGCCTTCGCCGTCGTCACCAGGGCGCCGCTGTCTGGGCACAGCCGGCATTGGACTCGGCGACGCCATCACTCGGTGATATGAATACCATCGCGCCTGGCTGTTCTCTCAAGTATAAAAGAACCAACGGTTTGACGGTAGTTCTCCAAAATTAAGCTCGACACAGCGCAGCAAGCATCGACGACAAAGTATTCACCGTCCACTTCATCAACATCTTCTGTTCACCATGACCAGCTCCATTGATCTCCCCCCTCCCACCATGGGAGCGGGAAAGCTGTTCCTTGCATCTCAGTTCTGTGCAACGCCTCGTACACCGCCAAAAGAATTGTCACTCGCGGGACAGACAGCCATTGTGTCCGGAGCCAACGTTGGGCTAGGCTTGACTTGTGCAGGCCAGTTGCTGAACCACGATCTGTCTCGACTCATCATCGCCGTCCGTTCCGTGGAAAAGGGAGAGGCTGCGGCAAAGACACTCAGGGAGAAACACCCTGCCGCTACCATCGAAGTCTGGACCTTGGACATGTCATCGTACAAGTCCGTCCAGGCGTTTGCGGATCGCTGCTCCACGCTATCCAGGATTGACGTTGTCATCCTAAACGCCGGCTTGTCGAGACAAGAGTTTCATCTCTCACCCGAAGGCCATGAGGAAATGTTCCAGGTCAACTACTTGTCGACCGTCCTCCTCACCATCCTCCTCCTGCCTATCCTGAAGTCGAAGAAAGTTGATGGGAAGGCAGGCAGGTTGACCATTGTCAACTCGGGCTCTACGTTCGGCGCCAGGTTTCCCGAGCACGACAAAGTACCGTTGATGCCTGCGTTGGACGACGAGAAGAATTTCGATCTTACCGATCGATACCAAACATCAAAGCTCTTGGGCCAGCTCGTCATCACCAAGCTCGTCGAGCACGTCCACAAGGAGGATGTTGTCGTCAATCTCGTGGACCCGGGTCTGTGCAAAGGATCGGGGCTTCATCGACATCTGAATATCGGCCTGCGGGTTATCTTTGGCGCAATCAAAGGCGTGACCGGGAGAAGTCTCGAGCAAGGGGCATCAACATACCTCGATGCTGCTGTGGTCAGAGGAGACGAGACCCACGGCAGCTACCTGATGGACTGGAAAATCTATCCGTAAGTTGTTTCCTTGCAAAGGACCTTTGTGAAGAACAATACTTACACAGCATCACATAGTTTCCCTTCGTATGTGTATACCGCGGAAGGAAAAGCTACTGGAAAACGGCTGTGGGACGAGACTCTGCAGGAGCTAGACTTTGCTGGGGTTCGCTCGATCCTTCGTTCCATGCAGTCGGACCGGCGATAAGCAAGGCCCTTTGTCGTAGAACCGTTTGTCCCGTCAGTCTGGGACTTTGTCGATGAAGCATGGGACCTGGTGGGTTGTATGCAGAAAGACTACATGTCACTGCGGATGCACATGGGCCTCAAACGCAACGGGGCCCCAGGGCTGGCCGATTGCGAACCGGCCGAATGGGATGACACGATGTATGTTTTTTGCCGCAGATGGTTTGTAGGTGGTTTGATCATTGGGGGGTTCATCGAAATTTTGGATACGTAGAGGAACGATAACACAGCAACACTTTAATCGAAGGACATTCGCATCCGACTGCGCCATTGATTGCAAAAGTTCCTAAACTTCTGTTTGGAGGCCCTCACACTTTAGTCAGACAGCATCACTTGCTTGTGGCAAATTGTGATTAGGAGATTACCCAACAATTCAGTACCTCAACATCTCTGTAGTTAGTTCCGACGCAATACGATGGTCATGGAGTTCTCATTACACCAGTCAGCCTACCGCCTCAGGGTGCACTGCTAGGCTCAGTTTGATCAGATACATAGACAGAGACGCAAGAGCTACGCAAGTGGAGGCGACACCACACGGTGAGGTATATGATCGCCTGTTCTTGAGGTGTTGATCAGTAAGACACATTTTGACAGTCTCTTTCGGTCTGCGAGGGTCTGGCCTCGGTACCAGACCCTCGGGACAGGCTCAAAGGTCTAAACTCCTCAAACGCTTTGGCAAAGCACCTTCTTGTTTAAGGTGGCTCACATGAATTGCTATCCCAACCTGAGGGAAGATGGAGAGGGGCTTTGTAGACTCACATGATGGTGGTCGGGTAAAAAACATCGAAAGCGCCATAGCGGTATAATTGTTTCGAGGTGTGAGATAGGGTACGACCGGCTCAACGTCTTTTTTCGAGCCAGTCCAATACGTTGCTACAACTTGGGTCATCGCTTCCCTCGCGATCGAGGCAAGATCGTGGTCGAAAGACGACAGCACACGACACCTTTCCATGAGTTGCTCGTACTCCTTCAACGGACAACCGCACCGAAGCGGTGCAGCAACCACTTTGGGCGATGCGCCCGCTGCCAAGACTTCGTGGTCTCAAGAACCCACAATCGTCTCTTCGCTGCAAGCCAAGATGGTAAATGCCAGGGAGTCCTTGGGGGTTGTTAATGCATCACAGACCAACACAAGCTAGCGACGCGGCGTCGATATCGACCATATCCCACGCCGAACCATTCGATCGAGGCGGAAAAGATAGGGGCGCACCAACGGCCCTCTCAGCTACGATGCTCTCCCCAAGACTCCCCAAGACTCCCAAGACCGATTACCAAGACGGCAACATGTGCCCAGACGGAGCATTGGCATTGCCAAGTAGGAAACAGGACGATGTGAACCGAGGCGGCGTCCGTAGCGATTTGCGCCACCCCGCGACTTGGACGAAGCTTTCTTTTGAGCCTCTCGCGTAGCCTCCACTTCAATCGCTCACACTCGAAAATCAAATGACTGGATGGTTCCCTCCCATCGTTTACTCACTGAAGATAGCAGCAGTACGCTTGGACGGAGGAGTCGGATGCGAGTCAGTAGAGTAACCAACGCCAAGAAACTGCATTGGTGGACTCATGTCAAATTCGGCAGCTTCTTGTAGTTGCTCGAGAGGATGACTGAGTTTTGGAAGCAAAAGAGCCAGCTGCCCAATTTCGGCCTCGGAGGACGCTGGCCATTCAGGAAAAAACACCCAGAGCCCGCGCGGTACGCCCGCCGTGGCGGCGCCTGGAAACCAGGAGCGAATCCCTAAAACGGACTTCCGATGCCATCGGACGCGGAGCTGCCCCGTCCAAACGTTCCTGGCGTGTCTTGGCAGCGCACTTCATTTTGTCGGCTGGGCACGCGATAAGGGATATGATCAATCACGCGGCTGTTGCGATAGCGGTAGAGGGAATTACGCCATGCAAGTCGGCTGGCATCTGGGGTGCGACAGCACACGGGCAGCAGTGCGCGCGCACCAATCGCAACGCTGGGATATGACCTGCCCAAAACAGACACTCTGGAGAAGAGCACTCCCGGTCAGAGTTAGACGAGGAAACATGCTCTCGTACGACGGACGGGCGACGGGCGGTGGTTGGTGATTTGTCCCTGCAAGCCAAGAAGCCAAGACTGCTGCAGTGCCGCAGGGACATCGCCGTGGTTCATAGTCGTGGTTCTTGGCCTCGGAAGCACCAAGATAAACGGTGTCTTGAGAGAGTCCCGCCGTCCTCAAGTGCCTCTGTGGCATGGTTGTGGTACACAAAGGTGAAAATTCTGTCTAGTTTCTTAAGCCAAGGCCGAGCTGATTGATGGTTCGGCTTGGAGAAGGCTCGGAGACAGATGAAGCAGGGAGACGAATCCTCGTACATCCCTATCAAGGACGACAGCAATCTAGCCAGCGGTCTTTACCGTCCAACCAATCGTGGAACAGCGAACTAGCAAGGATGGCTGATAGGAAGCGTTGCTTGGCCCATTTAATAAGCTGCCGTTACTGGGAGCCGGCGCCAGGCTAAGCAGGGGACTGTGGCCGTCAAAAAGTCCCTCCTAAAGTACCTAGAGTCCTGCATCTCGCTCCCGACTGGAGACTATAGATTACTCAACTTGCCACCTGGTTAGCCAGACGATGCGACTCTAAGGAAACTAGAGCCACTGAATGGTTCAATTTGGCTACAGATCCACGGCCACTGGCTGATAAGAGTAAGAGAAGCAAAGCGGACAGTGGGGGTTGAGGGAACAGGGGTTCGCTCCGTAACGGAAGACGTGAAAAATCGGGAGGGGGGACGACGATACCTCCTGGGCTTTGGATGGTCGTTCTTTGCCGCCGAAAGATGCGATCGTCCGTCTCCGACGTCACTGACATTGCGACACCCTCCGACGGCGACAATGGTATGCAGACTTGGCGTAGCGACAAGCTCTCGGAGAAGATCTCTTGACATTTCTTGCCTCTTTGCAATGGCACCTCTTGGACGTCTTGGGAGCATGTCGTGGCGGTCTTGGACAGCAGGCTTGGAAAGCTTGTGAGTCTTGGAAACGCTCGGCGGGGAGGACGAGGGACGTTACCATCCAGGGTCCTTCGACCATGTGGTTCGGCGTTGGGCGTTGAACTAGACTGCCAAGCGGCATCAGTCTTTTCTGCCATCAACTAACTAGCGCATCTCGATGAAGACAATCCCAAAAGAAAAAAGGGCCGAGGTTTGATTTGTCGGGCGCCACTCGCCCAGTCACCATCAGAAGGGACGAACAGCCTTTTTCTACCATCCTTCTGTGCTTCTTCGACGCCGGTTTGACGGTGCCTCCCGCACACGGCGTTGAGCGGCAAACACTGCTAGAACACTGCATTGTAAGATGGTGCATCAAAAATAGCTTCTCCGCTGCATCTGATGTGGTTTTGCTTGCTCGTCGAACGAACCGAAGCGACAAGGCGACAAGCCGTGGGTCTTCGGCTAGGTCTCGATGGCAATGACCCCAGCTGGGAGCCCTCCCCGACCATGCAGGCCGACCCTTCATCATCTTGCGGCCTTATCGTGTGCTTGTTCTGGGACCCAACTTCATTTGGACGAGAACTGGGGCTGGAAAACCACTAACCCTCTCTTCTACGGGCGGCCCCCATCCCACATGTAAGTCCGACCAAATATGCTGCGGCATGCTGCGTGGTGTTGGAACGTGCGCACACACGGTAAACAGCGGGTGGAACAGTGACACTCTCACACGCGACAGACTGCGGTCAGTGCCGCGAGGAACCCCCGGATGACAACACAGAGACGGATGGTTACCTCGCCACCAAGCATCCCCCCGCCGCTGGTATTAAGTTGGAGAGTTTAGGGATTGGAGAAGGCTAACCTAACCATGTTGCTGCCGGCCGGACAGAGACTCTGGGGTGCCGGAGACCTCCGTGTTCGCCAACAATCTTTTGCAAACTCAATCGACGGTTGATGAGACACGGCGTGCACTTTTTCTGCGGGCGTATGCGTCACACCACGACGAAGCCATCGTGATTGTGGCATGGGCGAAATGCAAAAGAACCAACGCCGACCACTTGATTGGAAGGTTTGGTTTTGCGAGCGCTGCAGCCGCACTGGATTGACGCCTCAAAAAAGTTCCTTCGCAAGACCTTGTAGACCTTCCCTACTGGATCAAGCTACTCTGGCAAAGCACTGCTTGGCCAAGCCAGTAGAGACGCATTTGATAGCCCGAGAGGAGATATCCGGCGTGTTGAAACCGTCTACGGCACCCCCAGCAACGGCGGGAGCTTTCGCGGCGGCGCCAAGTAAGTGTCGACCATCAATGTCACCCATGTAAGTGACTGGGATTTCATCTGCAGGTTCGTGGGTATCGGATGGAACTGGACCCGGTGGAGGGCCGGGAGGAAGAGGAGGAGGAGGAGTGGAAAGTGGGAAGAGGAGTGGAAGTGGCAGGAGGCGGGGTTTCCTACACACCAAGCCATGCCAGGAAAGGCAGAGAAGACGAGCCGCTTAGGACCCCAGATAACCGTCCGAAAGTCTGTGGTTCCTTCAAAAAGTTCGTGCATGTACTGGGGCGTATGTGGTGTTGGTCGTCTGTGTGTCTCCCTTCTCATCTTCCTCTGACAGTCTCTCACCTCAAACTATCCCATGCTAACGGTTGTACCCTCGACATATTGCGCCCAATGCGGATGGAGTGAAAATGCAGCTGATCCTCCCAGACCCTTTGATGTCGGCCTTGTCGAAATGTAGAAGGTAAACCTCCCGGTCGGCCTGGGTTGCACTGGGGTCTCCAGAAGCACAACCAAGAGGAGGGAGGGGGCGCCCGGCTGGTGTTCCAGCCTCGAACAAGATCACCCATGCCACACCACCCCTGTTCCATAAGGAGAAAGCTCTGTTCGACTGGCCTGTGCCATCACAGCTTCCCTTCTAAGAACAAGGGTTCTTTTGCTGCATTTCCTGGGGATCGTCTTGTGGCGATACTGCAACCCTCTGTTCGTTGCCAGGCCGTTGGGAACACATGGCTCCACCATCGATAAGCATCTGGCGTGACTGGGGAAGTCGCCTCGTGGAACAGACATATTAAAAGGCTGAGATGTCCTCGTCCCTCCTCGGCCTCGTTGCTTCTGTTCTCGGTCACTGGCAAATCTCCAGCCCAAGAGTCATCGGGTTCCAGCAAATCAGCCTTCCATACCTTACCACAAGGTGAAGAGTACTGACTCAGTGCAACACCATGTCCGACATCCGTGAAGAACGGACCCCCGCCCAGGGCGGTGTGGTCTCGAGCGAGAAGCCCGCTCCCGTACGTTGATCAACTAAGAGGCCCTTGAGCCTCCTCAGTCCTGCCACATGTGCTGACCATTCCTCTTTCAGATCGTCGACGCCCAACCCGACGGCGCTGACTACAATGAGCACGTTGAGAAGGACTTCAACGTCACCGAGGACGATCTCCTCGAGGCTAAGGAGCTCGCCTCGCTGATGTCCCTTGAGGAGGTCCGCGAGATGATGTTCAACGTCCACAAGATCCACGAGAAGGACCCCAACTTCCCGCTCATCATTATCGAGAAGATCGAGGCGTTCCTCTCCAACGATGACGTCTTCGAGAACCCCGAGAAGCACGAGACCCTGATCCAGGAGATGAAGCTCGAGGCTGCCCTCATCACCGGCAACTCGCCCTACGCCGAAGTGCGCGCTGTCGTCGATAACCACGACGACCCTGAGACGCCCGTATCAACCCTCCGCGCCTGGACTATTGGTCTCATTTTCTCCGCCCTGCTCGCTTTTGTCAACCAGCTCTTCTCGGTCCGTTACCCCTATATCACTATTTTGGCCAACGTTGCCCAGCTGCTTGCCTTTCCCCTGGGCAAGCTCTGGGAGAAGACCCTGCCCGATATAGGATTCTCCGTTGGCAGCCAGCCTTTCTCGCTCAACCCAGGCCCTTTCAACCGCAAGGAGCACATGCTTATCACGATTATGGCCAACGTTGCCTACAATATTCCATACACCAACTACATCATCTGGACCCAGTGGTAAGTCGCGCTTTGTACTCTTTGGCTGCGGGCTTCATATTAACTCGCCTTCAAGGCTGCCCAAGTTCTTCAATCAGTCGTACGCCGCCAACTTTGGTTACCAGCTGCTCATCTCGCTCTCTACCAACTTCATCGGATACGGTCTCGCCGGTCTTTGCCGTCGTTTCCTCGTATATCCCTCATACTGCGTATGGCCTGCGTCCCTTGTGACAATCGCTCTAAACTCTGCTTTCCACACCGATAAGAATACCACCGTCGACGGCCCTTTCGGCAGCGTCTGGCGTGCCAGCAGACAGAAGTTCTTCTACGCTGCTTTCGGTGCCATGTTCGTTTGGTTCTGGTTCCCCAACTACCTTTTCACGGCTCTCAGTACCTTTAGTTGGATAACCTGGATCGCACCCAAGAACCGTGATCTCGCCACCGTCACTGGTTTCAATAGTGGTCTTGGTATCAACCCCTTCCCGACCTTCGACTGGAACATTCTGTAAGCATCAGCCACGTTCTCCCGGGATGGATTTACTTACTAACAGGATGTAGCTTGTACGACAACACTGATCCCTTGATGGTTCCCTTCTTCTCGACATTTAACAAGTTTCTCGGCGCGTTCTTCTCCATGTTCATCGTACTGGCTATTTGGTACACCAACACTTACAACACGGGATACCTGCCCATCAACTCCAACAAGGTCTACGACCATTTCGGAGCCCTCTACAACGTATCTCGTGCCGTCAACGAGCACGGTCTCTTTGACAAGGAGGCGTACGAGGCCTACTCTCCCCCTTTCCTGGGAGCCGCCAACATCACAATCTACATGTTCTTCTTCGCCATCTACACTGCCACCATTACCTACGCCATTCTGTACCACCGTCACGAGATTTCTCTTGGCTTCAAGGCTCTGATTGGCAGCTTCAAGAAGAACAGCGATATTGAGAAGGATCAGGTCCTCGATGTCCACAACCGTCTCATGAAGGCCTACCCTGAGGTTCCCGAGTGGTGGTACCTGTCCACCTTGGTCGTTGCCATCGCCCTTGGCTGTGCCGGTATCGCCGCCTGGCCCACTTATACTACCGTCGGTGTCGTCTTCTACGGTATTATCCTCTGCCTCATCTTCGTCATCCCCGTTGGTATAATCAAGGCCATGACTGGTATCGAAGTCACACTTAACGTTCTTGCCGAGTTCATTGGTGGGTCTTGGGTCGAGGGTAACGCTCTGGCCATGAACTACTTCAAGTCCTTTGGCTACGTCACGTGCGCGCACGCCGTCTGGTTCTCCAACGACTTGAAGCTCGCGCACTACGTCAAGATCCCCCCCCGCCACACTTTCTGGGCTCAAATGATCGCGACCTTCGTTTCTACATTAGTTTGCCTTGCAGTCCTGAAGTTCCAGATGTTTTCGATACCTGGTATCTGTACGGAGGATGCCAAGTTCAAGATGACTTGCCCCGGTATCAACACCTTCTTCACTGCCTCTGTCCTCTGGGGTACCGTCGGACCCAAGAAGATCTGGGGTGCTGGAGGCCAGTACACTGCGACTCTGCTCGGTTTTCCTCTTGGTGTCTTCATTGTCCTCTTCTTCTGGGGTCTCAACAAGGTTTTCCCCAAGTGGAAGTGGGTTCGCCAGATTCACCCCGTCGCCATCTTGTACGGTTGTCTCGTTTGGGCTCCTTACAACATGTCTTTCGTCTGGCCCTCCGTTCCCATTGCCTATTTCTCTTGGGTCTACCTTAAGGGTCGTTTCCTGGGTCTCTGGTCCAAGGTAAGCTTCCCTCCGTCTCCAGAAATCATACCATCAGTGCTAACGTTGTCTGCAGTACAACTTTGTCCTCTCTGCCGCCTTCTCTTGCGGTATTGCCATCTCCGGTATCGTCATTTTCTTCGGCCTTCAGTGGCAGGACATTGAGGTTGAGTGGTGGGGCAACACCGTCGTCTCCGAGGGTTGCGAGGGCAAGGCATGCCGCCTTCTCACTCTTGCCGAGGGCGAGTACTTCGGCCCCCGCATTGGCGACTTTCATTAGAGGAAATAGTCTTTCTGCGGTGCCTGGTCGCCCTTGTGTTTTTTCAAAGCTTAGCCGATATGATGGGGTGAAGAGGGTCTGTCTTCAATAACACGTTAAGAAGAATTGTCGTAACGGGCGGACGTGATGATGAGAAGGTTGACGAAATACCCAAACACCCCGTTTTTCATTCAATTGAAGCTGTCAATGCACACTAAAATATACTCTTCCGGACATAAAGTTTTGAGTTTCCTCGTCTTCCGTGATGTTGATGCTATTGTTGGTTGCAGTTGTGACGGGCCAACTTCTGTGGTGTTTTTTGGGTGTGCTTGTTCATGAAATCGTTGACGGGCTGACCGAAATACTTAACTGACGAGTGCTTTCTTATATCTCCTGGTTGATCATGCATCCGAGGGTTTGTGGATTATCAAACCCAATATCTCTAGTCGCAATGTTGGAGCCCAACCATTGGCTCAAGAGGCCAACTTGTATACAGAACTCGACTCGTTTCTAAAAATCTCACGGAGAACTCTCGAGAACGTATTTATATCAGTACAAGATGCGTGCGTCCCCAAAAATACTTAGCATCGAGTCAGTGCCGGAGCGGCGTGGCTGTGCTGGAGGGACGGCCACACAACTGTAAGTAAAACATTAAAAAGCACGAGTCAATCTTTTTAGTGTAACATATTGTTCTAGCCCCCCATAGGCAATCTAGTACAGTTCACCCTGTAACTACAGAAAATTGTCACAGTACGTATAACCCAATACAGTAGCACCCCTGGCTTGTGCCAGATCTCGATATATCAATACGGTACGATATACCCCATAGCGTGGAACGACTGCTGATCTAGAACTCACTTCAACCGTGGCCACATGCGGGCCTTGGCGTCGTAGGTGAGCGGATGTACAGGCAGAAGCATCAGCCACAACCCAGCGATGGCTTCATTTGAACTACTACCAAGGCTATGAAACCTTGCCGCTCGAGCCACGCTGAACGACGATGGCTTCACTTCAAGGAACCTAATACCAAGGTTCTGCTCCTATTCCTAACAGTTTTCAGTCACGTAAACCGATTCATAGTCTTCTGTTCTACCAAATCATTTGTACCGCTTGTACCTTATCACCATTTAAGGGTGTACCTCCCGCACCTCTCCTTGCTATGTAAGACAAATGGGTCTGTGTCTTTTGGGATCGCAATATACAGAATTGGCGGGATTCACAACAGATGCTGCGTTTAGCCACTAAGTAGGACTCGAAACACATCAAGACTGTCTGATAGTCACCTATATTGGTCTACGGTTCTCGACGCTATTATATGAAGATCACCAGCAATGGCTTCGGTCCTGGCCCATTTAGGTGAATACAATGATAAAAGCAACATAACATCAATGAGCGTTGTACTCTGCCTGCTTTCCCATCTGCCGTATGCAAATCAGGAACACAAGCCATAGTAGAAAACGGTCATCAAAAAAGAATTGTCTGCATACCACCCCTCTGTCCTCTCCAGCCGAAAATATCTCCAGGTTCATGTTGCTTCATTCCTACCAACTGGAGATAAGGACAGTAGACAAGGAAGTCAGCTTAACGGCTCGCGCCAGTGCTGACGATCTGGTTCAGATGATCAAGATCGCGGCGGCGAGGGCTTCCGTTGGCAACGTCGCCGAGCTGCTCGACGTCACGGCGACGCGGGCTGCCGTTGGCAACCTCACCGAGCTGCTCGACGTCACGGCGACGCGGGCTACCGTTGGCAACCTCACCGAGCTGCTCGACGTCACGGCGACGCGGGCTACCGTTGGCAACCTCACCGAGCTGCTCGATTTCGCGACGGCGAGGGCTTCCGTTGGCAACGTCGCCGAGCTGCTCGACGTCACGGCGACGCGGGCTACCGTTGGCAACCTCACCGAGCTGCTCGACGTCACGGCGACGCGGGCTACCGTTGGCAACCTCACCGAGCTGCTCGATTTCGCGACGGCGAGGGCTTCCGTTGGCAACGTCGCCGAGCTGCTCGACGTCACGGCGACGCGGGCTGCCGTTGGCAACCTCGCCCAATTTAGTTGATTCAACTAAAATTTGTCAACTTCCAATTCCTGCAAGGCTTCGACTCAGACATACCCGGGACAGGAGAAGCAACGGCCCCTAGAGCCAGGAGTGGCAGAATGGCTTTGGCAAAGTGCATTTTGATAGCTGGAAATTTGAAAATCGAATAAATTTGTCAGGAATTGTGTGATCAAGATTAAAGAACCTTTCAAGGCGACTAGGATCTGATGAGGATGTGATGACTTGATCTATAAATTTCTACACTTCTCTTGAAACAACTCGCAGTATAAATATCGTACCACGATCTCTCATTTACGAAGAGTCAACCAGCCATTGTATGGCGCTACTCACGACACTTCCAACGGAGTGAGCATGCAGCTCCCTAATTCTTGCCATGCTGAGTTGCTCTTACACGGCCTTGGTAATGGGCCCACATTTCTTACGCCGCGTATGCATGCTGACTTGACACAGGCAATCAAGCTTCGTCTCCCCCTGGCCGCTCATTATTATGGTCAGGGATTACCATCTCCTGTCTTTGTCAACCAAAGCATGCTTACTCTTACTCAGGATTTCCCCAATGTCAGCTTGCGAAAAACCCGGTCACCCTCAACAACACCATCTGGGTCAGTCATTGCCACCCCCTTCTCGACGTTGCTCATTCAAACAAAGTTATGACTTAACCAAAGTAGTGCCATCTTCATAGGCATTTTATGTTTCCTTCGGGTTTCTTTTGTTGTTTTCATTTGAGCATTGTCAACCTGCAGGACCTTCCTTTAGATTGAAGTATGCCTTCAAAGGAACCACTTGCAATGGACCGCCGGGCCCCCTCTCATGATTCGGAGGAGGGTTATGACTCTGATGACGATTGCCTTCTTAGTTACGAGCATACTCTACAGAAAGAGAGGCAGCAGACAAAACGAAACTGGGCGTTTATGGCTGTGAATGCTTTCATTCTTCTGCTTAACATCGGGTTGATTCTTATGATGAGTGTACCAAGCACTGCAGCGGTGTCTGAGCACACCCACGAAATTCGTTTACCGCACCATGGTCAGTGCATCAGTCTCAGTTCCCCCTTCCACAGTTGGAAGCTCATACAGATACAGATTGGGTTGCGTCTGCAATAGAATTGGAGCTTCGGACATTCGATGACCAATTCGGAATTCACGGACCCTTCCGTGGGAAACCTCGTCCAGAACTAAACAGCGCCTGGGCAGAACCAGTTAGAAGCAAGTTCTTGAGTTAGTCAGTAGTATTTGCTTTGATTCTAACATACCAAATAGACTACACTGTTCGCGTTCCCAAGCCTGGCTGGCGAAACACAAGCTCCCCAACCAGAATCATGACAGAGTTCCAAGACGAAAGGGGAGGAATCATGGGAACATTCAGCTTCCTACACAATCTTCATTGCCTGGTTCGCCATTCAAACAGCCCGATTACATGATGAGATTCCTGACATCATCACATAGAAAACAATTCGACAATACATGCTTCCTGAGTTTTACCCGGAAACCGCGGAAATGTACAAAGCAACGCCAGAAGAGCCCATTCCAGAGCACATTGGTGAGTACCTCGAGCCCACATGCCACTTATAACGTATGCTGACAAGTCAATTGAAGACCATTGCATTGATATGTACGATATGACTTATATACTATCGTCACCTGTGATAAACTGCTAATCCTCCAGTAGACTTCGTCAGTCAGAGCTCTGCCACGCCGATATGTCTCTCATGGTTTTTGAGTGGCACGAGGATGAGAAGAGACCAGTCGATATTCACCACGCACCACACGTTTGCGCAAATACCGAAAAAATAAATCAGTTCCTGGAAGCGAACTCCGTTCCTCCTTTCGGTAACATTCTGGTACATCCATGGACAGGTATAGACGTCCAAGAATCAGTTGGTTCTTTGCTTAGTTAAAGTCCAGAAACAGCTGACAGACTCAATAGGGGCTATTCCTTACCAATAAGAATCGTACACCGTAGCTTGTAGAATGTAGTTGTAAGGTCTGAGCTGATGTAACCGTGCGTGGTTAGTAATATGTCCCGAGTTGCGTAGTGGTTAAGGTGGGAACATTTCGGGTGAATTGGTCATTGATAACTCATGTACAAAGAGAAGTGGCATGACAAGTCACCAAACAAACAAACATATATATACATATATAAGTCAAAGCACCCACTTTTCGGCCACCCCTGCATTTCGGCCACCAGAAAATGCCGCCCAGCCACCCATTTTCTAGATACCCTTTAACTTCTAACTATTACAACATTTTCTATTTTTTACTAAATAACCTTATTTTTTAGTATCTATTCTTTATAGCTTAATGCCCTAGTACACAGAATTTGAAGTCTATTAAGCGCTTACTGATATTTTAGATAAGGTATTTACTTATGATACCTCTAAGCGATAAGGAGTACTACGATTAACACTTTAAAGCCGATTAAAGGGTACTTAACCTAGAGCAGCAGCATTTAAAGACCTCTAGAGGCTCTCTATTAGTTAAGAGGCTAAGCTAACTAGCTAAGTATAAATCTAGGCTAACTTTAGGTTTATATTAATATACTAGTAAGTTAAGAAATTTATTTAGTATATCTTAAATACTATAAGAAATACTTAGCCTTTAAAAAAGAAATAATTAAATACTTTTATATAAAAAAAACCTATTTATTAAGGTCTAAAGAAGTTAATTTATTAATTTTAAATATATTAATAAGGTATTTATTAAGATTTATAAGGACTAGTTTAAGTATTTTATAATTATAGTAATATTAGCTTTTTAGTTAATTAATAAATATAATATAAATAAGACTAATATTCTTAAAGGTTAAAAAGTAAATAAGCTAATACTAAGTAAAATAAAAATAAAGTCTATATATAAAAAATAGCCTAGATTATAAGCCTAAGTATTTATTATTAAGTATATTTTAGCTAATAGCCTAGTATTATATTTTTTTATATTATATAAAAGTAAAATAGTCTAGTAGTAGTTATTTCTTTTAGATCTTAGCCTTTATAATAATTAAGAGTTTATAGTAATAGAGAATAAATAAATAACTAATAAGACTACTATTAAGTAGCTACTAAAAGTCTTTTTACTATAGATTACTTTCTCTTAGCCTAATTAAGCTAAACTACTAGTCTTAAATAAGTATAAGAGCTATATAATAATAGAATTTATATAGTAATACTGTTAGAATAATAGCACTAGCTGGTTGTATGACACGCATAACTTAGGGACATACATTATGGCAGAGGGTATAGACTAGATATTCGGCTCTTAGTTATCTATTAAGGGGATCAAAAGTATATTTATGCTAAACTAACTTAGGGATATATAAGATTATATATCTTGTGTATAAAAGCTAAGTCTTATAGTTAAGAAAATAATTATAGAAAATATATTTTTGATTTACTTTAACTTTAATTTAAGTATAATTGTATAAATAAGTTTTTTTAAGAAGAGAGAATCTATTTAATACTAATTAGTAGTTATTTAGTAATCTATATAATTACTTTATATAATTATAAATTAGTAAAAGTAAAGAGATAAGACTTAGGCTTTATAGTTAGGCTACTAGGTAGTCTTATACTTTATGTAAAGTAAGAAATCCTTAGGGATATTTAAGGGGTTATACTAGAAAGTCTTTTATGCTAAGAAGCCTTAATTTTACTTATTATTACTTATTAAGCTAAATTAGGTAAATAAGATAAAAATAACTTTTATTTTATTATTATATAAGATAAATTCTTATTATTATTTATTAAACTAAATTAGATAAAAATCTTTATTATACTATATATAAAGTATAAAGTATATATTATAGTACTAAATAAACTAATTTTAACGTTATATAATATAAAATAACTATTAAATATAATATGGCTTTTTAAGAGGATCTAAAAGATAATTATTAAAGCTAATATAATAATATTAATAAATACTTATTAATATATAAAGAAATAAGTGTAAAAAGCAAAGTTTTATTATATATATAAAAGAAGACTATAAACCTTAAATACTAAGGAAATCTAGTTAATATTATATAGGTACTATTTAAAAAAGAAATAACTATATATATTATATATATTAACATAAAAATACTTTATTTTAAGTAATTAAAGGAAAACCTAATAATATTATTATACAAAGATTTTAATAAATAGTCTATTTTTTAATAAAAAAAAGTCTATTATATGTTTAAGGTAAAGTTTATATAACTTATTAAGCTAAAAGGATTTTGATTACTATTAATAAGAAATATGAATTAATAGTTAATTAAATTTATTAAAGAGATTAAGAGAAAGTTTAATAAGTAAAAAGAATAGCTTTCTACTTATATAATACTTATACTAAGTTATATAATTATAATAACTTAAATACTTATTTAAAACCTTAAATTAACTTTACTTTAAAATATAATTAAACTAATAATAGAGCTAATTAAACTTTTATATAATATATTAATAACTTAAATATTAATTATATAAGAATAGTTATAATTAGCTTTAAGAAATATACCTCTTAAAACAAGATTTATATAAGAGGTTAAGAGTTTTTTATAAATCCAGGGTTATATAACACTTTTATATTAAAGAGACAATATTTATAACTTATTATTAAGATAAATAGTCTAGAATAGATTATATAAGTTAACTATAATCTTAATCTTTTAAAAGGAATAGAGAAAAAACAAGAATTATATAGGTAAGCTATATAATATCTTATATAATAAGGTAAAAGTCTTTATTAGTTTTTATTAATGCCTTAGGATCACTAAAGACTAATACTATATAGTATTTCTTAATATTTTGGTTAATTATATAAAAGAGTTTTATTTCTATTATATTAGACTAATAAAAAGATAAAATAAGATATATAATATATTAGAAATATACTTTAATACTAATATTAACTATATTCTCTATTAAATAGATTAGATAAGTCTATTCTTTATATAAGTTAAATAAAATAATTTAAATAAGAATCTAATAGATATATTAAAGATACTTTTAGATAAAATACTTCTTATATAACAGGTACTTAGCCTAAGTTTTTAGGGGGAGATTATACTTTATATATAAGTTACTTAAGCGTATAAAGGTATACTAGAGCTAAAAACTACTTTAAGTAATCTTAAAGCATATTATATATATAAACAATTCTTTTCTAGCCTAAGATTATTATTATAAGTTACTTTAAATAAAAAGTCTATATTATATAATATTAACTTTATAGATAGAAAATACTTTAATAACAAAAGTTATTTATAACTATTATATAATAGACTGTTAAATAATAGAGGATTTTTTTAATAACTTTAGAAAGGTTAACCTTTATTATAACCTAGGTTTAATTATATAATATTTAAGAAGAGATATTTTATATATAAAAAGAAGGATTATTGGTTTATGAATTATTTAGATAAAGAATATAATTATATAAAAGACTAATACCTTTAAGTATATAGTATACTTAAATAAGAACTATAGAAAGATTTTGCTTTATACTTTTTTAACTTTGAAGGAAAAAACCTAGTAGATAAATTATGTAATAAGGAGAGAGAATTTATAGAAGATAAAGAGATATTAGTTTTCTTAATATCTTTTTTATTTTTCTATTATATAATAAAAGAGGATATCTTTTTATTACTAAAGACATTAAAGGCTTATTAATTCTTATTATATAATCCTTATATTTTATTATACTAAGGGGAACTATAGGATATAAAAGTAATAAAGTTCTTTACTATAAAAAAACCTTAAGTCCTTATATACCTATAAAAGAACCTTTATATAGTAATATCCTAAGGACTAAGATTAATAAATATATAATTTAAGGTAAATAACTTAATTATATTAGTTAACACTATAGAAATAAAGAATTAGCTTAGAAAGGTTATATATTATATCTTTGATACTTCTACTTTATTCCTGTTTTTATTGTATAATATAGATAAGTTAAGTATATATTTTAATAACGTTAATAACGTGATTATATAGTAAAATAAAAAACCTATCCTAGTTATACAGAAATAAAGTTACTTATTCTTTAATTTTAGTTATATAAAGGCTAGTATATTCTTTATAAAAGAATAACTTTAAAGGCTTTATAAATAATTTAGATATTTTTATATAAATTATTTTTATTACTTCTTAAAGAAAACTAAGTATTATAATATTAATATTAATATTCTAGAAAAAGTCTAAAAGTTTTATTATTATTATTAATTATATAACTTAGTACTAAAAAGGTTTAAGTTTATACTTAAAGATAAAAACTACTTTAATTATAAGATAATTATAGATATTATATAACTAAGAGATAAGAACATTTTATATATTATTAACATAAAGATAAGCTTCTAAGGAGCTACCTTTTTAAAGTCCTTATCTATATAAGATACATAGAATACACTTTATAAGTACTAGATTAGTATATACATTAGTTTACTAGATTATATTATATATAACCTAGGTATAAACTTTATATTAATAGAATTTAGGAACTATGCTAATATTATAGGTATATTATATAAAGAAATATTAGTAAAAGCCTATTAAGTAGTAAATAAGATAAAAAGAGCTTATATTCTTTTAAAGTATATATATAATATCTTGTATACTAAGCTTAGGTATAACATAGATAAGGAAACTATTTTCTAGATGGCTATGAAGGTATTGAATAATATAGCTGGTCTATATAGTATTATATTTATATTACTTGTTTTTGGGATATATCTAAGGATTAATAAGAACTTACTTTTATTACTTAAAATCACTTAAAAGGTAAAAGTAATTTAAAAGGTAATAAAAATGCTTTAAAGTATTTATATAGAAGTAGAGATTAATTGTATAATTAATACTAGAAATAACCTTAACTTTTAAAGTATATTATTACTACTAATTCAAAGTAAGGTTCTAGTATAGAAAGAAAATAAAAGATAGACTAGACTATATAAAGTCTAGGCTATAAAAGGCTATATAATAATAATTAAGATAGTTAATAGTCTTATATAGTTTTATATAATATATATTAAATTATACTATTAAAATATAGTATAGTTAGATTTAGATATTATATAACTTATTTTTTAAAAATAGCTAAATAAGAGAAAAAGACTAAAAAAAGGCTAAAAAAAAGCTATATAATAATTACTATATACTAATTAGGTATTTCTATCTTAGAAAAAAAAAGACTATAAGAAATTAATAGAAAAACTATAGCTTAATAATATAATTATAATACTAGGTACTTTATATAAAGAGTTAAACTAAATAAAGATAAATAACCTTATTAACTAAAAAGTTTTTACCTTTATACTATATAATCTAAAAGAGTATAATTACCTTTATATCTATAAGACATAGATAATATAAGAGATTAAGAACTTATTATTTAAGTTATATAAGAAGTTAAGACTTGTTATATAAGGGTATAAGGACTAAGAGAAAGAAGAACTCTTAACCTAGGTACTTATTATTTAATAGATAAGCTAAAGGCTTATACTTATAATTAGACCTACCTTTATACAAGACTATAAATATAAAGAGGAACTTAGAGACATAACTTAGGTATATATATAGTTAGATAATTGTTTAACTAGGATAATTATTATATAATTACCTAAGGAGTTAAAAGATAAATACCTTAAGAATATATTTCTTTATATCTTAAAACTACTATATAGCCTAGTACAGTTAAGCCTATACTAGTATAAAACTTATTCTAAGTATTATAAGAAAGATCTAAAGATAACAAAGTTAATGTATAATCTATGTTTATTATATATAACAAAAGAACTAGATACTTTTAGGATTATAGCTATATAGATAGATAATATACTTAGCTTTGTTATACTTGTTTTCTTCTAGAGAGAAAAAGAAGAGCTAAGAAGAAAAGGACTTTATGTAAAACTAAAGACTACTTTATTGCTTAATAGTGAAATTGATTTTAATAAGGGAAAGATTTAATTATATAATAATTATATTACTTTTACTTAAAAAGGCTAAGTAAAGTACTTAAAACTTGTTAATTTTAATGTATATAATATATATTAGTAGTATATTTCTTAAAGGGTAAGAGGAGTATACTTTATATTTATTTATTAACTAAAGGCATTATATAACTTGTTAATTGTAGCTTAAACTAAGGAACCTAATAAGAAGAATATTAAAGCTTTAAATGTATAACTTTAGTAGTAAATTAATAACTCTATATAAGGTCTTATATATATTCCTCTTAATCTTTATTATATAAAGATATATATCTTTATAGATAGATTATTTATAAATAACTTAGATTTATTATTATAATTTAGATTTATTATTATATTAGCTAAGGAAATAGCTTATATAATAATAGACTTTTAGATTAAAAGAAATATTATATATTAGAGTTTAATAAAGTGTAAAAGAGTTATATAAAGTGTACTTGTAAGTAAGTTGTATAGGATAACTACAGGATTTAATAGTAAGATATCTCTTAGTATAATACTTACTAAGATCCTTTATACATTATAACTTCTAAGGATTCTAGTTATTATCTGTTTAGACTTATAATCTCTATATAAGTGCCTTATATAACTAGATATAATAAATAAAAAGAGGCTTATAATTAATATTATAAGTCTATGTAAGTTATATAAAAAGAAAGAGATCTTAGAAGTAAGATAAATTAATAGGAAAGATAACTCTATTAATGCCTTTACTAAGAAATCACTAAACTTAGTACTTAAATAATTAATTATAATAAATATATTAAAGATTTAAATTAAGGTGTATATTAAAAGATTAAAAGAAAATATTTAATAATTAATTTATATAACTTTATTATTATATGTTATTAATTATCTAAAAATAAAGTATAACTTTAAGAAAATATCTAATATACTTAACTATTATTAATTCTAATCTTAATATTAAATTATACTTTTATTATATTTATAACCTTTTTAAATTACTATATTATATAATTTATTTAATTATTATATAAGATTTTAAGGAAAAAAAGTTATATAATTACTTTTTATTAATAACTATAAGGCTAGTAGAAGTACTAAAGAAGTAACTGCCTTTACTAATGTTCTTACTAAGCTTACTGCTAAGTGTATAAGGCTTATAAGTATTAGTAATATTAAGAGCTTTATAGTTACTAAGGTTACTGTTATTATTGTTATTATTATTATCTAGGTTATTAGATAAATTAATATCTTGACTGTAGTAGGTGTAGTGAGCGCTATGTAACTACTAAATATACTTGGCATAAGGGTTACCTTAAAAGGTAGGAATATAG
Source organism: Colletotrichum spaethianum (assembly GCF_022836535.1). Classification (NCBI taxonomy): domain Eukaryota; kingdom Fungi; phylum Ascomycota; class Sordariomycetes; order Glomerellales; family Glomerellaceae; genus Colletotrichum; species Colletotrichum spaethianum. Next base: position 328,766 of record NW_026054801.1, on the reverse strand, counting down.
GTACAATAGTGGAAACATAGAGAGTTAGTAATTGCGTATTTATTACTATAAGTAATGGCTATATAACTATAAGACTAAACTAAGACTATAAGGAAATAGCTTTAGTAGTAGATGATACTGGTAATAAACTGCTAGACAAAAGTGTTACTAGTAATATAGATCTTAATATTATGTAATAACATGTTAATAATAAGATACTCCTTATCCTATAGTTAAGGTTAATATATAAAGACAAAGTAAAGATAAAAGTAATATATATTAATAGCTAAAGCTAATAAAAGAGTATAATTATTAGTATTACTAGTTAAAAAATAAAGCTAATAACTACTAAATATATTAGTATATATACTGATATTACTAAAAATTAAACTATTAGGGGTAATAAGAGATATAATAGATTAATTATATAAGGTATTATTAATAAATTAGTAAAAGGAAATATATAAAAAGAAATTTTATATATAAGTAGTTATTATTAGAGTTAATTAAGGAAGAAGAGGAAGATTATTGTTAATTAATTATATAAAAAAATAATATATATAAAAAGTAAAAAAAAAAAAAAAAAAAAAAAAAAAAAAATAAATAAAAAGGGTTTTAAATACTTAAAGTTATTATATAAAGGAAAGAAAGTATATTAATAGTAAGAGTAGAAGTAAAGTTAATAAGGAAGGAAGGAACTTTATTAACATGTGATTTGTTTGCTTAACTAGGTAAGAAGAAAATAGATAGTTGCTTAGAGTTTTAATATTAGTGATTTATTGTATAACGTAAATAGCTTAACCTATAAGGTTATATAATAAGGTTATTAATGTTATAATTAGTGTAACTTGATTAGATACTGTAGGGAGTTATATAGTTATAAAAGAAAAAGTTGTGAGTATTAGAATAATAGTACTAGCTGGTTATATAATATGTATAACTTAGGGATATATATTATAGTAGAGGGCATAGACTGGATATTTAGCTCTTAGTTATTTATTAAGGGGATTAAAAGTATATTTATGCTAAACTAACTTAGGGACATATAAGATTATATATCTTGTGTATGAAAGCTAAGTCTTGTAGTTAGGAAGATAATCACAGAAAATACATCTTTGGTTCACCCTAACTTTAACCTGAGTATAATCGTATAAACGGGTTCTCTTAGGAAGAGAGAATCCATTTAACAAATACTATAGTTATTAATAACGTTTATCTATTATTTTTACTACTATATACCTCTTATATACTTTAGTTACTAGATTAGTTAGTCTTTAGTGTTATATTAACGAATTCTAAGTTAGTTAGTATATAACTATATTACCTATTTATAAAGACTTAAAGGTAAAGAAGAAAGAAATTTATAGCTTATACTAGGCTAATTACCTAAGTATTTAAAGGTATTAGCTAATTCCCTTATTACGTAACTAAACCTCTCTTTTAGCTACTATAGCTACACGTATAAACTATATTAGTCCTTAAAGGTTATAATAAGTAATAACTATAACGTACTTATATAGTAAGTAAGCTAACATAGTAAGCAGGCTACTTCTTCTTACTAGAAAAACCCTTTTTTTTAACTATTTATTAAAAAGCAGATTCTTAACTAAAAAAGACCTAGTTTTTAGTATTATATAACGATAAGAGTTAAATTCTAGTAAATAATAGTATAGAAAATATTATCTCTCTCTAACCCTAGTATCTCTTATCTAGGCCTCTAGATAAGAGAATTTCTAAAGATCTAAGGGTTAAAGTATAATAATAATTTCTAGTAGATTTTATTTTACTTAGCAACCTTTATTTAAGCCTTTATACAAAGTTATATTTATTTTAGATAAGAAGTAGATTTTTAATAAATAGTTAAAAAAAAGGGGTTTTTTTAGTAATAAGAAGTAGCTTACTTACTATGTTAGCCTACTCGTTATATAAGTACGTTAGTACTAGTTAGTTATACTATAAGTAAGAATAATAAGGGGTTATTCATAATAGTTATAAGAAAAAGTAGAGAAGAATAAAGGTAAACAAAAAAGTATATATATATATTAATCGTTAAGGTTTTATTATACTTTATTGTTCTTAAAAACTGTTTAAGTAAAAGGGATATCTCTTAGTTATATAGAAAGTCCCTTAGATACGTATAGTATCTAAGCGTATATCTAAGTACTAAGAGGTACTTATATGTTTCTTATATATGTATATATATACCTATATATACTTATAGATAAGTATAAGCGCTAGTATATATAATGCTTAGAAGTATATACGTTTATATTTAGTAGACTATATTAGTTTGTAGTAGTTTGTATTAGTATAGTTATATATAGTAATATATACTTCTATAGGTTATTTTTTAAGGAGAATCTAGAAAAGATAACTATATACTTATAGGACTTTTAGTTATAGAGTTATAAAGAGATTTATATATAAGAATTATAAGAATTTTATTTTTTAATTCTTAGTTTTCTCTTTAAGTTATATCTAAGTTATAAATATAACTTACTTTATATAAAAACTTATAAAAACTTTATATAAGAAAGATTATAAGAAAAATAGTTATAGTTATAGTTATAGTTAAAAACCTTTAAAGGAAAAAAAGAAAATTTATAAAGAGGAAACCTTAGTATTTAAGCTATATTATTTTCTTTTTAGAAAGTATTTTTTTATTATTTATAGTTTCTTTAAGTAAAAACCTTTTTTTATTAAGATTTATAGTCTTTATAAAGTATTTAAATACTTCTTTATTAACAGATTTAGTAAATATATTTGTTATATTATTCTTTGTATAGATATAGTATAAAGAGACTTAATTATTATAAATAGCTTGTTTAGAAAAGTAATATTTTATATTTATATGTTTAGATTTCTTATAAAGCTCTGGGTTTTCTGTTATATATTGTATTACCTTATTATTTATTAAAATAATAGGCTTATTTAATGTTATATTTAACCTTAAGTTATTATATATATAGGAAAAAGAGTTATATAAGTATATAGATTCCTTTATAGCTTTATATAAAGCTATATACTTAGATTTACAAGTAGATAAAGTAATAACGTACATATATAATAAGTAGCCTATTATAGTAAGTAACTTACTTTCTCCTTTCTCCTTAAACTTTAACTTTATATTAATATTCCTCTATATATAATAATAAGTTCTTTTTTAAATAAAAGTTATATTATTCTTATAATTAAAGCTATTAAAAAAGACCTAAAACTATTTATATAAAAAACAGCTTTTATCTATAATATCCTAAGAACAACACTTTAATACTAACACACTAAACAATTATTATACTATAAAACTTATATAAAATTAATAAAGATAACTAAGCTAAAAGAAATAGTAATTCTTAAATAAGTTATTAACTTAATTAATTAAGGGTTTTTATTATAACTTAATAATATATAAAATATAGCTAATTACCTCTTTAATAAATATAATATAATGTATATTAAACCTTAATAAGCAAAGAACTTTATATAACGCTAACTATAACTAAAAATACATTTTTCATATAAAATTAACTATTAAAAAGTATTAGCTAAAAATCCTATAATTATACAGGCTTAGTTTACTTTTATATAAAATATAATTATAAAATATAAAATCTATAATAATAATATTTATAATTTTAATAAAATAAGCTTTTTAATAAGAATACTATTATATATAAAAGTTATTATAACCTCTAATTACTATAAAAGGCTTTATATAAAATAGTCTAGTAATTATAAATAGGTTTCTGTTATTTAAGGTATATATATAAATAGCTAAGTATTATCTTTATGTATTATTATTAAAAGTAAATATTATCTTTTTTTATAGTATACTAATAGCTAATTCTTACCTTAATAATATATTTACTTTAATAAAAATAAATAAACTATAAATAAAATTAGTTTAAATTAGTTATAGTATTTTAAAAAATATATAAAGTCTTATACAAAAGGTATTAAATAGCTCTTAATCCTTAATAGCTATAATAGCTATAAGTTTACTAATTTTAATAAATACTATAAAAAACATAATATTATTACTCTTTATATATTTTTTTATTTATTATATAAGCTTTAGCCTCTTAATATTAGTTATTTTAGTTTACTAAAAGTATTATATAATAAAGAAATTAAGAAAATAATATAAATATAAATTATATATATTACTAAAAATAACTTCTTTTTTACCTTTAAAGTAACCTTTTTTATTTTAATAAGTAAAAAAAACATATAAGCTAGCTTTAAATAAGTTAACTTTATCCCTTTTAACCTTAAAGTAGTTATTTTTTATTTAGATTTTAAGCTAAAGACATTAACACTATTTAACTTATACCTAAGTAGCTAAGGCTCTTAAGACCTAAAGATACTAATTATAGTATATAGTACTATATAAAGTTCTATATTACTTAAAAAAAAGATTACTAGTTATTAATATAGCTTATTATCCTATTTATATAAAGTAATTAACTTATAAACTAAAAATATTAGTAAATTAATATATAAGTTAACTTTTATTAAAGCTAAGTACTATAAGCTTTATATAATAAATAAAATACTAAGTAAACATTAAAAAGCTAAAAAAACCTAACTATATCTTAAAAGGTTTTTTAATATAGCTAAAGTAAAAGTAATCTAGGTAAAGAAAAAGGTTATTAATACTAAAAGTAAAAATATACGTTAAGAGAAGGCTTATATAGAAAAGAATGAATTGTGTAGTTAGTAATATAGTAATTATAGAAAAACTAAATATAACGTATAAATATGTTAGGTAGTATAAGAGACCTCTAAAGAAAAGGATAATAAGTAGTTTTAATTAATTTTATATAATACTACTTAATTAACTTATATAAATAGCTAGAGAGTAAGTAAAGGTAAGCTACTTACTATAATAGGCTATTTCCTATATATATATATTAGTCTTTTGTTTTATACTATTTTAGCTTATTATATTATAGTACCTTAAGGTACTTATATATCTAGTAATAGATATTTTATTATCTAAGTCTTTAGCTTAATTAAAGTCTAAAAATATAATTAACTATAAATTAATATTATAGTTATATATTAATCCTAGATTAAAATATTTATTTATATATCCTTATATTCTATTAAGTGTAATAAAATGCTCTTTAAATAGGTTACTTATATAATAAGTATACATATTTACTAGATATGTTATATCTAGCCTAGTCTTAAGACTTAAATAGAGTAGAGATCTTATCTCTTATTAATATTAAGTTATTTCTTCTTTTATTACTTACCTTATATTTTTCTTAACCTTAATAGCAGGATTTATAGGCGTATTATAAGAATAAGTATCCTTTTTATTATACTTTTCTAGTATTTCATTTATATATTTAGTTTAATAAATATATAAGATCTTATTTACTTTATCTATATATATTTCGTTCTCTAAAAACGTATATAGAATTCCTAAGTCTTATATCTATAAATCTTTATTTATATTATTATAGAAATATTCTATATCTTTATTTATAAAAGCTATTATTATTATATTGTCTATGTAACAGGCTATTATAGCTCTTATATTATTATTATTAGCTATAAAGATACCTTTATTATAAAGGGATTCTTTAAAGCCTAGTTTTATAATTATAGATCTTAACTACTTATACTAAAGTCTAAGGCTTTATTTTAGACTATATAAGGCCTTTTTAAGCTTACAATATAAAGCTTTTTCTATTATATTATCTATATATTCTAAGGTATTTATTTTATAGTTATAAGAAAAACCTATAAGTAATTTTACTTATATTTCTTTATCTATATTAGTATAGTAAAAGGTATTAGAGATATTAAATTACCTAAAAAACTAGCTTAGCTTTATTCCTATTATAAATATAGTTCTATAATTCTTAGGTTTATAGGTAATACTAAAGGTTTCTAGATAATTAATACCTATATATTAATTAAAACCTTGTATTACCCACCTAGCTTTATATTTTAACGGGTTATTATTTATATCTGTTTTTAATTTATATACTTATCTTTCTCTTAAAGGCTTAATTCCTTTAGGTAAAAGAAGTATTATCTAAGTATATATATTATGTAAGTTATTAACCTCTAAAACTATTACTTGAATCTATTTATCTTTAGAAGTAGAGATTATAGCCTTTTTATAGGTAATAAGGTCTTTATCTATTGTTATAATAAGAATATATATAGCTTTATTAAACCTATTTATCTTATTATTTTGATTATTTATAGTGGAAAGTATTAGTTTAATTATAGGGTAGTCTTTTATAGTATATAAAGCACTTTCTTGGTTTACTACCTATTTATAGTCTTTAAGCTTATTATTATTCTGCTTAGGAATTTCTACTATTATCTTAGATTTATTATTATTATTATTATTATAATTATTATTATTATAATTATTATAATTATTACAATTATAATTATTACAATTATTTTTATTTATTATATTATTATTATTTATTAGCTTTATATTTATACTTCTAGGATTTAAGTCTTCTCTTCTACTTTTATAGTTATATAAAGATATCTTATTATTACTACTATTTTCTTTATTATTTATATTTATATTATTATTATTAATAGTAAAAGGTATAAACTGATTTTCTAGAATAACTATATCTCTAGTCTAAAAAGAAGTTTTCTTTTAAAAATCATATACTTTATATATGTTATTTTTATAGTTAAGTACTATAGCTTTTATAGCTTTATTTTCTAGCTTTTTTATCTTAGGATCCTTATTCTTATAGTAATATATAGATTTAAAAGTTACTATATTATTAATATTAAGCTTTATATTATTACTTATTTTATAAAGGGTCTTATAGTTAAGAGCTTTATAAGAGGTTATATTATATAGATCTACTACTATTAAAGTAGCTTCTCCCTATAGATATAAAAGTAAATTTACCTATAAAAGTATAGCTCTTATTTTATTAGTTATAGTCCTTATTACTCTTTCTAATATACTGTTAGGCTTATAAGTATAAAGTACTTTTATATTATGATTTATCTCTTTAATTATATAGGTATAATTTATAGTATTATTATTAAATTCTAGACCGTTATCTATATTAAAGTCTTTTATCTTATTCTTATTTATATTATTCTTATTTATATATTCTAGAATAATAGTATTAACTTCTTCTGCTTCTTTAGTTCTAAGTAGTTTTATAGATATAAGTCTAGATTTTCTTTCTAAGAAGATAATAAACTATTAATATTTATTATAAGTAAAAGGTGTTATAGGTCTATAGAGATCAAAAGAGACTTTTTCTATATATTAATAATCTTTATTATAGTTATTAGAATACTTATTAACTTTAATAGTAAAGTTTACTTTTATATAAGTATTATAAGTATAGTCTTCTTTTATTATATTATTAGTTATATTTATATTATCTTTAAGTTATATTAAGACTTTTCTACTTATATATCCTAGTTTATTATACTACTTTTTATAGTTATTAATCTCTTTATTATATATAACCTTCTTATATTTATAAGGTTTTCTTTTTATATTTATAATATTTAAATATTCTTTATAGTTATTAAGATCCTTTTTATTTAAAACCTTTATATTTAGGTAATATAAATTATCTTTTATATTCCCTTTATAAAAGGTTCTTTTATTATTTATATTTATTAAAGATACCTTTGTATCCTAGAAAAGAGAGGCTATTTTAAGTCTTCTTAGTCTATTTTAACTTAAAAGATTAATACCTATTTCAGGCATATAATAACAGTCTTTAAGGATATAGACTAGAAATAACCTTTAACTAATAGGGTAGAATTATGATTTGCCTAGAGCTATAGTAGCGTAAAGTATAGCGATAGGTATAGTGCTTGCCTGGTAAGCCGGTCCCTCTATTCTACTAAATATAGACTACTAAGTATAAGGTGTAGCTACCTTAGAGCTGTATTCCTTAAAATTCCCTTAGCTAATGTAGTACGTCCCTTAGTAAGGTTGAATTTTTGTTGTATAAAATAGAGGTATAAGTATAAGGTAAAGGTATAAGAGTTATCTTCTCTACTAAGCTAGGCTTATAACCAGTAAGAATAACAGGGGGTCATTTATAAATAGTTATAAGAAAAAGTAAAGAAGAATAAAGGTAAACAGAAAAGGTATATATATATTAACTATTAAGGTTTTCGTTATATTATTATTATTCTTATAAAACTATCTAAGTAAAGAAAATATCTCTTAGTTATATAGAAAGTCCCTTAGATACGTATAGTATCTAAGTGTATATCTAAGCGTATATCTAAGCGCTAAGAGGTACTTATATATTTCTTGTATATGTATATATATGCTTAAATATGCCTATAGATAGGTATAAGCGCTAGTATATATAATACTTAGAAGTATATACGTTTATATATAGTAGACTATATTAGTTTGTAGTAGTTTGTATTAGTATAGTTATATATAGTAGTATATACTTTTATAGGTTATTTTTCAAGAAGAATCTAGAAAAAATAACTATATATTTATAGGACTTTTAGTTATAGAGTTATAAAGAGATTTATATATAAGAATTATAAGAATTTTACTTCTTAATTCTTAGTAAAGATATAACATATATATATAGTAAATAGCTTATTATAGTAAGTAGCTTACCTTTATTTACCCTCTAGCTATTTATATAAGTTAATTAAGTAGTATTATATAAAATTAATTAAAACTACTTATTATCTTCTTTTTTAAAGGTCTTTTATATTACCTAATATATTTATACGTTATATCTAGTCTTTTTATAATTACTATATTATTAACTATATAATATACTCCTCTCTATATAAGCCTTCTCTTAACGCGTATTTTTACCTCTAGTATTAATAACTCTCTTCTTTACCTAGATTACTTTTACTTTAACTATATTAAAGGACCTTATAAGATATAGTTAGGTTTTTTTAGCCCTTTAATATTTACTTAGTATCTTATTTACTATATAAAGCTTTTAGTACTTAGCTTTAATAAGAGCTAGTTTATATATTAACTTACTAATACTTTTAGCTTATAAGTTAATTACTTTATATAAATAAGTTAATAAGCTATATTAATAACTAGTAATTCTTTTTTTAAGTAATATAAAGCTTTATATAGCGTTATATACTATAGTTAATATCTTTAGGTCTTAGGAGCCTTAGCTATTTAAGCATAAATTAAATAATATTAATATCTTTAGCTTAAAATCTAAATAAAAAATAACTACTTTTAAGTTAAAAAGAATAAAGCTAGCTTATTTAAACTTACCTTATATGTTTTTTTACTTATTAATGTAAAAAAGGTTACTTTAAAGGTAAAAAAAAAGTTATTTTTAGTAATATATATAATTTATATTTATATTATTTTTTTAATTTTTTTGTTATATAACGCTTTTAGTAAACTAAAATAGTTAATATTAAAAAGCTAAAGCTTATATAATAAATAAGAAGATATATAAAAAGTAATAATATTATATTCTTTATTATTAAATAGATTCTCTCTTTTTAAGAGAACCTGTTTATATAATTATACTTAGGTTAAAGTTAAAGTGAACCAAAGATGTATTTTCTGTGATTATCTTCTTAACTATAAGACTTAGCTTTTATACACAAGATATATGATCTTATACGTCTCTAAGTTAGTTTAGCATAAATATACTTTTAATTCCCTTAATAGATAACTAAAAGCTAAATATTTAGTCTATACCTTTTACTATAGTATATATCCTTAAGTTATATATATTATATAACTAGCTAGTACTATTATTCTAACACTTATAACCTTTTCTTTTATAACTATATAACTCCCTATAGTATCTAATTAGGTTACACTAATTATAACATTAATAACCTTATTATATAATCCTATAAGTTAAGCTACTTATATTATATAATAAATCACTAATATTAAAACTCTAGGTAACTATTTATTCTCTTCTTACCTAATTAAACAAACAAGTTACATATTAATAAAGTTCCTTTCTCTTTTATTAACTTCACTTCTACTTCTACTATTAATATACTTTCCTTCCTTTATATAATAACCTTAAGTATTTAAACCTCTTCTTACTTATTTTTCTTTTCCTCTTTTCCTTTCTTCTTTACCTTTTATATATATCGTTTTTCTATATAATTAATTAATAATAATTTTCCTTTTTTTTCTTAATTAACTCTAATAATAAATACTTATATATAAGATTTCCTCTTATACATTTCTTTTTACTAATTTATTAGTAACACCTTATATAATTAATTTATTATATCTCTTACTACTTATAGTAGTTTAATCTTTAGTAATATTAATATATATACTAATACGTCTAGTAGTTATTAGCTTTATCTTTTAACTAGTAACACTAATAATTATACTCTTTTATTAACTTTAGTTATTAATATATATTACTTTTATCCTTACCTTGTTTTTATATATTAACCTTAACTATAAAATAAGAAGTATTTTATTATTAATATACTATTATATAATATTAAGATCTATATTACTAATAACACTTCTGTTTAGTAGTTTATTACTAGTATTATTTACTACTAAGGCTACTTCTTTACAGTCTTAGTTTAGTCTTATAGTTATACAGCTATTACTTATAGCAATAAATACATAACTACTAACTCCTTACGCTTCCACTAATACACCTGTATTCTTACCTTTCAGGGTAACGTCTACGCTAAGTACATCTAGTAGTCGTATAACGCTTACTACACCTACTACAGTCAAGATATTAATTCGTCTAACAACCTAGGCAATAATAATAACAATAATAATAATAGTAGCCCTAGTAACTACAAGGCTCTTAACGTTACTAATACTTATAAGCCTTGTATACCTAGTAATAAACTTAGTAAAAACATCAGTAAAAGCAGTTACTTTTTTAGTACTTCTACTAGCCTTATAGTTATTAACAAAAAGTAATTATATAACTTTTTTTTCCTAAAATCTTATATAATAATTAAATAAATTATATAATATAGTAATTTAAAAAGGTTATAAATATAATAAAGGTATAATTTAATATTAAAATTAGAATTAGTAATAGTTAAATATATTAAATACTTTTTTAAAGTTATATTTTATTTTTAGATAATTAATAATATATAGTAATAAAGTTATATAAATTAATTATTAAGTGTTTTCTCTTAATCTTTTAATATATACCTTAATTTAAATCCTTAATATATTTATTATAATTAATTATTTAAATACTAAGTTTAGTAATTTCTTAGTAAAAGTATTAATAAGGTTATCTTTCCTATTAATCTATCTTACTTCTAAGATCTCTTTCTTTTTATATAACTTATATAGACTTATAATATTAATTATAAGCCTCTTTTTATTTATTATACCTAGTTATACAAAGTACTTATATAAAGATTATAAGTCTAAACAGATAATAACTAAAATCCTTAGGAGTTATAATATACAAAGGATCTTAGTAAGTATTATACTAAAGGATATCCTACTATTAAATCCTATAGTTATCTTATACAACTTGCTTATAAGTACACTTTATATAACTCTCTTATACTTTGTTAAACTCTAGTATATAATATTTCCTTTAATCTAAAAGTCTATTATTATATAAGCTATTTTTTTAGCTAATATAATAATAAATCTAAGTTATAATAATAAATCTAAGTTATTTATAAATAATCTATCTATAAAGATATATATCTTTATATAATAAAGATTAAGAGGAATATATATAAAACCTTATATAAAGTTATTAATTTACTACTAAAGTTATATATTTAAAGCTTTAATATTCTTTTTATTAGGCTCTTTAGTTTAAGCTATAGTTAATAGGTTATATAATACCTCTAGTTAATAAATAAATACAAGGTATACTCCTCTTACCCTTTAGAAAACATACTACTAATATACATTATACACATTAAAATTAATAAGTTTTAAGTACTTTATTTAGCCTTTTTAAGTAAAAGTAATATAATTATTATATAATTAAATCTTTTCTTTATTAAAGTTAATTTTACTATTAGGTAATAAAATAATCTTTAGTTTTATATAAAGTCCTTTCCTTTTTAGCTCTTTTTTTTCTCTTTAAGAGAATATAAGTATAGTAAAGCTAAATATATTATCTATCTATATAGCTATAATCCTAAAGGTATCTAGTTCTTTTATTATATATAATAAGTATAAATTATATATTAACTCTATTATCTTTAGATTTTTCTTATAATACTTAGAATAAGTTTTATACTAATATAAGCTTAATTTTACTAGACTATATAGTAGTTTTAAGATATAAAGAAATATATTCTTAAGGTATTTATCTTTTAACTCCTTAGATAGTTATATAATAATTATCCTAGTTAAACGATTATCTAATTATATATATACCTAGGTTATATCTCTAAGTTCCCTTTTATATTTATAGTTTTATATAAAAGTAAATCTAATTATAAATATAAGCCTTTAGCTTATCTATTAAATAGTAAATACCTAGGTTAAAAGTTCTTTTTTCTCTTAGTCCTTATACCCTTATATAATAAGTCTTAACTTCTTATATAGCTTAAATAACAAGTTCTTAATTTCTTATATTATTTATATCTTATAAATATAAAGATAATTATACTCTTTTAGATTATATAATATAAAGATAAAGACTTTTTAGTTAATAAGGTTATTTATCTCTGTTTAGTCTAAATCTTTATATAAAGCATCTAGTATTATAATTATATTATTAAGCTATAACTTTTCTATTAACTCCTTATAGTCTTTTTCTTTCTAAGATAAAAATACTTAATTAATATATAGTAATTATTATATAGCTTTTTTCTAGCCTTTCTCTAGTCTTCTTTTCTTATTTAGCTATTTCTAAGAAATAAGTTATATAATATCTAAATTTAACTATATTATATCTTAATAGTATAGTTTAATATATATTACATAAAACTATATAAGACTATTAATTATCTTAACTATTACTATATAGCCTTTTATAGCCTAGACTTTATATAGTTTAGTTTATCTCTTATTTTTTTTTTATACTAGAACCTTACTTTAGATTAGTAGTAATAATATACTTTAAAGGTTAAGGCTATTTCTAGTATTAATTATACAATTAATCTCTACTTCTATATAAATACTTTAAAGCATTTTTATTACCTTTTAAATTACTTTTACCTTTTAAGTAATTTTAAGTAATAAAGGTAAATCTTTATTAATCCTTAAATATATACTAAAGACAAGTAGTATAAATATAATGCTATATAGACTAGCTATATCGTTTAATGCCTTTATAGCTATCTAGAGAATAGTTTTCTTGTTTATGTTATACCTAAGTTTAGTATATAAGATATTATATACACGCCTTAGAAAAACATAAGCTCTTTTTATCTTACCTACTACCTAGTAGGCTTTTACTAGTATTCCTTTATATAATATACTTATAATATTAGTATAGTTCTTAAATTCTATTAATATAAAGTTTATACCTAGGTTATATATAATATAGTCTAGTAAACTAATATATATACTAATCTAATACTTATAAAGTATATTTTATATATCTTATATAGATAAGGACTTTAAGAAAATAGCTCCTTAAAAGCTTATCTTTATATTAATAATATATAAAGCGTTCTTATCTCTTAGTTCTATAACATCTATAATTATCTTATAATTAAAGTAGCTTTTATCTTTAAGTATAAACTTAAACCTTTTTAGTACTAAGTTATATAATTAATAATAATAACAAAACTTCTAGACCTTTTCTAGAATATTAATATTAATATTATAATACCTAGCCTTCTTTAAAAAGTAATAAAAATAGTTTATATAAGGATATCTAAATTATCTATAAAGCCTTTAAAGTTATTCTTTTATAAAGAACATATTAGCCTTTATATAACTAAGGTTAAAGAATAGGTAACCCTATTTTTATATAACTAAAATAAGTTTTTTATCTTACTATATAATTATATTATTAACGTTATTAAAATATATACTTAACCTATTTATATTATATAATAAAAACAGAAATAAAGTAAAAGCATTAAGAATATAATATATAACCTTTCTAAGCTAATTCTCTATTTTTATAATACTAACTAATATAATTAAGTTACTTACCCTAAATTATACATTTACTAATCCTAGTCCCTAGGATATTACTATATAAGAGTTCTCCTATAAGTATATAAGGACTTAAGGTTTCTCTATAATAAAGAACTTTACTACTCTTATATCTTATAGTTCTCCTTAGTATAATAAGATATAAGGACTATATAACAAGAATTAATAGGCCTTTAATGTCTTTAGTAATAAAAAGATATCCTCTTTTGTTATATAATAAGAAAATAAAAAAGACATTAAGAAAACTAATATCTCTTTATCTCTTATAAATTCTCTCTTCTTATTATATAATTTGTCTACTAGGTTTTCTCTTTTAAAGTTAAAAAGGTATAAAGCAAAATCTCTTTATAGTTCTTATTTAAGTATACTATATACCTAAAAATATTAGTCTTTTATATAATTATGTTCTTTATTTAAATAATTTATAAACTAATAACTCTCCTTTTTATATATAAAATATCTTTTCTTAAATATTATATAGTTAAACCTAGGTTATAATAAAGGTTAACCTTTCTAAGGTTATTAAAAAGATCCTCTATTATCTAATAGTCTATTATATAATAGTTATAAGTAATTCTTATTATTAAAGTACTTTTTATTTATAAAGTTAATATTATATAATATAGACTTTTTGTTTAAAGTAACTTATAGTAATACTCTTAGGCTAAAAAAGAATTACTTATATATATAATATGCTTTAAGATTACTTAGAGCAATTTCTAGCTCTAGTATACCTTTATACGCTTAGGTAACTTATATATAAAGCATAATCTCTTCTTGAAAACCTAGGCTAAGTACTTATTATATAAGAGGTATTTTGTCTAAAAGTATTTCTAATATATTTATTAGATTCTTATTTGGATTATTTTGTTTAACTTATACAAAAAATAAACTTATCTAATCTATTTAATAGAAAGTATAGGTAATATTAATATTAAAGTATATTTCTAATATATTATATATCTTGTTTTATCTTTTTATTAATCTAATATAATAAAAATAAAGCTCTTTTATATAATTAGCTAAGATATTAAGAAATACTATATAGTATTAGTCTTTAGTGATCCTAAGGCAATAATAAAAACTAATAAAGACTTTTACCTTATTATACAAGATATTATATAGCTTACCTATATAATTCTTGTTTTTTCTCTATTCCTTTTAAAAGATTAAGATTATAGTTAACTTATATAATCTATTCTAGACTATTTATCTTAATAATAAGTTATAAATATTGTCTCTTTAATATAAAAGTGTTATATAACCCTGGATTTATAAAAAACTCTTAACCTCTTATATAAATCTTGTTTTAGGAGGTATATTTCTTAAAGCTAATTATAACTACTCTTATACAATTAATATTTAAGTTATTTATATATTATATAAGGGTTTAATTAGCTCTATTATTAGTTTAGCTATATTTTAAAGTAAAGTTAATTTAAGGTTTTAAATAAGTATTTAAGTTATTATAATTATATAACTTAGTGTAAATATTATATAAATAGAAAGCTATTTTTCTTACTTATTAAACTTCTTTTTAATCTCTTTAATAAATTTAATTAGCTATTAATTTATATTTCTTATTAATAGTAATTAGAATCCTTTTAGCTTAATAAGTTATATAAACTTTACCTTAAACATATAATAAACCTTTTTCTATTAAAAAATAAACTATTTATTAAAATCTTTATATAATAATATTATTAGGTTTTCTTTTAATTACTTAAAATAAAGTATTTCTATATTAATATATATAATATATATAGTTATCTCTTCTTTAAATAGTACCTATATAATATTAACTAAATTTCTCTAGTATCTAGGATTTATAGTTTTCTTTTATATATATAGTAAGACTTTACTCTTTATACTTATTTATTTATATATTAGTAAATATCTATTAATATTATTATATTAGCTTTAATAATTATCTTTTAAATCCTCTTAAAAAGCTATATTATATTCAGTAATCGTTTTATATTATATACTATTAAAATTAGTTTATTTAGTACTATAATATATACTTTATACTCTATATATAATATAATAAAGATTCTTATTTAGTTTAGCTTAGTAAATAATAATAAAAATCTATCTTATATAATAATAAAACAAAAGTCGTTTTTATCTTATTTACCTAGTTTAGCTTAATAAATAACAATAAGTAAAATTAAAGCTTCTTAGTACAAAAGACTTTCTAGTATAACCTTTTAGGTATCCCTAAGGATTTCTTACCTTACACAAAGTATAAGACTACCTAGTAGCCTAGCTATAAAGCCTAAGTCTTATCTCTTTACTTTTACTAATCTATAATTATATAAAGTAATTGCATAGATTACTAAGTAACTACTAATTAGTATTAAATAGATTCTTTCTTCTTAAGAGAACCTGTTTATATAATTATACTTAAGTTAAAGTTAAGGTAAACTAAAAATATATTTTCTATAATTATCTTCTTAATTATAAGACTTAGCTTTTATATATAAGATATATAATCTTATATATTTCTAAGTTAGTTTAGTATAAATATACTTTTAATCCCTTTAATAGATAACTAAGAGCTAAATATCTAGTCTGTGCCCTCTGCTATAATGTGTGTCCCTAAGTCGTGTATATTATATAACTAGCTAGTGCTATTATTTTAACATTTATAGTAATTATTAAACTTAGTAGACTTATAGCTATTATAGCTATTAAGAATTAAAAGCTACTTAATACCTTTTATATAAAACTTTATATACTTTTTAAAATACTATGGTTAATTTAAGCTAATTTTATTTATAGTTTATTTATTTTTACTAAGGTAAATATATTATTAAGGTAAGAATTAGCTATTAGTATACTATAAGAAAAGATAATATTTACTTTTAATAATAATATATAGAGGTAATACTTAACGTACTCGCATAGCGAGTAGGCTAACATAGCGAGCGGGCTACTTCTTATTGCTAGAAAAACCCCCTTTTTTAACTATTTATTAAAAAGCGGATTCCTAACTAGAAAAGACCTAGTTTTTAGTGTTATATAACGATAAGAGTTAGATTCTAGTAAATAATAGTATAGAAAATATTATCTCTCTCTAACCCTAGTATCTCTTATCTAGGCCTCTAGATAAGAGAATTTCTAAAGATCTAAGGGTTAAAGTATAGTAATAATTTCTAGTAGATTTTATTTTACTTAATAACCCTTATCCAAGCCTTTATACAAAGTTATATCTATTTTAGATAAGAAGTAGATTTTTAATAAATAGTTAAAAAAGGGGGTTTTTCTAGCGATAAGGAGTAGTCTACTTGCTATGTTATTCTACTTGCTATGCGAGTACGTTAGCTATTTATATATATACCTTAAATAATAAAAACTTATTTATAATTACTAGGCTACTTTATATAAGGCTTTTTATAATAATTAGAGGTTATAATAACTTTTATATATAATAGTATTTCTATTAAGAAGCCTATTTTATTAAAATTATAGATATTATTATTATAGATTTTATATTTTATAATTATATTTTATATAAAAGTAAACTAGGCTTATATAATTATAAGATCTTTAGCTAATACCTTTTAATACTTAATTTTATATTAAAAATATGTTTTTAGTTATAGTTAGTGTTATATAAAGTTCTTTGTTTATTAAGGTCTAATATATATTATATTATATTTATTAAAGAGGTAATTAGCTATATCTTATATATTATTAAGTTATAATAAAAATCTTTAATTAATTAGGTTAATAACTTATTTAAAAATCACTATTTCTTTTAGCTTAGTTATCTTTATTGATTTTATATAAGTCTTATAGTATAGTAATTGTTTAGCGTGTTAGTGTTAAAGTGTTGTTCTTAGGATATTATAGATAGAGGCTATTTTTTATATAGATAGTTTTAGGTCTTTTTTAATAGCTTTAATTATAAAGATAATATAACTTTTATTTAAAAAAGAACCTATTATTATATATAGAGTAATATTAATATAAAGTTAAAGTTTAAGGAGAAAAGAGGAAGTAGGCTATTTACTATAATAGGCTACTTACTATATATATACGTTAAACTAATTTTTTAGAATAACTATATCTCTAGTCTAAAAGAAAGTTTTCTTTTAAAAATTATATACTTTATATATATTATTTTTATAGTTAAGTACTATAGCTTTTATAGCTTTATTATCTAGCTTTTTTATCTTAGGATCTTTATTCTTATAGTAATATATAGATCTAAAAGTTACTATATTATTAATATTAAGCTTTATATTATTACTTATTTTATAAAAGGTCTTATAACGTATATACATAGTAAGCTACGCATCATAGTAAGCTATATATATCCACTGCCTTTTTATCTTTTATATAAGTTAATTTAACTATAATATATAAAATTAATTAAAACTACTTATTACCCTTTTTTTTATTACTATCCTAAATTATTTTATAGGTTTATACGTTATGTCTAGGCTTTCTATAATTACTATATTGTTACGCGTATAGTTTAATACCTTCTGTATAACTCTCCTTCTAAGGGTTATTCTCTCCTTTAGTATTAATATTACCTTTTTCTACTTATAGTACCTTTACTTTAGCAGTATTAAGTGACCCTCTAAGATATAATCAGGTCTTTTTTGCCCTTTAGTGTTTACTTAGTACCTTTATCCTTATATAAAGCTTATAGTTCTTAGCCTTAATAATAGTAAGCTTATAGGCTAACTTACTAATACCTTTAGCCTAGAAGTTAATTACTTTATATATTAGTGTTAGTAAGCTACCTTGATGTGCCTGGATCTTCTTTTTAAGGGAGGAAGTACTTTGTATGCCCTTTAGTGCTGTAGTTAGTGTCTTTGTGTCCTAGGAGCCTTGGCTACTTGGCTATGAGGTTAAGGGTGTTAATGTCTTTAGCTTAAAATTTAACTAAGAAATAACTACTTTAGGGTTAAAAGGTATAAGGTTTATTTATTTAAAACTAGATTATATATTATTTTTATTTATTAAGGTAAAGAATATTACTTTAAAAGTAAGAAAAAAGTTATTCTTAGTAATATATAAAATCTATATTTATATTATTTTTTTAATTTCTTTATTATATAAGTACTTTAATAAGCTAAAATACTTAATATTAAGAGGCTAAAGCTTATATAATAAATAAAAAGGTATATAAAAAGTAATAATATTTTGTTTTTTATAGTATTTATTAAATTTAGTTAATTTATAGCTATTATAACTATTAAGGATTAAAAAGTAATAAGAACTCTTTATATAAGACTTTATATACTAATTAAAGTATTTTAGTTAATTTAAGCTAATATTATTTATTATTTATTTATTTTTGTTTAGATAGATATACTATATAGCTAAGAATTAGCTATTAGTATATTAAGAGAAGAGGTAATATTTGCCCTTTATAATAATATACAGAGATATTACTTAGCTATCTATATATATACCCTGAATAATAGAAACCTATTTTTAATTACTAGGCTACTTTATATAAGGCTTTTTTTTATAGTTAGATGTTATAATAACTTTTATATATAACAATATTTCTATTAAGAACCTAGTTTTATTAAAATTATAGATATTATTATTAAGTATTTTATACTTTATAATTATATTTTATATAAGTATAAACTAGCCTTATATAATTATAAGATTCTTAGTTAAGGCCTTTTAATAGTTAATTTAACATTAAAATCGCATTTTTAATTAAGGGACGTATTATATAAAGTTCTTTATTTATCAAAGTCCTATACACGTCCTATTATATATATTTAGGAGTTAGTTAGCTATTTCTTATATATCTTCTTGTTATAAAGGGAACCCTTGATCGATTAGGTTAATAACTTGTTCAAGAATCACTTCTTCTTCAGTTATAGTTATCTTCATTGATTTTAGTCACGTCTTAGCTTATGGAAGTATACTAGCGTATTGTGTGCGAAAGGTTAATTCAGGAACCTTAAAGGTAGAGGTAGCTCTTTGTATAGATATTTTTGGGTCTTTTTGGATAGCTTAGAGGGCAAGAATAATACAGCTTTCTTTAGAAGAAGAAGTTATGTTTATATATAGAGGAAAGTAGGTGTAAAGGTTTAAGAGGTAAAAAGGCAGTGGACGTGCGCAGCTCACTATGGTGCGTAGCTCACTATGTATGTACGTTAGTTAAGAGCTTTATAAAGGGTTATATTATATAAATTTATTACTATTAAAGTAGCTTTTTTATATAAATATAAAAGCAAATTTACTTATAAAAGTATAGCTTTTATTTTATTAGTTATAGTCCTTATTACTTTTTCTATTATACTATTAAGCTTATAAGTATAAGGTACTTTTCTATTATGATTTATTTCTTTAATTATATAGGTATAATTTATAGTATTATTATTAAATTTTAGACTACTATTTATATTAAAGTCTTTTATTTTATTTTTATTTATACTATTCTTATTTATATATTCTAGAATAGTAGTATTAACTTCTTTTACTTTTTTAGTTCTAAGTAGTTTTATAGATATAAGTCTAGATTTTCTTTCTAAGAAGATAATAAACTATTAATATTTATTATAAGTAAAAAGTGTTATAGGTCTAGAGAGATTAGAAGAGACTTTTTCTATATATTTATTATTCTTATTATAGTTATTAGAATACTTATTAACTTTAGTAGTAAAGTTTACTTTTATATAGGTATTATAAGTATAATCTTCTTTTATTATATTATTATTTATATTTATATTATCTTTAAGTTATATTAAGACTTTTCTATTTATATGTCTAAGTCTATTATATTACTTTTTATAGTTATTAATCTCTTTATTATATATAACCTTTTTGTATTTATAAGGTTTTTCTTTTATATTTATAGTATTTATATATTCTATATAGTTATTAAGATCCTTTTTATTTAAAACCTTTATATTTAGGTAATATAAATTATTTTTTATATCTTTTTTATAAAAGGTTCTTTTATTATTTATATTTATTAAAGATATCTTTATATTCTAGAATAAGGAGACTATTTTAAGTCTTTTTAGTCTATTTTAACTTAGAAGATTAATACTTATTTTAGGTATATAATAATAGTCTTTAAGGATATATATATTATTATTATTAGAAAAAGAAATTACTATATCTCCTTATAAAAAGATTTTTGTTTTTTTTATATCTTCTTAGTTAATATACCTGTTTATATAAATAGTCTTTATAAATAAGGATTTATTACTTATAATATTAATAGTAGTAGTAGTATTTAAGTAGAATATAATCTATTTA
Source organism: Colletotrichum spaethianum (assembly GCF_022836535.1). Classification (NCBI taxonomy): domain Eukaryota; kingdom Fungi; phylum Ascomycota; class Sordariomycetes; order Glomerellales; family Glomerellaceae; genus Colletotrichum; species Colletotrichum spaethianum. The sequence goes on along the minus strand of NW_026054801.1, from coordinate 307,441 downwards.
TTATTTTTAGTTATATATATAGGTTTATTTATATTACTTATTTTATTATTAGTTATAGTTGTTATAGAGGCGGTTATGTAACTTATATCTTTAAAATCTAAGTTTATTTTACTCTTTTTTTCTTATTAAGGGTTATTTATAACTATATTGTCTATAACTATAATATACGTATTTTCTACGTCTAATTTATTCAATTCTTTAGAATCTTCTTTTTCTATTATAGCTTTTTTAGCTATTAAGGCTTTTTAGGCCTTATAAAGCTTATTTCTCTTTATATTAGTCCTTTATTACCTTAAGACTTTTTTTTTAGTATTATCCTTATTTTTCTAGCCTTTAAGGGCCTTAATAAGATATAAGAAGTTATAGTTTTTAACTATATAGTTTTTTAACTTATAATATATATAGTAAATACTTTTTATTTTTTTCTAAGGCTTTTTAATTCCTTTTTTAAAGGTAAAAGTATATAATACTATAGAAGAACTTTTTTTTTTTACTTTATTTATAAGATTTATAAAAAGGGATTTTATAGTATAAGAATTTATACTTTTTTTAAAAGCTTAGGTTATATTAGTTATAAAACCTTTATAACTATTATTTAGACTATTTAATACTTAAGCTATAATAACTTATTTTAATAAAACTATATCTTTAAAAGATAAGTTATCTATAAGCTTTTTTACTTTATTAAAGTATCTTTTTATAAATCTAAAGGATTCTTAGAAGGTATTAAAGAACTCTTTATAAGTAAGATATTTGTTAGTAAAACTAGTAGGTTTATATAGATCCTTTAGTTTCTTTTAGGCCTTATATCCTATTATAAAGTCTTTTATAACCCTTAAAGAGAAATCCTTATAAAATAGCTTTATAAAAGCTAATACTTTTATATTACTCTTTTATTAAGAAGGTATAATTAAAGGGGTTATAAGACTAGAGTTAATATCTTTATTAATGAGTAAAGCCTTAAATCTAGTTACCTAAACATTATAGTTAAGGCTATTAAAAAGGCATAGTATATAGATTTTTTTATAGTATTAATTTAGTTTAAATTTAATTAGAATATATAGATTTTAGTTGATTTTGGCTAATTAGTAAGAGATATTAGTATTCTAATAGTATTGTTAAATTTGTTTTGAAAAATAGGCCTTAAAAGTGGTTAGGTTATTATAATGTTGTTATTAATAGTATAGCGTTATATAGTTACTTTAGGTTAAAGATATATATAGGCCTTTAATTAAAGAAGCTTTTACTAGATAGTAAAGTAGTTAGTCTAGTGGTTTAGCTATTCTTTAGATTAACTAATTAAATTAGTAACTTAATTAGAGCTCTTAGGTTTAATTCTAGCTTAAGGTATATAGTCTTTGTTAGATATAAACTAGAAATAACCTTTAACTAGTAAGGTAGGATTATGATTTGCCTAGAGCTATAGTAGCGTAAAATATAGTAATAGGTATATTATTTGCTTAGTAAGCTAGTCCTTTTATTCTACTGAATATAGACTGCTAAGTATAAGGTGTAGTTGCCTTAAAGCTATATTCCTTAAAATTCCTTTAGCTAATATAGTATATCTTTTAGTAAGGTTAAATTTTTGTTGTATAAAATAGAGGTATAAGTATAAAGGAAGATAAAAGGTATAAGAGTTATCTTTTTTATTAAGCTAAGCTTATAATTAGTAAGAATAATAAAGGGTTATTTATAAATAGTTATAAAGAAAAATAAAAAAGAATAAGGTAAATAAAAAAAGTATATATATATATTAACTATTAAGGTTTTATTATATCTTTGTTATTATAATAAAACTATTTAAGTAGAAGAGATATCTCTTAGTTATATAGAAAGTCCCTTAGATATATATAGTATCTAAGTATATATCTAAGCGTATATCTAAGCGATAAGAGGTACTTATAGTTTCTTATATATATATATATATATACTTATATATACCTATAAATAGATATAAGCGCTAATATATATAATACTTAGAAGTATATATATTTATATATAGTAGACTATATTAGTTTATAGTAGTTTATATTAGTATAGTTAACATATATATATAATAAGTAGCTTGTTATAGTAAGTAGCCTACTTTCTTTTTTCTTCTTAAACTTTAACTTTATATTAATATTCCTTTATATATAATAATAAGTTCTTCTTTAAATAAAAGTCATATTATTCTTATAATTAAAGCTATTAAAAAAGACTTAAAACTATCTATATAAAAAGTAGCCTTTATCTATAACGTCCTAAGAATAATACTTTAATACTAATACACTAAATAATTACTATACTATAAGACTTGTATAAAATTAATAAAGATAACTAAGCTAGAAGAAACAGTGATTCTTGAACGAGTTATTAACCTAATCGATTAAGGATTTCTACTATGACTTAATAATATATAAGATATAGTTAATTGCCTCTTTAATAAATATAACGCAATATATATTAGACCTTGATAAATAAAGAACTTTATATAACGCTAACTATAACTAAAGATATATTTTTAATATAGAATTAATTATTAGAAAGTATTAACTAAGGATTTTATAATTATATAAACCTAGTTTACCTTTATATAAAACATAATTATAAAGTATAGAATTTATAATAATAATATCTATAATTTTAATAAGATAAGCTTCTTAATAAGAATACTATTATATATAAAAGTTATTATAACTTTTAATTACTATAAAAGGCCTTATGTAAAATAGCTTAATAATTATAAATAAGTTTTTATTATTTAAGGCATATATATAGATAGCTAGGTATTACCTTTGTACGTTATTATTAAAGGTAAATATTACCTCTTCTTATAGTATACTAATAGCTAATTCCTACTCTAATAGTATATTTACCTTAGTAAAAATAGATAGACTATAAACGAGATTAGCTTAGATTAGCTATAGTATTTTAAAAAGTATATAAAGTCTTATATAAAAAGTATTAAGCAGCTCTTAATCTTTAATAGCTATAATAGCTATAAGTTTACTAAGTTTAATAATTACTATAAGAAATATAGTATTATTACTTTTTATATAACGTACTCGCATAGCGAGTCGCGGATTATAGCGAGTCGCGCACAGGCTTATCGTACCTTAAAGGGCACTTTTTTAACTATTTTTAAAAAATCTAAATCCTATTTAAAATAGATATAACTTTGTATAGGGGGTTCGATAAGGGTTAAAAACTAGTGAAAAATCTGCTAGAAATTATTATTATACTATAACCCTTAGTTCTACTTAACCTTCCTTATCAGAGTAAACGATAAGGTTTCTAAGTGTTATAGTACAATAATAATTTCTAGCAGATTTTTCACTAGTTTTTAACCCTTATCGAACCCTCTATACAAAGTTATATCTATTTTAAATAGGATTTAGATTTTTTAAAAATAGTTAAAAAAGTGCCCTTTAAGGTACGATAAGCCTGTGCGCGACTCGCTATGATCCGCGACTCGCTATGCGAGTACGTTATCTCTTTATTTATTATATAAGCTTTAGCCTCTTAATATTAGCTGTGTTAGTCTACTAAAAGCGTTATATAACAAAGAAATTAAGAAAATAATATAGATAACTATAGATTATATATATTACTAAGAATAACTTCTTTTTTATTTTTAAGGTAGCCTTTTTTACTTTAATAAGTAAAAAAAATATATAAGCTAGCTTTAAATAGGCTAGCCTTATCCCTTTTAACCTAGAAGTAGTTATTTCTTACCTAGATTTTAAGCTAAAAACGCTAATACTATTTAACTTATACCTAAGTAGCTAAGGCTCCTAAGACCTAAAAATACTAACTATAATATATAACGCTATATAAAGCTTTATATTACTGAAGAAAAGGATTATTAGTTATTAATATAGCTTACTAACCTATTTATATAAAGTAGTTAACTTATAAGCTAAAAGTATTAGTAAATTAGTATATAAACTAGCTCTTATTAAAGCTAAGTGCTATAAGCTTTATATAATAAATAAGATACTAAGTAAGTATTAAAGGGCTAAAAAAACTTAACTATGTCTTAGAAGGTCCCTTAATATAACTAAAGTAAAGGTAATCTAGGTAAAGAAAAGGGTTATTAATACTAAAAGCAAAAATATATATTAAGAAAAAGCTTATATAAAAAAAAGTAAATTATACAGTTAGTAATATAGTAATTACAAAAAGACTAGATATAATATATAAACATATTAAGTAATATAAGAAACCTTTAAAAAAGAGGATAATAAGTAGTTTTAATTAATTTTATATAATACTACTTAATTAACTTATATAAATAACTAGAGGGTAAATAGAGGTAAGCTACTTACTATAATAGGCTACTTACTATATATATACGTTATATATAGTAATATATACTTTTATAAGTTATTTTTTAAGAAGAATCTAGAAAATATAACTATATATTTATAAGACTTTTAGTTATAGAGTTATAAAGAGATTTATATATAAGAATTATAAGAATTTTACTTCTTAATTCTTAGTAAAAGTATTAGCTTTTATAAAGCTATTTTATAAGGATTCCTTTTTAAAGGTTATAAAAGACTTTATAATAAGATATAAGGCCTAAAAAAAACTGAAAGATCTATATAAACCTACTAGTTTTATTAATAAATATTTTATTTATAAAAGGTTCTTTAATATTTCTTTAGAATCTTTTAGATCTATAAAAGAATACCTTAATAAAGTAAAAGAGCTTATAAATAACTTATTTTTTAAAAATATAGCTTTTTTAAAATAAGTTATTATAGCTTATATTAAAATAAAAGTACTAGCTAGTTATATAATACGTATAACTTAAGGATATATATTATAGTAAAAGGTATAGACTAGATATTTAGCTCTTAGTTATTTATTAAAGGGATTAAAAGTATATTTATACTAAACTAACTTAAGAATATATAAGATTATATATCTTATATATAAAAGCTAAGTCTTATAATTAAGAAAATAATTATAAAAAATATATTTTTAGTTTACTTTAACTTTAACCTAAGTATAATTATATAAACAGGTTCTTTTAAAAAAAAAGATCTATTTAATACTAATTAGTAGTTACTTAGTAATCTATATAATTACTTTATATAATTATAGATTAGTAAAAGTAAAGAGACAAGACTTAGGCTTTATAGCTAAGCTATTAAGTAGTCTTATACTTTATATAAAACAAGAAATCCTTAGGAATACTTAAAGGGTTATACTAGAAAGTCTCTTATACTAAGAAGCCTTAATTTTACTTATTATTACCTATTAAGCTAAACTAAGTAGATAAAATAAAAACAACTTTTGCTTTATTATTATATAAAATAGATTTCTGTTATTACCTTTTAAGTTAAACTAAACAAGAATCTTTATTATACTATATATAAAATATAAAGTATATACTATAGTACTAAATAAACTAATTTTAATGTTATATAATATAAAATAACTACTAAATATAATATAGCTTTTTAAGAGGATCTAGAAGATAATTATTAAAGCTAATATAATAATATTAATAAATACCTATTAACATATAAAGAAATAAGTATAAAGAATAAAGTCTTATTATATATATAAAAGAAGACTATAAATCCTAGATACTAAGGAAATCTAATTAATATTATATAAGTACTATTTAAAAAAGAGATAACTATATATATTATATATATTAATATAAAAATACTTTATTTTAAGTAATTAAAGAGAAACTTAATAATATTACTATATAAAGATTTTAATAAATAGTCTACTTTCTAATAAAAAAAGGTCTATTATACGTTTAGAGTAGAGTTTATATAACTTATTAAGCTAAAAGGATTCTAATTACTACTAATAAGAAATATAAATTAATAGCTAGTTAAATTTATTAAGAAGATTAAAAGAAAGTTTAATAAGTAAAAAGAATAGCTTTCTACTTATATAATATTTACACTAAGTTATATAATTATAATAACTTAAATACTTATTTAAAACCTTAAATTAACTTTACTTTAAAACATAGCTAAACTAATAATAGAGCTAATTAAACCCTTGTATAATATATAGATAACTTAAATATTAATTGTATAAGAGTAGTTATAATTAGCTTTAAGAAATATACCTCCTAAAACAAGATTTATATAAGAGGTTAAGAGTTTTTTATAAATCCAGGGTTATATAACACTTTTATATTAAAGAGATAATATTTATAACTTATTATTAAGATAAATAGTCTAGAATAGATTATATAAGTTAACTATAATCTTAATCTTTTAGAAGAGATAAAGAAAGGATAGGAATTATATAGGTAAGCTATATAATATCTTATATAATAAAGTAAAGGTCTTTATTAGTTTTTATTAACGCTTTAGGATTACTAAAGACTAATATTATATAGTGTTTCTTAATATCTTAGTTAATTATATAAAAGAGTTTTATTTCTATTATATTAGATTAATAAGGAAATAAGATAAGATTTATAATATATTAGAAATATACTTTAATACTAATATTAACTATACTTTTTATTAGATAAATTAGATAAGTTTATTCTTTATATAAGTTAAATAAAATAATTTAGATAAGAATCTAATAGATATATTAGAGATACTCTTAGATAAGATACCCTTTATGTAATAGGTACTTAGCTTAGGTTTTTAAAAGAATATTATACTTTATATATAAGTTACTTAAGCGTATAGAGGTATACTAAAACTAAAAACTACTCTAAGTAATCTTAAAGTATATTATATATATAAATAATTCTTTTTTAGCCTAAGAGTATTACTATAAGTTATTTTAAATAAGAAGTCTATATTATATAATATTAACTTTATAGATAAAAGATACTTTAATAATAAGAGTTATTTATAACTATTATATAATAAACTATTAGATAATAAAGGATCTTTTTAATAACCTTAGAAAGGTTAACCTTTATTATAACCTAGGTTTAGTTATATAATATTTAAAAAAGATATTTTATATATAAAAAGAAAGGTTATTAGTTTATAAATTATTTAAATAAAGAATATAATTATATAAAAGACTAATACTTTTAGGTATATAGTATACTTAAATAAGAACTATAAAGAGATTTTACTTTATACTTTTTTAACTTTAAAAAAGAAAACTTAGTAAATAAATTATATAATAAGAAAAAAGAATTTATAAGAAATAAAGAGATATTAGCTTTTCTAATATCTTCTTTATTTTTTTATTATATAATAAAAGAAAATATCTTTTTATTACTAAAGATATCAAAGGCCTATTAATTCTTATTATATAATCCTTATATCTTATTATATTAAGGGGAACTATAAGATATAAGAGTAACAAAGTTCTTTACTATAAAGAAACCTTAAGTCCTTATATATTTATAGGAGAACCCTTATATAATAATATCCTAAGGACTAAGATTAGTAAACGTATAATTTAAGGTAAGTAACTTAATTATATTAGTTAATACTATAAAAATAAAGAATTAGCTTAGAAAGGTTATATATTATATCCTTAATACTTCTACTTTATTTCTGTTTTTATTATATAATATAAATAGGTTAAGTATATATTTTAATAATATTAATAATATAATTATATAGTAAGATAAAAAACCTATCTTAGTTATATAGAAATAAGGTTACTTATTCTTTAACTTTAGTTATATAAAGGCTAGTATATTCTTTATAAAAGGATAACTTTAAAGGCTTTATAAACAATTTAAATATCCTTATATAGACTATTTTTACTACCTCTTAAAAAAGACTAAGTATTATAATATTAATATTAATATTCTAGAAAAAGTCTAGAAGTTTTACTATTATTATTAATTATATAACTTAGTACTAAAGAGGTTTAAGTTTATACTTAAAGATAAAAGCTACTTTAACTATAAGATAATTATAGATATTGTATAACTAAGAGATAAGAACACCTTATACATTATTAACATAAAAACAAGCTTTTAAGGAGCTATCTTTTTAAAGTCCTTATTTATATAAGATATATAGAATATTGTTAAATGGATTCTCTCTTCCTAAAAGAACCTGTTTATATGATTATAATTGGGTTAAAGTTAGGGTGAACCAAAGATGTATTTTCTGTGATTATCTTCTTAACTATAAGACTTGGCTTTTGTATATAAGATATATGATCTTGTATGTTCCTGAGTTAGTTTGGTATGAATATACTTTTGATCCTTTTAATAGATAACTAAGAGCTGAATATCTAGTTTGTGCCCTTTGCTATAATGTGTGTTCTTGAGTTGTGTGTGTTATATAACTAGCTAGTGCTATTATTTTAACACTTATAACTTTTTCTTTTATAACTATATGACTTTTTATAGTATCTAATTAGGTTATACTAATTATAACATTAATAACTTTATTATATAACCTTATAGGTTAAGCTATTTATATTATATGATAAATTACTAATATTAAAACTCTAAGTAACTATCTATTTTCTTCTTACTTAGTTAAGTAGGTAAGTTATATATTAATAAAGTTTCTTTTTTTTTTGTTAACTTTATTTTTGTTTTTGTTATTAATATACTTTTTTTTTTTATATAGTAATTTTAGTTATTTAAAACCCTTTTTACTTATTTTTTTTTTTTTTTTTTCTTTTTTACTTTTTATATATATTACTTTTCTATATAATTAATTAATAATAATTTTCTTTTTTTTCTTTAATTAATTCTAATAATAACTACTTATATATAAGATTTCTTTTTATATATTTTCTTTTATTAATTTATTAATAGTACTTTATATAATTAATTTATTATATCTCTTATTACCTTTAGTAATTTAATCTTTAGTAATATTAGTATATATACTAATATATTTACTAGTTATTAGCTTTGTTTTTTAACTAGTAATACTAATAATTATACTTTTTTATTAACTTTAGCTATTAATATATATTACTTTTGTTTTTACTTTGTCTTTATATATTAACCTTAACTATAAAATAAGAAATATCTTATTATTAATATACTATTACATAATATTAAGATCTATATTACTAGTAATACTTCTGTTTAGTAGTTTATTACTAGCATTATCTACTACCAAGGCTATTTCTTTATAGTCTTAGTTTAGTCTTATAGTTATATAGCTATTACCTATAGCAATAAATATGTAACTATTAACTCTTTACGCTTTTACTAATACACCTATATTCTTACCTTTTAAGGTAGCGTCTATGCTAAGTGTATCTAGTAGTCACATAGCGTTTACTACACCTACTATAATTAAGATATTAATTTATCTAATAACCTAGGCAATAATAATAATAATAATAATAGTAGCCTTAGTAACTATAAGGCTCTTAACGTTACTAATGCTTATAAGCTTTATACGCCTAGTAATAAGCTTGGTAAGAATATTAATAAGGGTAATTACTTTCTTAGTACTTCTACTAGCCTTATGGTTATTAATAAAAAGTAATTATATAACTTCTTTTTTCTAAAATCTTATATAATAATTAGATAGATTATATAATATAGTAATTTAAAAAGGTTATAGATATAGTAGAGGTATAATCTGATATTAAGATTAGTATTAGTAATAGTTAAGTATATTAGATACCTTTTTAAGGTTATATTTTATTTTTAGATAATTAGTAATATATAATAGTAAGGTTATATAAATTAATTATTAAGTATTTTCTTTTAATCTTTTAATATATACTTTAATTTAAATCTTTAATATGTTTATTATAATTAATTATCTAAGTACTAAGTTTAGTGATTTCTTAATAAAGGCGTTAATAAAGTTATTTTTCTTATTAATTTATCTTACTTTTAAGATCTTTTTTTTTTATATAACTTATATAGACTTATAATATTAATTATAAGCCTCTTTTTATTTATTATACCTAGTTATATAAGGTACTTATATAAAAATTATAAGTCTAAATAGATAATAACTAGAATCCTTAGGAGTTGTAATATATAAAAGATCTTAGTAAGTATTATACTAAGAGATATCTTACTATTAAATTCTATAGTTATCTTATATAACTTGCTTATAAGTATGCTTTATATAACTCTTTTATATTTTATTAAATTTTAGTGTATAATATTTCTTTTGATTTAAAAGTCTATTATTATATAAGCTATTTTTTTAGCTAGTATAATAATAAATCTAAGTTATAATAATAGATCTAAGTTATTTATAAATAATTTATTTATAAAGATATATATCTTTATATAATAAAGATTAAGAGGAATATATATAAGGCTTTATATAAAGTTATTAATTTATTACTAAAGTTATATATTTAAAGCTTTAATATTCTTCTTATTAAGTTCTTTAGTTTAGGTTATAGTTAATAGGTTATATAATGCCTCTAGTTAACAAATAGATATAAGGTATATTCTTTTTACCTTTTAGGAAATATACTATTAATATGTATTATATATATTAAGATTAATGAGTTTTAGGTATTTTACTTAGCTTTTTTAAGTAAAAGTAATATAGTTATTATGTAATTAAATCTTTTTCTTATTAAAGTTAATTTTATTATTAGGTAATAAGGTAACGTATATGCATAGCGAGTCGCCCATCATAGCGAGCCGCCCACCTTTCACTACCCTCCAGCCATTTGTGTAAGTCAATTAAGCCACATCGTACGAAATCAATTGAAACTACTCATCAGCCTCTTCTTCAGAGGTCTCCCAAACTACCTGACATGTTCGTACATTATGTCCAGTCTTTCCGCAGTTACCACATCGCCGCCCGCGCGATTCACCCCCCTCCGTACGAGCACCCTCTTGACGCATGTTTTCGCCTCCAGCATCAACAACCCCTTTTCTACCCGTATTGCCTCAGCTTCAGCTGTATTAAGTGACCCTCCAAGACGTAGTTGGGTTTTCTTAGCTCTCCGGCGCTTACTTAGTATCTCATTTGCCGTACGAAGCCCGCGGCACTCGGCTTCAACAAGAGCTAGTTTGTGTGCTAACTTGCTAATACCTTTAGCTTGCAAATCAACAACCTCGTACAAATGAGTTGGTGAGCTATCTTGATGACTAGTGATTCTTTTCTTAAGTGAAGCAGAGCTTCGTACGGCGTCATGTGCTGTGGTTGGTGTCTTTGGGTCCCAGGAGCCCTGGCTGCTTGGGCATGAGTTGGATGGTGTTGGCGTCTTTGGCTTGAAATCCAGGCGGGAAAGAACTGCTTCTGGGTCGAATGGTACAAGGCCAGCCTGTCTAAAACCAGCTTGTACGTTTTCTTTGCTTATTGAAGTAAAAAAGGCTGCCTTGAAGGCAGGAAAGAAATCATCCTTAGTAATGTGCGTAATCTGCATCCGCATCATCTTCTCGATTTCCTTGCCATATGAAGCCTTCAGCGGACTAAAACAGCCAACATCAAGAGGCTGAAGCTCGTGCGATGAATGCGGAGGCATGCAAAGAGCAATAATGCCGTGTTCCTTGCAGTAATCGTCAAACTTGGTGGATTTGTGGCTGTTGTGGCCATCAAGGATTAGGAGCCGTTTAACACCCTTCGTGCGAGACTTTGTGCACTTTTCAAAATGTTTTAGCCAATCTAGGCCAATCTCATTTGTAGTCCATCCATTTTCGCTAGGGTGGACGCGCCATTCGGGTGGGAATTGGCCATTGGTATACCATGAGAGTAGGTGATATTTGCCCTTAACAATGACGTATGGAGGCAGCGCCCAGCCATCTGCACATACGCCCTGAATGACAGAAACCCATTCGCGATTGCCAGGCTGCTTCGTACGAGGCCTTCCACGGCGGTCAGAGGTTGTAATAACCTTTGCGTGCGACAGCATTCCCATCAAGAAGCCCGTCTCATCAAAATTGTAGACATCGTCATCGTGTATTCCGTACTTCGCGATTGTGTTTCGTACGAGGGCAAACCAGGCCTGCACAATTGCAGGATCTTCAGCCAATGCCCTCTGATAGTCGATTCTACGTCGAAAACGCGTCTTTAGTTGTGGTTGGCGTCGTACGAAGTTCTCTGCCCATCGCGGTCCGACACGCGTCGCGTCACGTTCGTCAAGGAGACAATCGGCCATATCTCGTACGTCGTCAAGTCGCGGTGGAAATCCTCGATCGATCAGGTCAATAACTCGTTCAAGAATCACAGTTTCTTCCACCTGAGTCATCTTCATTGAATTCGTACGAGTTTCGCGTCGTGGTAGAAGTCCAGCGCGTCGGTCGCGAAGTGTAGTTCTCGGGACCTTATAGATAGAAGCTGCTTTTCGAACGGATAGTTTTGGGTCCTTTTTAATAGCTTCAATTGCAAGGATAATGCGACTTTCATTTGAAGAGGAACTCATGGTCGTACGTAGAGGAAGGTTGTTGTGAAGGTGAAGAGTGTAGAATTAAGGAAAAGTGGGCGGCTCGCTATGATGGGCGACTCGCTATGCATATACGTTAGTTTTTAGTTTTATATAAAGTCTTTTTCTTTTTAGCTTTTCTTCTTTTTTTTAAGAAAAGGTAGGTATAGTAAAGCTAAGTGTATTATCTATTTGTATAGCTATAATCCTAAAAATATCTAGTTTTTTTATTATATATAGTAAATATAAATTATATATTAACTTTGTTATCTTTAGATCTTTTTTATAATACTTAGAATAAGTTTTATACTAATATAGGCTTAATTTTGCTAGGCTATATAATAGTTTTAAGATATAAAGAAGTATATTTTTAAGGTATTTATCTTTTAACTTCTTAGGTAGTTATATAATAATTGTTTTAGTTAGATGATTGTTTAATTGTATATATACTTAAGTTATGTCTCTAAGTTCTTTTTTGTATTTGTAGTTTTATATAAAGGTAAGTCTAATTGTAAGTATAAGCTTTTAGCTTATTTGTTAAATAATAGGTGCTTAGGTTAAGAGTTCTTTTTTCTTTTAGTTCTTATACCTTTATATAATAAGTCTTAACTTCTTATATAGCTTAGATAATAAGTTCTTAATCTCTTATATTATTTATGTTTTATAAATATAAAGGTAATTATACTTTTTTAAATTATATAGTATAAAGGTAAAGATTCTCTAATTAATAAAGTTATTTATCTCTATTTAGTTTAACTCTTTATATAAAACATTTAGTATTATAATTATATTGTTAAGCTATAACTTTTCTATTAATTCTTTATAGTCTTTTTTCTTTAAGATAAAAATACTTAATTAATATATAGTAATTATTATATAGCTTTTTTCTAGCCTTTTTTTAGTCTTTTTCTTTTATTTAGCTGTTTTTAAGGAATAAGTTGTGTAATATTTAAATTTAACTATATTATGTCTTAATAGTATAGTTTAATATGTGTTGTATGAAACTGTGTAGGACTATTAACTATCTTGACTGTTACTGTATAGCCTTCTATAGCCTAGACTTTATATAGTCTAGTTTATCCTTTATTTTTTCTCTATACTAGAACCTTATTTTAGATTAGTAGTAATAGTATGTTTTAGAGGTTAAGGCTATTTTTAGTATTAATTATATAATTAATTTCTACTTTTATATAAATGCTTTAAAGTATTTTTATTGCTTTTTAGATTACTTTTGCCTTTTAGGTGATTTTAGGTAATAAAAGTAAGTCCTTATTAATCCTTAGATATATCTTAAAGATAAGTAGTGTAAGTATAATGCTATATAGACTAGCTGTGTTATTTAATGCTTTTATAGCTATCTAGAGGATAATTTCTTTGTTTGTGTTATGCTTAAGCTTAGTATATAAGATATTATATATATGCCTTAAAGGAGTATAAGTTTTTTTTATTTTACTTATTGCCTAATAAGCTTCTACTAGTATTTCTTTATATAATATACTTATAATGTTAGTATAGTTCTTGAATTCTGTTAATATAAAGTTTATACTTAGGTTATATATAATATAGTCTAGTAGACTAATATATATACTAATTTAGTATTTATAAAGTGTATTTTATATATTTTATATAGATAAGGACTTTAAGAAGATAGCTCCTTAGAAGCTTATCTTTATATTAATAACGTGTAAGGTGTTCTTATCTCTTAGTTATATAATATTTATAATTATCTTATAGTTAAAATAGCTTTTATCTTTAAGTGTAAACTTAAACCTTTTTAGTGTTAAGTTATATAATTAATAATAATAATAAAACTTTTAGACTTTTTTTAGAATATTAATATTAATGTTATAATACTTAGCCTTTTTTAAGAGATAATAAAGATAATTTATATAAAGATATCTAAATTATCTATAAAGCCTTTAGAGTTATCCTTTTATAAAGAATATACTAGCTTTTATATAACTAAGGTTAAAGAATAAGTAACCTTATTTTTATATAACTAAAATAGGTTTTTTATCTTACTATATAATTATATTATTAACGTTATTAAAATATATACTTAATTTATTTATATTATATAATAAAAATAAGAATAAAGTAGAAGTATTAAGGATATAATATATAACTTTTCTAAGCTAATTCTTTATTTTTATAGTACTAATTAATATAATTAAGTTACTTACTTTAAATTATACGTTTACTGATCCTGGTCCCTAGAATATTACTGTATAAGGGTTCTTTTATAGGTATATAAGGACTTAAGGTTTCCTTATAGTAGAGAACTTTTTTGCTCTTATATTTTATAGTTCTTCTTAATATAATAAGATATAAGGATTATATAATAAGAATTAATAGGCCTTTAATGTTTTTAGTAATAAAAAGATATTCTTTTTTATTATATAATAGAAGAATAAAGAAGATATTAGGAAAGCTGATATTTTTTTATTTTTTGTAAATTTTCTTTTTTTATTATATAATTTATTTATTAGGTTTTTTTTTTTAAAGTTAAGAAGGTATAAGATAAAATCTTTTTATGGTTTTTATTTAAGTATACTATATACTTAAAGGTATTAGTCTTTTATATAATTATGTTTTTTATTTAAATAATTTATAGACTAATAACTTTCTTTTTTATATATAAAATATCTTTTTTTAGATATTATATGATTAAACCTAGGTTATAATGAAGGTTAACCTTTCTAAGGTTATTAAGAAGATCTTCTATTATTTAATAGTCTATTGTATAATGGTTATAGGTAACTCTTGTTATTAGAGTATCTTTTATTTATAAAGTTAATATTATATAATATAAACTTCTTATCTAAAGCGACTTGTAGTAATGCTCTTAGGCTAGAAAAGAATTGCTTATATATGTAATATGCTTTAAGATTACTTAGAGCAGTTTCTAGCTCTAGTACACCTCTGTACGCTTAGGTGACTTATATATAAAGTATAATTTTTCCTTAAAAACCTAGGCTAAGTGCTTACTGTATAAGGGGTATCTTGTCTAAGAGTATCTCTAATATGTTTATTAAATTTTTATTTATATTATCTTATTTGATTTATATAAAGGATAAACTTATTTAATTTATTTAGTAGAAAGTATAATTAATATTAATATTAAAGTATATTTTTAATATATTATATATTTTATTTTATCTTTTTATTAGTCTAATATAATAGAAATAAAACTCTTTTATATAATTAACTAAAATATTAAGAAATACTATATAGTATTAGTCTTTAGTGATCCTAAAGCATTAATAAAAACTGATAAAGACCTTAGCTTTATTATATAAGATATTATATAGTTTACTTATATAATTCTTGTTTTTTCTCTATCCCTTTTAAAAGATTAAAATTATAGTTAGCTTATATAATTTATTCTAGACTATTTATCTTGGTAGTAAGTTATAGATATTATCTTTTTAATATAAAGGTATTATATAACCTTAGATTTATAGAAAACTCTTAACCTTTTATGTAAATCTTGTTCTAGGAGGTATATTTCTTAAAGCTAATTATAACTGTTCTTATATAATTAATGTTTAAGTTGTCTATATATTATATAAGGGTTTAATTAGCTTTATTATTAGTTTAGTTATATTTTAAAGTAAAGTTAATTTAAGGTTTTAAATAAGTATTTAAGTTATTATAATTATATAACTTAGTGTAAGTATTATATAAGTAGAAAGCTACTCTTTTTGTTTATTAAATTTTCTTTTAATCTCTTTAATAAATTTAATTAGTTATTAATTTATATTTCTTATTAATAGTAATTAGAATCCTTTTAGCTTAATAAGTTATATAAACTTTACCTTAAATATATTATAGACCTTTTCTTATTAAAAAATAAACTATTTATTAAAATCTTTATATAATAATATTATTAAGTTTTTTTTTAATTACTTAAAATAAAGTATTTCTATATTAATATATATAATATATATAGTTATTTCTTTTTTAAATAGTACTTATATAATATTAACTAGATTTCCTTAGCGTCTAGGATTTATAGTCTTTTTCTATATATATAATAAGACTTTATTCTTTATACTTATTTCTTTATATATTAGTAGGTATCTATTAATATTATTATATTAGCTTTAATAATTATCTTCTAGATCCTCTTAAGAAGTTATATTATATTTAGTAGTTATTTTATATTATATAATATTAAAATTAGTTTATTTAGTATTATAGTTTATACTTTATACTTTATATATAGTATAATAAAGATTTTTGTTTAGTTTAGCTTAGTAGGTAATAATAAGAATCTATTTTATATAATAGTAAAATAAAAGTTATTTTTATTCTATTTACTTAGTTTAGCTTAATAAGTAATAATAAGTAGGATTAAGGCTTCTTAGTACAAGAGACTTTCTAGTATAACCTTTTAGGTATCCTTAAGGATTTCTTACCTTATATAAAGTACAAGACTACCTAGTAGCCTAGCTATAAAGCCTAAGTCTTGTCTTTTTACTCTTATTAATCTATAATTATATAAAGTAATTATATAGATTACTAAGTAACCACTAATTAGTATTAAATGGATTCTTTTTTCTTAAGAGAACTTGTTTATATAATTATATTTAGGTTAAAGTTAAGGTGAACTAAAGATATATTTTCTGTAATTATCTTTTTAACTATAAGACTTAGCTTTTATATATAAGATATATAATTTTATATATCCTTAAGTTAGTTGGGTATAAATATACTTTTGATTCTCTTAATGGATAACTAAGAGCTGAATATCTAGTCTGTGCCCTCTGCCATGATGTGTGTCCCTGAGTCATGCATGTCGTACAACTAGCTAGTGCTATTATTCTAACAAATATACTTTATAAGTACTAGATTAGTATATATATTAGTTTACTAGATTATATTATATATAACCTAGGTATAAACTTTATATTAGTAAAATTCAAGAACTATATTAATATTATAAGTATATTATATAAAGAAATACTAGTAGAAGCTTACTAGGTAATGAGTAAAATAAAAAAAGCTTATGCTTTTTTAAGGTATATATATAATATCTTATATACTAAGCTTAAGTATAATATAAACAAGGAAATTATCTTCTAGATAACTATAAAAGTATTAAACGATATAGCTAGTCTATATAGTATTATATTTATATTACTTGTTTTTAGGATATATCTAAGGATTAAAAAGGACTTATTTTTATTACTTAAAATTACTTAAAGAGTAAAAGTAATCTAAAAGGTAATAAAAATACTTTAAAGTATTTATATAGAAATAGAAATTAATTATATAATTAATACTAGAAATGGCTTTAACCTCTAAAATATATTATTACTACTAATCTAAAGTAAAGTTCTAGTATAAAGAAAAAACAAAAAATAGACTAGACTATATAAAGTCTAGGCTATAGAAGGCTATACAGTAATAGTTAAGATAATTAATAGTCCTACACAGTTTTATGTAATATATATCAAACTATACTATTAAAACATAACACAGTTAAATTTAGATATTACATAACCTATTCCTTAAAAACAGCTAAATAAAAGAAAAAGACTAAAGAAAGGCTAAAAAAGAGCTATATAATAATTATTATATACTAATTAAGTATTTTTATTTTAAAAAAAAAAGACTATAAAGAGTTAATAGAAAGGTTATAGCTTAATAATATAATTATAACACTAAGTACTTTATACAAAGAGTTAAACTAAATAGAAATAAATAACCTTATTAACCAAAAAGTCTTTACTTTTATACTATATAATCTAAAAGAGTATAACTACCTCTATATCTATAAGACATAAATAGTATAAAAGATTAAGAACTTGTTATCTAAGCTATATAAGAAGTTAAGACTTATTATATAAGGGTATAGAGACTAAGAGAAAGAAGAACTCTTAACCTAGGCACCTACTATTTAACAGATAAGCTAAAGGCTTATACTTATAATTAGACTTACCTTTGTATAAGACTACAAATATAAAGGGGAACTTAGAGATATAACTTAGGCATATATATAGTTAAACAATCATCTAACCAAGATAATTATTATATAACTACCTAAGGAGTTAAAAAACAAATACCCTAAGAACACACTTCTTTATATCTTGAAACTATTATATAGCTTAGTAAAGTTAGGCCTATACTAGTATAAAACCTATTCTAAGTATTACAAGAAAAATCTAAAGATAACAGAGTTAATATATAATCTATGCTTACTATATACAATAGAAAAACCAGATACTTTTAGGATTATAGCTATATAAATAGATAATACACTTAGCTTTATTATACCTACTTTCTTCTAGAAAAAAAAAGAAGAGCTAAGAAGAAAAGGACTTTATACAAAACTAAAGACCACTTTATTACCTAATAATAAAATTAACTTTAATAAAAAAAAGATTTAATTATATAATAACTATATTACTTTTACTTAAAAAGGCTAAGTAAAACACTTAAAACTTGTTAATCTTAATATATATAATATATATTAGTAGTATATTTCCTAAAAGGTAAAAGGAGTATATTTTATATTTATTTGTTAACTAGAGGTATTATATAACTTATTAACTATAGCTTAAACTAAGGAACCTAATAAGAAGAATATTAAAGCTTTAAATATATAACTTTAGTAGTAAATTAATAACCTTATATAAGGCTTTACATATATTTTTCTTGATCTTTATTATATAAAGATATATATCTTTACAGATAGATTATTTATAAATAACTTAAATCTATTATTATAACTTAGATTTATTATTATATTAGCTAAAAAAATAGCTTATATAATAATAGACTTTTAGATTAAAAGAAATATTATATACTAGAGTTTAATAAAGTGTAAGAGAGTTATATAAAGTATACTTATAAGTAAGTTATATAAGATAACTACAGGATTTAATAATAAGATATCTTTTAGTATAACACTTACTAAGATTCTTTATATATTATAACTTTTAAGGATTCTAGTTATTATTTATTTAGACTTATAATCTTTATATAAGTACCTTATATAACTAAGTATAATAAATAAAAAGAGGCTTATAATTAATATTATAAGTCTATATAAGTTATATAAAAAGAAAAAGATTTTAAAAGTAAGATAAATTAATAGGAAAAATAATTTTATTAACGTCTTTACTAAGAAATTACTAAACTTAGTACTTAAATAATTAATTATAATAAATATATTAAGGATTTAAATTAAAGTATATATTAAAAGATTAAAAGAAAATACTTAATAATTAATTTATATAACTTTACTATTATATATTACTAATTATCTAAAAATAAAGTATAACTTTAAGAAAATATTTAATATACTTAACTATTACTAATACTAATTTTAATATTAGATTATACTTTCATTATATTTATAACCTTTTTAAATTACTATATTATATAATTTATCTAATTATTATATAAGATTTTAAGGAAAAGAAATTATATAATTACTTTTTATTAATAACTATAAGGCTAGTAAAAGTACTAAGGAAATAACTACCCTTATTAATGTTCTTGTTAAGCTTACTACTAAGCGTATAAGGCTCATAAGCATTAGTAATATTAAGAGCCTTATAGTTATTAGGGCTACTGTTATTATCATTATTATTATTGCTTAGGTTATTAGATAAATTAATATCTTAACTATAGTAAGTGTAGTGAGCGCTGTGTAACTGCTAGATGCACTTAGCGTAGGCGCTACCCTGAAAGGTGGGAATATAGGTACACTGGTAGAAGCGTAGGGAGTTAGTAGTTATGCATTTATTACCACAAGCAATAGCTATATAACCATAAGACTAAACCAAGACTATAAGGAAATAGCCTTAGTAGTAGATAATACTAGTAACAAATTGCTAGATAAAAGTATTACTAGTAACACAGATCTTAATATTATATAACAGCATATTAATAATAAAATACTCCTTATTTTATAGTTAAGGTTAATATATAAAGACAAGGTAAGGACAAAAGTAATATATATTAATAGCTAAAGCTAACAGAAGAGCGTAATTATTAGTGTTACTAGTTAAAAAACAAAGCTAATAACCACTAAATACATTAATATACATACTAATATTACTAAAGATTAAACTACTAAGGGCAATAAAAGATATAATAGATTAATTATATAAGGTGTTATTAATAAATTAATAAAAGGAAACGTATAAAAGGAAATTTTATATATAAGTAGTTATTATTAAAGTTAATTAAGAAAAAAGAAGAAGATTATTATTAATTAATTATATAAGAAAGTAATATATATAAAAGGTAAAAAAGAAAAGAAAAAAAGAAAAAGAAAAATAAATAAGAAGGGTTTTAAATAGCTAAGGTTATTATATAAAAGAAGGAAAGTATATTAATAGTAAAAGCAGAAGTAAAGTTAACAAGAAAGAAAGGAACTTTACTAACACGTGACTTGCCTGCTTAACTAAGCAAAAAGGAAATAGATAGTTACCTAGAGTTTTAATATTAGTGATTTATTATATAACATAAATAGCTTAACCTATAGGGTTATATAATAAGGTTATTAATATTATAATTAGTATAACTTAATTAGATACTATAAGAAGTTATATAATTATAAAAGAAAAAGTTATAAGTATTAAAATAATAGTACTAGCTAGTTATATAACACGTATAACTCAGGGACACACATTATAACAAAAGGCACAGACTGGATATTTAGCTCTTAGTTATTTATTAAGGAGATCAAAAGTATATTCATACTGAACTAACTTAGGGATATATAAGATTATATATCTTATATATAAAAGCTAAGTCTTATAGTTAGGAAGATAATCACAGAAAATATATCTTTGGTTTACCTTAACTTTAACCTAAGTACAATTATACAAACAGGTTCTCTTAGAAAGAGAGAATCTATTTAATATATATAGTAATAGTTAAGATAGTTAATAGTCTTATATAGTTTTATATAATATATATTAAACTATATTATTAAAATATAGTATAGTTAGATTTAGATATTATATAACTTATTTTTTAAAAATAGCTAAATAAGAGAAAAAGACTAAAAAAAGGCTAAAAAAAGGCTATATAATAATTACTATATATTAATTAGGTATTTCTATCTTAGAAAGAAAAAGACTATAAGGAGTTAATAGAAAAGTTATAGCTTAATAATGTAATTATAATACTAGGTGCTTTATATAAAGAGTTAAACTAAATAGAAATAGATAACCTTATTAACTAAAGAGTCTTTATTTTTATACTATATAATCTAAAAGAGTATAATTATTTTTATATTTATAAGATATAAATAGTATAAGAGATTAAGAACTTATTATTTAAGCTATATAAGAAGTTAAGACTTATTATATAAGGGTATAAGGACTAAAAGAAAAAAGAACTCTTAACCTAGGTACCTACTATATAATAGATAAGCTAAAGGCTTATACTTATAATTAGACCTACTTTTATATAAAACTATAAATATAAAAGGGAACTTAGAGATATAACCTAGGTATATATATAATTAAATAATTATTTAACTAAGACAATTATTATATAACTACCTAAAAAGTTAAAAGATAAATACCTTAAGAATATACTTCTTTATATCTTAAAACTATTACATAGCTTAGTAGAATTAAGCTTATACTAGTATAAAACTTATTCTAAGTATTATAAGAAAAATCTAAAGATAATAAAGTTAATATATAATCTATACTTATTATATATAATAGAAGAACTAGATACCTTTAGGATTATAGCTATATAGATAGATAATATACTTAGCTTTATTATAATTGTTTTTTCTTAGAGAGAAGAAGAAAAGCTAAAAAGAAAAAGACTTTATATAAAACTAAAGACTACTTTATTACCTAATAATAAAATTAACTTTAATAAAGAAAAGATTTAATTATATTATAACTATACTACTTTTACTTAAAAAGGCTAAATAAAGTACCTAAAATTTATTAATTTTAATATATATAATATATATTAGTAGTATATTTTTTAAAGGGTAAAAGAAGTATACTTTATATTTATTTGTTAACTAAAAGTATTATATAACCTATTAACTATAGCTTAAACTAAGAAACTTAATAAAAAGAATATTAAAGCTTTAAATATATAACTTTAGTAGTAAATTAATAACTTTATATAAGGTCTTATATATATCCCTTTTAATCTTTATTATATAAAGATATATATCTTTATAGATATATTATTTATAAATAACTTAGATTTATTATTATAACTTAGGCTTATTATTATATTAGCTAAAGAAATAGCTTATATAATAATAGACTTTTAGATTAAAGAAAATATTATATACTAAAGTTTAATAAAGTATAAGAGAGTTATATAAAGTATATTTATAAGTAAATTATATAAGATAACTATAAGATTTAATAGTAAAATATGTCTTAGTATAATACTTACTAAGTTCCTTTATATATTATAACTTTTAAGGATTTTAGTTATTATTTATTTAGACTTATAATTTCTATATAAGTACTTTATATAACTAAATATAATAAATAAAAAGAAGCTTATAATTAATATTATAAGTCTATATAAGTTATATAAAAAGAAAAAGATTTTAGAAGTAAGACAAATTAATAGGAAAAATAACTTTACTAATACTTTTACTAAGAAATTACTAAACTTAGTATTTAGATAATTAATTATAATAAATATATTAAGAATTTAAATTAAGGTATATATTAAAAGACTAAGGATTAAGAAGTAAAATTCTTATAATTCTTATATATAAATCTCTTTATAACTCTATAACTAAAAGTCCTATAAATATATAGTTATTCTTTCTAGATTCTTCTTAAAAAATAACCTATAAAAGTATATATTACTATATATAACTATACTAATATAAACTACTATAAACTAATATAGTCTACTATATATAAACGTATATACTTCTAAGTATTATATATATTAGCGCTTATACCTATCTATAAGTATATATAAGTATATATATATATATATAAGAAACTATAAGTACCTCTTAGCGCTTAGATATACGCTTAGATATATACTTAGATACTATATATATCTAAGGGACTTTCTATATAACTAAGAGATATCCTTTTTACTTAAATAGTTTTATTAATAACAACAAAGTATAATAAAACCTTAACAGTTAATATATATATACTTTTTTTATCTACCTTTATTCTTCTTTACTTTTCTTTATAACTATTTATAAATAACCTCTTATTATTTTTACTAGTTATAAGCTTAGCTTAGTAGAGAGAAGGTAACCTTTATACTTTTACCTTGTACTTATACCTTTATTTTATATAATAAAAGTTTAACCTTACTAAAAAACATACTATATTAGCTAAGGGAATTTTAAGGAATATAGCTCTAAGGTAGCTATACTTTACACCTAGTAGTTTATATTTAGTAGAATAAAGGGACCAGCTTACTAGACAAGTACTATACCTATCGCTATATTTTATACTACTATAGCTCTAAGTAAATTATAATTCTACCCTACTAGTTAAAGGTTATTTCTAGTCTATATTTAATAAAGACTATATACCTTAAGCTAGAATTAAACCTAAGAGCTTTAATTAAGTTACTAATTTAATTAGTTAATCTAAAGAATAGCTAAACTACTAGACTGACTACTTTGTTATTTAGTAAAAGCTTTTTTAATTAAAAGCCTATATATATCTTTAACCTAAGGTAACTATATAACGCTATACTATTAATAATAACCTAACCACTTTTAAGACCTATTTTTCAAGACTAATTTAATAGTACTATCAGAATACTAATATCTCTCTCTAGTTAACTAAAATCAACTAAAATCCTTATATTCTAATTAAATTTAAACTAAATTAATACTATAAAAGAAACCTATATACTATGCCTTTTTAGTAGCTTTAACTATAATGTTTAGGTAACTAGATTTAAGGCTTTACTTATTAATAAAGATATTAACTCTAGTCTTATAACCCTTTTAACTATATTTTCTTAATAAAAAAGTAATATTAAAGTATTAGCTTTTATAAAGCTATTTTGTAAGGATTTCCCTTTAAAGGTTATAAAAGACTTTATAATAAGATATAACGCCTAGAAAAAACTAAAGGATCTATATAAACCTACTAGTTTTATTAACAAATATTTTACTTATAAAGAGTTCTTTAATACCTTCTAAGAATCCTTTAGATCTATAAAAGAATACCTTAATAAGGTAAAAGAGCTTATAGATAACTTATCTTTTAAAGATATAGCTTTATTAAAATAAGTTATTATAGCTTAAGTATTAAATAGTCTAGATAATAGTTATAAAGGTTTTATAATTAACGTAACTTAAGCCCTTAGAAAGGATATAAATTCTTATATTATAAAATCTTTTTTTATAAATCTTATAGATAAAGTAAAAAGAAAAGGTTCTTTTATAATATTATATATTACTTTTACTTTTAGAAAAAGAATTAAAAAGCCTTATAAAAAGATAAAAAGTGTTTACTATATATACTATAAGTTAAAAAACTATATAGTTAAAGACTATAACTTCTTATATTTTGTTAAGGCCTTTAAAGGCTAAGAAAATAAGGATAATACTAAGAAAAAAGTCCTAAGGTAATAAAGGACTAATATAAAGAGAAATAAGCTTTATAAGGCCTAAAAAGCCTTAATAGCTAAAAAAGCTATAATAGAAAAAGAAGATTCTAAAGAATTGAATAAATTAGACGTAGAAAATACGTATATTATAGTTATAGACAATATAGTTATAAATAACCCTTAATAAGAAAAAAAGAGTAAAATAAACTTAGATTTTAAAGATATAAGTTACATAACCGCCTCTATAACAACTATAACTAATAATAAAATAAGTAATATAAATAAACCTATATATATAACTAAAAATAATAAATAGATTATATTCTACTTAAATACTACTACTACTATTAATATTATAAGTAATAAATCCTTATTTATAAAGACTATTTATATAAATAGGTATATTAACTAAGGAGATATAAGAAGAAAGAAAATCTCTCTATAAAGAGATATAGTAATTTCTTTTTTTAATAATAATAATATATATATCCTTAAAGACTATTATTATATACTTAAAATAAGTATTAATCTTCTAAGTTAAAATAGACTAAAAAGACTTAAAATAGTCTCCTTATTCTAGAATATAAAGATATCTTTAATAAATATAAATAATAAAAGAACCCTTTATATAAAAGATATAAAAGATAATTTATATTACTTAAATATAAAGGTTTTAAATAAAAAGGATCTTAATAACTATATAGAATATATAAATACTATAAATATAAAAGAAAAACCTTATAAATATAAAAAGGTTATATATAATAAAGAGATTAATAACTATAAAAAGTAATATAATAGACTTAGACACGTAAATAGAAAAGTCTTAATATAACTTAAAGATAATATAAATATAAATAATAATATAATAAAAGAAGATTATACTTATAATACCTATATAAAAGTAAACTTTACTACTAAAGTTAATAAGTATTCTAATAACTATAATAAGAATAATAAATATATAGAAAAAGTCTCTTTTAATCTCTATAGACCTATAATACCTTTTACTTATAATAAATATTAATAGTTTATTATCTTCTTAGAAAGAAAATCTAGACTTATATCTATAAAACTACTTAGAACTAAAAAAGTAAAAAAAGTTAATACTGCTGTTCTAGAATATATAAATAAGAATAATATAAATAAAAATAAAATAAAAGACTTTAATATAAATAGTAGTCTAAAATTTAATAATAATACTATAAATTATACCTATATAATTAAAGGGATAAATCATAATAGAAAAGTACCTTATACTTATAAGCTTAACGGTATAATAAAAAGAGTAATAAGGACTATAACTAATAAAATAAGAGCTATACTTTTATAAGTAAATTTGCTTTTATATTTATATAAAAAAGCTACTTTAATAGTAATAGATTTATATAATATAACCTTTTATAAAGCTTTTAACTATAAGACCTTTTATAAAATAAGTAATAATATAAAGCTTAATATTAATAATATAGTAACTTTTAGATCTATATATTACTATAAGAATAAAGATCCTAAAATAAAAAAGCTAGATAATAAGGCTATAAAAGCTATAGTACTTAATTATAGAAATAATATATATAAAGTATATAATTTTTAAAAGAAAACTTCCTTTTAGACTAGAGATATAGTTATTCTAAAAAATCAGTTTAATGTATATTTATAGTAAGTAGCCTATTATAGTAAGTAGTCTACTTCCTCTTTTCTCCTTAAACTTTAACTTTATATTAATATTCCTTTAAATATTATAATAAGTTCTTTTTTAAATAAAAGTCGTATTATTTTTGTAATTAAAGCTATTAAAAAAGACTTAAAACTATTTACATAAAAAGTAGCCTTTATCTATAATATCCTAAGAATAATACCTTAACACTAACACGCTAAATAATTACTACACTATAAGACTTATATAAAATTAATAAAGATAACTAAGCTAAAAGAAATAGTGATTTTTAAACAAGTTATTAACTTAATCGATTAAGGATTTTGATTATAACTTAATAATATATAAGATATAGCTAATTACTTCTTTAACAAATATAATATAACACGTGTTAGACCTTAATAAGCAGAGAACTTTATATAACGCTAACTATAACTAACTAAAGACACGTTTTTAATATAAAATTAATTATTAGAGGGTATTAGCTAAGGATCTTATAATTATATAGGCTTAGTTTACTTTTATATAAAATATAATTATAAAATATAAAATTTATAATAATAATATCTATAATTTTAATAAAATAGGCTTCTTAATAAAAATACTATTATATATAAAAGTTATTATAACCTCTAATCGCTATAAAAGGCCTTATATAAAGTAGCCTAGTAATTATAAATAGGTTTCTATTATTTAAGGCATATATATAGATAGCTAAGTATTACTTCTTTATATTATTATTAAAAGTAAATATTATTTCCTCTTATAGTATACTAATAGCTAATTCTTACCTTAATAGCGCATTTACCTTAGTAAAAATAAATAGACTATAAATAAGATTAGCTTAAATTAATTATAGTATTTTAAAAAGTATATAAAGTCTTATATAAAGGGTATTAAATAGCTTTTAATCCTTAATAGCTATAATAGCTATAAGTCTACTAAGTTTAATAATTACTATAAGAAATATAGTATTATTACTTTTTATATATTTCTTTATTTATTATATAAGCTTTAGCTTCTTAATATTAACTATTTTAGTTTACTAAAAGTGTTATATAATAAAACAATTAAGAAAATAATATAAATATAAATTATATATATTACTAAGAATAACTTCTTTTTTACCTTTAAAGTAACCTTTTTTACTTTAATAAATAAAGAAAACGTATAAGTTAACTTTAAATAAGCTAACCTTATCTCTTTTAACCTAAAAGTAGTTATTTTTTATTTAGATTTTAAGCTAAAGACATTAATACTATTTAACTTATACCTAAGTAGCTAAAGCTCTTAGGACCTAAAGACACTAACTATAGTATATAACGCTATATAAAGCTTTATATTACTTAAAAAAAGGATTACTAGTTATTAATATAGCTTATTAACTTATTTATATAAAGTAGTTAACTTATAAGCTAAAAGTATTAGTAAGTTAATATATAAACTAGCTCTTATTAAAGCTAAGTACTATAAGCTTTATATAGTAAATAAGATACTAAGTAAACGTTAAAGGGCTAAAAAAACCTAACTACGTCTTAAAAGGTCCCTTAATATAGCTAAAGCAAAGGTAATCTAAGTAAAGAAAAAGGTTATTAATACTAGAGGCAAAAATACGTGTTAAGAGGAGGCTTATATAAAGAGGGGTAAATTACGTAGTTAATAATATAGTAATTATAGAAAGACTAAATATAACGTATAAATATATTAGGTAATATAAGAGACCTTTAAAGAAGAGGATAATAAGTAGTTTTAATTAATTTTATATAATACTACTTAATTAACTTATATAAATAGCTAGAGAGTAAATAGAGGTAAGCTACTTACTATAATAGGCTACTTATTATATATATATGTTATATCTTTTACTATTAATAATAATAATATAAATATAAATTATAAAGAAAATAGTAGTAATAATAAGATATTTTTATATAACTATAAAAGTAGAAGAGAAGACTTAAATTCTAGAGGTATAAATATAAAGCTAATAAATAATAATAATATAATAAATAATAATAATTATAATAATTATAATTATAATAATAATAATAAATCTAAGATAATAATAGAAATTTTTAAGTAGAATAATAATAAGCTTAAAGACTATAAATAAGTAGTAGACTAAGAAAGCGCTTTATATACTATAAAAGACTACCTTATAATTAAACTAATACTTTCTACTATAAATAATTAAAATAATAAAATAAATAGGTTTAATAAAGCTATATATATCCTTATTATAATAATAAATAAAGACTTTACTACTTATAAAAAGGCTATAATCTCTACTTCTAGAAATAAATAGATTTAAGTAATAGTTTTAGAGGTTAATAACTTATATAATATATATACTTAGATAATACTTCTTTTACTTAAAGGAATTAAGCCTTTAAAAAAAAAAAAATATATAAATTAAAAACGGATATAAATAAAAACTTATTAAAATATAAAGCTAAGTAAGTAATATAAAGTTTTAATTAATATATAAGTATTAATTATATAGAAACCTTTAATATTACCTATAAACCTAAGAATTATAGAACTATATTTATAATAGGAATAAAGCTAAGCTAGTTTTTTAGGTAATTTAATATCTCTAATACCTTTTACTATACTAATATAGATAAAGAAATATAAGTAAAATTACTTATAGGTTTTTCTTATAACTATAAAATAAATACCTTAGAATATATAGATAATATAATAGAAAAAGCTTTATATTGTAAGCTTAAAAAGGCCTTATATAGTCTAAAATAAAGCCTTAGACTTTAGTATAAGTAGTTAAGATCTATAATTATAAAACTAGGCTTTAAAGAATCCCTTTATAATAAAGGTATCTTTATAGCTAATAATAATAATATAAGAGCTATAATAGCCTGTTACATAGACAATATAATAATAATAGCTTTTATAAATAAAGATATAGAATATTTCTATAATAATATAAATAAAGATTTATAGATATAAGACTTAGGAATTCTATATACGTTTTTAGAGAATAAAATATATATAAATAAAGTAAATAAGATCTTATATATTTATTAAACTAAATATACAAATAAAATACTAAAAAGGTATAATAAAAAGGATACTTATTCTTATAATATACCTATAAATCCTACTATTAATCTTAGGAAGAATATAAGATAAGTAATAAAAGAAGAAATAACTTAATATTAACAAGAGATAAGATCTCTACTTTTCTTAAGTCTTAAGACTAAGCTAGATATAATATATCTAGTAAATATATATACTTATTATATAAGCAACTTATCTAAAAAGCATTTTATTACGCTTAATAAGATATAGAGATATATAAATAAATGTTTTAATTTAGGATTAATATATAACTATAATATTAATTTATAGTTAGTTATATTTTTAGACTTTAATTAGGCTAAAGACTTAGATAATAGAATATTTACTACTAGATATATAAGTACTTTAAGGTACTATAATATAATAAGCTGGAATAGTATAAAATAGAAGACTATTACTTTATCTATTTATAAAGCTAAATATATAGCTTTATATAAAGCTATAAAGGAATTTATATACCTATATAACTCTTTTTTTTATATATATAATAACTTAGGGTTAAATATAACGTTAAATAAGCTTATTATTTTAATAGATAATAAGGTAATATAACATATAACAAAAAACCTAGAGCTTTATAAGAAATCTAAATATATAGATATAAGATATTACTTTTCTAGATAAGCTATCTATAATAATTAAGTCTCTTTATACTATATTTATATAAAGAATAATATAGTAGATATATTTACTAAATCTGTTAATAAAGAAGTATTTAAATACTTTATAAAGACTATAAATCTTAATAAAAAGAGGTTTTTACCTAAAGAAACTATAGATAATAAAGAAATACTTTCTAAAAAGAAAGTAATATAGCTTAAATACTAAGGTTTCTTTTTTATAAATTTTTTTTTTCCTTTAAAGGTTTTTAATTATAACTATAATATACTTACATAACAAGTAAACCAACATAGCAAGTAGACCACCTTCCTTTACCCTTCTACTTTTTATATAAGTTAATTAAACTATAATATACAAAATCAATTAAAACTACTTCTTATTTTTTTCCTTATTACTATCCTAAACTACTTTACAGGTTTGTACATTATATCTAGGCTTTCTGCAATTACTATATCGTTATACACATAGTTTAATACTTTTTGTATAACTTTCCTTTTAAGGGTTATTTTGTCCTTTAGTATTAATACTACCCTTTTCTACTTATAGTACCTCTACTTTAGTAGTATTAAGTAACCCTCTAAGATATAGTCTAGTCTTTTTTACCCTCTAGTACTTACTTAGTATCTCTATCCCTATACAAAGCTTATAGTTCTTAGCCTTAATAATAGTAAGCCTATAGGTTAACTTACTAATACCTCTAGCCTAGAAGTTAATTACTTTATATATTAGTATTAGTAAGCTACCTTAATATACCTAGATCTTCTTTTTAAAAAAAAAAGCACTTTATATACCTTCTAGTACTATAGTTAGTATCTTTATATCCTAAAAGCCTTAGCTACTTAGCTATAAGTTTAATAGTATTAGTATCTTTAGCTTAAAATTTAACTAAGAAATAACTACTTTAAGGTTAAAAGGTATAAGGCCTACCTATCTAAAACTAGCTTATATATTATTTTTACTTATTAAGGTAAAGAATACTACTTTAAAAGTAAAAAAAAAGTTATTCTTAGTAATATATAAAATTTATATTTATATTATTTTCTTAATTTCTTTATTATATAAGTACTTTAATAAACTAAAGTACTTAATATTAAAAGGCTAAAGCTTATATAATAAATAAAGAAGTATATAAAAAGTAATAATACTTTATTTTTTATAGTATTTATTAAAGTTAATTAATTTATAACTATTATAACTATTAAAGATTAAAAGGTAATAAGAGCCTTTTATATAAGTCTATATATACTAATTAAAGTGCTTTAGCTAATCTAAGCTAATATTATTTATTATTTATTTATTTTTACTTAAATAGATACGCTATATAACTAGGAATTAGCTATTAATGTACTAAGAGAAGAGGTAATATTTACCTTTTATAATAATATATAAAAGTATTACCTAGTTATTTATATATATACCTTAAATAATAAAAACCTATTCTTAATTACTAGGCTACTTTATATAAGGCCTTTTTTTATAGTTAAACGTTATAATAACTTTTATATATAATAGTATTC
Source organism: Colletotrichum spaethianum (assembly GCF_022836535.1). Lineage (NCBI taxonomy): Eukaryota > Fungi > Ascomycota > Sordariomycetes > Glomerellales > Glomerellaceae > Colletotrichum > Colletotrichum spaethianum. Next base: position 275,716 of record NW_026054801.1, on the reverse strand, counting down.
CTATTAAGAACCTAGTTTTATTAAAATTATAAATATTATTATTAAGTATTTTATACTTTATAATTATATTTTATATAAGTATAAACTAGCCTTATATAATTATAAGATCTTTAGCTAAGGCCTTTTAATAGTTAATTTAATATTAAAATCGTATTTTTAATTTAAGGATATATTATATAAAGTTCTTTACTTATTAAGGTCTTATATATGTTCTATTATATATATTTAAGAGTTAATTAGCTATTTCTTATACGTTTTCTTGTTATAGAAAGAACCTTTAATTAATTAAGTTAATAACTCGTTTAAGAATCACTTCTTTTTCTATTATAGTTATCTTTATTAAATTTAGTTATCTTTTAGGTTATATAATACGTTTAGCGTATTAGTTTTAGATTAACGTTTAAAGGACCTTAAAGGTTTAAGCTACTTTTTATATAGATATCTTTAGGTCTTTTTTAATAGCTTAAATAGTAAAGATAATATAACTTTTAATTAAAGAGAATAGTATATTTATACGTAGAGGAAAGTTAATATAAAGGTTAAAGAGGTAGAAAGTTAGAAAAGTAGCTTACTTGCTGTGTTAGTTTACTTGCTATATAAGTATATTAACTATAACTATTTTTCTTATAATTTTTCTTATATAAAGTTTTTATAAGTTTTTATTTAAAGTAAGTTATATTTATAACTTAGATATAACTTAAGAAAGAAACTAAGAATTAAAAAGTAAAATTCTCATAATTCTTATATATAAATCTCTTTATAACTCTATAACTAAAAGTCCTATAAATATATAGTTATTTTTTCTAGATTCTTTTCAAAAAATAATCTATAAAAGTATATATTACTATATATAACTATACTAATATAAACTACTATAAACTAATGTAGTTTACTGTATATAAACGTATATACTTCTAAGCATTATATATACTAGTACTTATACTTATCTATAGGTATATATAAGTATATATATATATATATAAGAAACTATAAGTACCTCTTAGTGCTTAGATATACGCTTAGATATACACTTAGATACTATAGGTATCTAAGGGACTTTCTATATAACTAAGAGATATCCTTTCTACTTAGACAGTTTTATTATAATAACGAAGATATAACGAAACCTTAATAGTTAATATATATATATACCTTTTCTGTTTACCTTATTCTTCTTTACTTTTTCTTGTGACTATTTATAAATAACCCCTTGTTATTCTTACTCTTTTATATTACTCTTTTATTAAAAAAATATAATTAAAGGGGTTATAAGACTAAAGTTAATATCTTTACTAATAAGTAAAGCCTTAAATTTAGTTACTTAAATATTATAGTTAAGGCTATTAAAAAGGTATAGTATATAGATTTTTTTATAGTATTAATTTAGTTTAAATTTAATTAGAATATAAGGATTTTAGTTAATTTTAGTTAATTAAAAAGAAATATTAGTATTCTAATAGTATTTTTAAATTTATTTTAAAAAATAGGCCTTAAAAGTAGTTAAGTTATTATAATGTTATTATTAATAGTATAGCGTTATATAGTTACTTTAGGTTAGAGATATATATAGGCCTTTAATTAAAGAAGCTTTTATTAGATAGTAAAGTAGTTAGTTTAGTAGTTTAGTTATTTTCTAGATTAACTAATTAAATTAATAACTTAATTAAAGCTCTTAGGTTTAATTTTAGCTTAAGGTATATAGTCTTTATTAAATATAAACTAGAAATAACCTTTAACTAGTAAAGTAAGATTAAATTATAATTAGCCTAGAGTTATAATAGTATAAAATATAGTAATAGGTATAGTATTTACTTAGTAAGCTAGTCCCTTTATTCTACTAAATATAGACTACTAGGTATAAGGTGTAGTTACTTTAAAGCTATATTCCTTAAAATTCTTTTAGCTAATATAGTATATCCCTTAGTAAGGTTAAACTTTTGTTATATAAAATAGAGGTATAAGTATAAGGTAAAAGTATAAGAGTTGTCTTCTCTATTAAGCTAAGCTTATAACTAGTAAAAATAATAAAAAGTTATTTATAATAGTTATAAAGAAAAGTAGAGAAGAATAAAGGTAAATAAAAAAGGTATATATATATTAACTGTTAAGGTTTCGTTATACTTTATTGTTTTTTAAAACTGTTTAAGTAAAAGAAATATCTCTTAGTTATATAGAAAGTCCCTTAGATACGTATAGTATCTAAGTGTATATTTAAGTATATATTTAAGTACTAAGAGGTACTTATATATTTTTTATATATATATATATATACCTATATATACCTATAGATAAGTATAAGCGTTAGTATATATAATGCTTAGAAGTATATACGTTTATATATAGTAGACTATATTAGTTTATAGTAGTTTATATTAGTATAGTTATATATAGTAATATATACTTTTATAGGTTATTTTTCAAGAAGAATCTAGAAAAAATAACTATATATTTATAGGACTTTTAGTTATAGAGTTATAAAGAGATTTATATGTAAGAATTATAAGAATTTTACTTCTTAATTCTTAGTATAAAAATAATATAACTTTTGTTTAAAGAAGAACTTATTATTATATATAAAAAAATATTAATATAAAGTTAAAGTTTAAGGAGAAAAAAGAAAGTAGACTACTTACTATAATAGGCTACTTACTATATATATATGTTAGTAAACAAAAAACACTTCTTATCTTATTAATAGCTAATACGCTTAGCTAAGTTAATAAAAAAGAATATTTTAAGTAGCTAGAAATATACTAGACTATAGCTTATTACTATAAATAAACCTTTTATAAGCTTTTTATTACTACTTAAAGTAATAATACTAGTAATAATACTATTAACACTATTTAATAAGGCTACTTAAAGTATTTAAGGTATTTAGAATACTTAGGATATAAAGAGATAAGTATTTACTTTATTTACTATTATATAATTTATACATAAGAAAATAAGAGACCTTAATAGTTAACTAGACTTATTTAGTAAGCTAAATTAAAGTATTACTATATAACGCTAGCTCTTTAAAAAGGTCAAAAAAGGCTTCTAAGAGCAGTCCTTTTAGCTAGCTACTACCTAGCACTAGATACAGCTTCTCCAGGCCTAAGTCAGCAACACTGCAGCAAGGAAGAGGAAGACTGTCAAAATTGACCCTAATACTAAGTTTGTTAATATCAGCGATATACGGCAAGCCTAGATCGAGGCTGGCGAAGTTGAGATTTACACAGATGAATCCAGTGCATCTGATTGCCCTAGTGAAGCAGAAAGCTGTATCGTAGTTGCATCTGGGCCTCGGCGATAGTTAATTGAAAAGGGTGGTGTTGTTGTGATAGCTTTAATTTTCTGGTGGCCGAAATGCAGGGGTGGCCGAAAAGTGGGTGCTTTGACTTACATAGAACCAAAAGAAAACCGCTTTTCTCTTGTCTTTCTCAGCAATGTTTAGTGCCAGCGGAGTTACCTTTGGTTACCTGTTGTTTATCGATCCAGAAAGATTTGCCAATATTTCATGACCCGACGTGTAGTTCACCTGTAGGAGGGGACCCGGGAAAGGTTTCCGCCGTCACAAGAGAGGGAATCATGGATTGGAGGTCAAGACAGTAAATCAAAAATAAGTCAAGTATAGAGTTGATTCCGAGGCGTCTATCGGATACGAGCGAGGCTGAACTAGATAGTGTGTGCTACACTCGTAACGGTGATTCATGCCGCAAACTGTCAGTTCCCTAAAACGGCGAGATCTCATATTGATATTAGAACGCACGTCGGGTATCAATTTCTCTGACAGGAGGTAGAATGCTGCCTGCTGTGCCTCTGCGGATACTAGACTAAGAGGTGTGCAAGATACAACACTTCATAGATCACGATCAGCGATTTACCATCTCCGGGAAGCAAACTTTGAGCAATCCTCCCTTCTCTCAATAAGTCAATATTTTTACACTTTCGGATATCTGACAAATTAGCGTTAAAAAAAGCATGGAAACTGTATATCGGCAATCTATAAGAATTTGTTCGCATTTATGTGAACTTTGTACAATATGTATTGTGTAATTATTTTCGCTGTTCCCTTCCCCATGCTTATCAATTACACCAAGCACGATACAATACCCACGTCGAATGTGGAGCCTATTCCCAGACTAGATGAAGAATCTGCGTTGCTGATTGATTTCAGGATCGCTGACGAGCAATGCATCGTATGTGCAAAAGTGTTGTGTGCGACAGCGGCTATGTCTCCCTCTATAAGACGATGCATCCGGCGGGCGAGGAAAGCACAGTGTGCAAGATGATTTTCGTTTGTTGTGTAGAAGTGCTTTCCGACTAGGTCGGATAGCTCTTCTTCAGAAGCCACTTGATGCTCTGCTTTGTCGTCATGGTAGAATGCCCAAGCGCCCAGGTGGCGGCTAGAGTCGAGCACCCACTCACGGTATTCAGCATCAGTATATGGGTCTGAGCAGTGTTCTGGCATCCAGTTGTTGGTAAGGAGATCGAATACGCAGCCAAGTTCACGGGCTTCAGTAGAAGAGTTGCCGCAATGAAGCTCAGAGGTTGACATTGTCGATTGAGGTCGTTTTGAGTAGTAAAGGGCTGAATGAGCTGCATAGCCCAAGGCCGCACAAGTAAGACCGCCGAGAACAAAGAGGACTGTATATGCGGACTTCCGGGTCCATCGTTGATGCTGGCTGTTGTCTCTTTCGTCCTCCTCAAATTCGGCCGGCGTTAAACCAAAATTGTCGGGTTGGTTGAGTTTCAGGTATGTCTTTGAAGACCCCATCATTCGTTTAGCTATGCTTCGTGTGCTCGCAAACCCCCAGAGAATGAGAATATTGAAGTCGATCAGACATTGGCTAAAATCCGGAAATACTAACAACGGGTCGTAAGAAAAGAAAAAAGGGAAAAAAGGGAAAAGGCTATAGACGCGAAAGATGTGCTTCTCTTCTGGCTGACCTGTGTTTGTAGATGCCCAGATTGAAGAATTAGAAGCTTACTGCAGGAAGCTCTCCAGCAAAAGCAAGAGTGGCTGCTGTCAGCATGCATAGGCTGTGGACCGTACCATACCCTTTTTGTGTCGACTCGCTGCATGATTACTCACTCACTCGATAGGTCAGCACCACTTTGACAGTGAGTCTGAATAAGGTAAGTCAGCACGAATCTGACTGCGATCGACCACAGGACACCAATGACTTTGCCAAGCAATCGCCTCTCGTGGTTGCACGATGGGCGGCGTCCTTATGGAAAACTGAACAACTAGTTGTGTTCCTCTCCTTTTGAAAAAAAAGGCTTGGATGACTGTATAAGATTATATCTTGCCTTTCTTCTGAGTTGGACTTATTTGAAAACCTTGATAGCCTGCGCCAAAGCCAAAACATAGTCGTTAGCAACATGAAGGTCATCCAAAGAAGAGAGCTCAGTTCTTTCGACCAGAACTTGGGCAGTTTCCATCACCATCCTGACGATCTCGTTCCCGTTTCCCTCTCCTTAGACAGTACGGCTGATGAACGGGCCAACCTACTGGCATCTATCATCTCGAAGTCTTCTGCGCCGCATATCAGTCTTCAGGCGAATGAATTCCGCGTTGGCCCTGATCCTACCTCCAAGGACATATTCCGGAAAAAGCTGCTGAGGGAACTTCGCAAAGGTTGGGCAAATGCAAGCACGGAAGCTCGCTTCATCAGACTTGTCGAAGTCCTGCAGCGCGATGGATGCGCTGTCTTCGCTGGACTGGTCGATATGCAATCTTTTCAGCAGCTCATCGACGATTTTTCGGACATTATGAATGGTTCCGGAAGCCATGCATTCCTACACTCATTTTCTCATCTCATTGAACACCCCGACTTTCTCAAAAATTCACGTTATAACGACGCCATCATCCATCCTCTGCTCATTGCTATGCTGTCTTATGCAATGGGCGGCCCCATCAGGATGACTGATGCTCGGGGAAAAGATACTGAACCCATCTCCGTCAACGCCCAAGACAACATGCTCCATGTTGACAACACCCCTTTCCGGGAGGAGTACAAGATCCTGCTTGGTTGGGAGAAGGGAAAGGTCAAGGGTCCTACCGGTCAGAATTTCACATTCCTGCCCGGCACGCAGAAGGGAACCCGATTTGTCCGGGTGGACGAACACTCCCAGCCCTGGTCCACGGAGAACGACAGCCTGTTCATCACCAATGAGAGCATCGATTCGGTCTTCGGGTTTCAAAAAGACATCGCGGGAGGTGCGCCTGCAGTTGTTGAGGTAGAGTACCCCAACCAGCCCATCACTGTGGTTTTCAATGCGGGCTCTCTAGTCCATCATCGTTACCGCAATACAGCCGGTAATGCTCGAAGTTGCGTCATAACCGCATTCCATCTTGCGTCTGATCATCCAGGAACGCTTTTGGACCCGACAACGATTGGAAAGCCTGAATCAGTGGCTGACATCCTGATGGGTCACCAAGACGGAACCAAAACTGAGGCTTTTTGTCGTTTGATTGGTGCTAAAGCATCAGCCATTGAGACAAAAATCTTGGAAGTCCTTGACGACAGCCATCAGTCCACCTTAGTTGACACAGCGACAATGATGCTCTCTGGCGACAAGCTTCATTGTTGGCGACAAACAACCGTCAACGCCCCTCTGTCAACGCAACTGAAGTTTGAAGGCGGTAACTTCATCTCTTGTGCAGACGGTTCCATCTCCCGAAGGTCGTTGATAAAGAAGCTCGCTGGCGCCATGGCGTATGATAAACATGGTCTCTTGGATCTTGTAATCTATATGGATGGTCATGAGGAGATACGGAAGCCAGCCCGAAAGAGCGTTTGGACTTTGCCTAGGGAAAGGATTGAGCAGGTTCTGACTACTTGGCTGCCAGCTGTCGAAGCGTACAATTTCACCTGTGGCGATGTACAGAAGCCAGTTCTTTTGCAACAAAAAGCCGAAAAAGTTGCTCGCCTGCTCCGAGATGCTTTTCCCACAATCGACTTTTCTGTCGAAAACAGCGGTCGAAAGGAGCAAGAGTTGTCGTCGGCTCACCAACTTATTATCGACCTTGGGGAGTCCATCACCCGATGCGAAAAGGTGGAGACTTATATCACCACGAATCTTTTTCTCTTCTTCACTATCGATCGTGTCATATCTCACCTTGACTGGGCCTTGGGACAGAGAGTTGCCGGGATTTCCGCTGTTTTCCTGAGGGCTTATATTGCTTGCGTTCTAGTGGTCGAGAGAAACCAAGGTATCTGATTGTGTATGGTAATTATGCATACGAAAACATAAGATACAGACTACTCGTATGTATCTTATTTGAACATTTGTTTTGGTAAAGACAATGGATTTGCCGTAATTCACGGCCCTCGCAGTCTAGTCCATTCACTGAGGGTATCCAATAATCCCTCTATATTAGGATGATTATATTGACATGTGCCTTGTTCTGTCAAAATCATTGCCGATCAACGCCACTTAAATGAAGAAGGGTAGTTGACTGCTTTTGAACTCTGATGTGGTCTGTTATGTTATGCTGGAGTTGTTGCTTCACGTAGCTCAACTACACAGCTACGCTCATTCAGCTATGGGTAATTTCAAAATATTGAAAACCAGCTGCTTGGCACTCCAAATACCTGACATGTTAGAATCAAAGTACTTTTAGATTCTTGAGCTTCGCCAGGGATTTTCTTCATCCTCTTTTTTCTCTTTCTTTGTTCCGATTGTTCTGATTATAGCTGCTTCGTTTCCTCATATTTAGCAAGTCCCAAAGCAAAAGTCGAGTTTGAAAGTTGTCGGAACCTTTGCTTACGGAATTTGGCGAGGAAGCCAGCAGGAGCCTGGGCGGCGTTGATGATTTCCGGCTAATCTCCGCAGTTCGACGCACCCCTGTAGCATCGTTCGCGGGTTAAAGTGTCAGCGTGCATGTCAGCATGCGTCTTGTGGAACAACTCCAGGTGTGTGGGCCAAGGAAGTAAGCAAATGAACCACAAGTGATCGGCTTAGAGGTATCGCCGTGACAATCATGCGAGCGGCTTGTTGGCCTTCTTGGAATACTGGAGTGATCTATGAATCCCTCGCCATACCAACTTACAAGCCCACGGTAGATTGGCTATTGTGTCTCTTCCAGTGTTACTTCGTTTTGTCTTACTTACTCATTCCTTGAGTGAGATCCAAACACTTCCCATGAAGATTCCAGCTATCAAGACAAGCGCTACTGTGCTGGCGCTGGCAACTCGAGTTGCCAGTTCCGTGTATTGCGATTCCGACGATTGTGCTCAAAACCAACCCGTCGGTACTCCCACAAGCACTGCTGCTTGCTCCACTGTGAGTGCATTGTGGGCGGCCCAAATCACAGCTACTCCCAAGCCTACCGTTATCGCCAAGCTTGCATACGACTGCATCAATTCAGTACCGCTCAACAAGCCTGCCGCCTTGAGGTGGATTGATGAGTTGAAGCCATATCTAGAATGGCAATCAACCCTCGCATTTTTAAAGACACCGCCACCCGAGTATTTCTTCCCCCCACACGACATTGTCGCTGCTCTTGACACAATTCGCGTCGATTTGGAAGCTGGCAAATACCCAAACGAGTACTCTTGGCAGCGGGACGTATTTGTTAAAGTCTTTGGACCTGCTCATGATGGACATCTGTACGTCAATCCGGACATCCTCACCAATGCAATGGAATGGGTCAGGCCACTTGCTCTTGTCTCCATCAGCGAAGACGGTACCTCCCCGCCCGTTATTAAAGTTTACGACGATGTCGCCTCCAACCCCGAGACCGCATCGATTCTCTCGCTCATCAATGGTGTTGACGCGGCAACATTTCTCAAGGATCAGATATTCGCAATCACCGGAAGCCAGGACCCTGACGCTGCCTACAACTCAATGTTTTACTCCAAGTCTTCGGCCGTCTCTAATAACGCCGGCTTTTTCAAACAAGGTGGCCGAACACGGTACATTTACCCCGGTGAAACAACTTCATTCACCTTTGAGAACGGAACATACCTCGAATTGCTCAATATCGCGAGACTCAAGGGTGACTGGAATGGGGTCAAAGACGGGACGTCATTCTTCAGCAAATTCGCTCCAGGTGCTGGACTCGCCAACTCTACCTTGGTATCGACATCTAGCGCAGCACATACAAGTACACCCACAACCATGTCACCAACAAGTCCGACGGGTGTTAAAGGCTACCCTTCGCCAGTCGTAATCAGTAGAGATTCGGTAGTATCCGGCTACTTCATCGATGAGCCGGGTTTTGAAGACGTTGCCGTTTTGGCCGTCATGTCCTTCGGGTCCGATAGCCCTGCCGAGTTTCAAAAAGTCATCGAGGACTTTTTTCTCAGAGCTATAAATGCTTCGAAGACTAAGCTCATAGTAGACCTCCAGTTCAACTATGGAGGTTACATATTCCAAGGCTACGATACGTGCGTTGTCAAGGCTCATCTGCTTCTGAGGGGCCCCTGCCCGGCGCTCTATTCTTCTCTGCTCTTCATCTACTAATAATCAGCTTTTAGGTTTCGACAGATTTTTCCTGATGTCATACAAGAAGGCACTGGTCGGTGGCGTTACTCTCGAGGCTTCAAAGCCGTCTCACAGGTTTTCTCCGATAACTGTGAGGGTTATAATCCTGACACAGCATCACACGAACTTATACAGCAGTGTGAGAGCGTTTATAACTGGGGACATGATCTTGCAAGAGATCTGCGGTATTTCACCTCGTATGAAGACAAGTTTTCCACGGCAAGTAACTTCCTGAGGCGGAACGGCGATTCTTCGCAGTCTATATTTCTAATACTTGAAGCGGCAGACTGAGAAGAACGACCAATATACCAACCTCATGCAGTGGGATTTCGAGAATCTGATGGACACGATCAACAGCACCTACGGAATGGGGTTTGACGTCACGGGATATGGCTCTCGCATGAACTATACTAGACCATTTGGCGGGCCAGAAAACATTGTGCTGCTGTATGATGGCGCATGCGCCTCGACATGTACGCTCTTCTCGCAGTTTATGAAGCGGGATGCAGGCGTCAAAAGCATCGCAATGGGAGGGCGACCCGAAATCGAGGACAGGATTCAGGGCACAGGCGGAGTCAAAGGTTCGCAGACATACTCATTCGGAAGCATCCACGGTTATACTCAGATCGCAAAGCGGATGACCAACGACACTTCTCTGATTGCTGAGTTAAGTCGTTTCACCACCTACGTCCACTCGCGTGCCTCATCGACCAGCATCAACGTCAAAGACGAGATTCTCCATGAGAATTGGGAAGACGGCATCCCGGCTCAGTTCATCACCGAAAAATCTGATTGCCGCTTATACTGGCAGGCCGATATGCACCAGGACATGACCAATCTATGGAAAGCTGCCGCTACCGCTGCCTTCAAAGGCGGCAAGTGCGCTTTTGGAGCCATCGACTACTCGGAGACGGCAACCACCAAAAAGCGTGGTAGTACTCAGCGGCCACCTTTCACGCGCCCTCGTATCCAACTCCGAAAGGAAAAGGGACCGACGCATGCACCTTTGGCCAAATGGGATGCTGAAGGATCCAGCTTGTGGACTTTCCGGGCCAATCATTACATGTTCGCCGAAAATTAGGCCAATTTCATAGTCGTGCGAACGATACAGCGGACTGAGCTAAATTGGGGGATACAAAGAACAACTGGCTTGTGCCTGATGCAGTTTCTAGGCTCTATTGGAGAGACCGACTGCTTGTTTATGAAGCTCGTATTCCATCGATTGTTGCGGGTATTAGACAAGCAGATTACAATTTCCAATGGAGAGAACCACAAAAATGCTGCCGGTCTGAACTCTACGTACGTCCTAGAAAAATCCAAGATTAGTGTTTAACGGCCAACATTCTCATCTTGAAGAGAATATCTGTTGCAGCAATGCAACGTCGGCCCGAGACCACTATGGTTCTTGCTTAGCGTGTAGCGTGCTAAGTTAAGCATAATTTACGAAAGAATCAAGTGATGTATGCACGCCACATCTGCCCACTTTCCGCTCTCCACTACCATTGCTGGAAGAATACTCAGAGGAACCGGTGTGGAACCGGACCGGAGAGGAAGGTAGTTTGCTATGGTATCAGGCCAAAGTTTTTTACCCCTGTCAGGTATCTTGTGGCTTGCAAGCAGGCAGATCTAAGCACTGGTACTTCGCATACTTAGGTGACTGTTCAGCCAGTTGGGTTGTGAATCCTCGCTGGCTGTGGGGTCAAAGCCAAGAACTACCTGTTGTGGGTAAAAGACTTACCCATCACACCATAGTACTTGAGGGGCCCGCGCCTCAAGAAAAACCCGCCGGTTTTACCACCTCTATTCCCTACCAAGCCGGCGGACTTTTCTTGAGGGCGCGTGAGGGGTTAATGGTACAGAAAAGCCGGTCGGGTTTGACTGCAGTAATCAAAGTACTGGATACCTCCGGGACGTCCACCTGTGTGGCACAGGGCACGCTGTGCCACACAGGCGCTGTGAGACTTCCTTGTTCTCTTTCTAGGCCCAGAGCACTCGCGGCCCGGCGGGAAGGTCCGACGGTGATTTATTCGGCTACCTGATCATTACGCCCGCATCCCCGAACGACTATTTCGCCCCACCAAAAGACGGCTCGTGGGATATTGCGTCATTGGCGAAAGGCCAATAATTGCCAGCTCACCGAGTTTGCACGTACAGCGTCCAATGGGACATCCAGCGAAGACTCAGCTCTTAGTTAATATATACATTACAAACCGCCGGCTATCGCCTTATCTGGCAGCTTGCATATCTTGCAGACGAAATTGAAAGAGAACCTTCATGGTCATAGATCTTATTCTCCCAGATTCGCCGCTGAGCCACTTTTCCCCCAAAAACGTGGCCGCATGCGGTAGAGACCAACCCGCTGAGTGGTGATTAACTTCTTTCTCTCCTTCACCGGTCGACTCCCCACGCGGTCAAAATGTCTGCAGAGCTATTGAGTATGCACTAGCATTTGACCTTCGCTACCTAGTATCACTATCACTATCGCTTGAGTAATTAAAGTCTCTGTCGCGGCACTGAGCCATTTCCTGCAACTTTTTTCTCAGAAAGGTCAAGCAGTCTAGGATCTCGTCGTCTTTGGTCTCGAGAAGTCCAAAGCGGACACCAAACTTGCAGAGCTTTTGAATCTCTGAAACCATCATCTCGGCCCTGTGAGCAACACAACATCCTGCTGGTCTTCTGCTGCTTTCAACGCCTGACGCGCTTTGCTTTCCGGATGTCGAAGTACGTTGTGAATTCTGTAGACAAGTAAATAATTAGTGACCGTTAGCCGTTGTTGGCTGATATTAAAGCTCACCAAAAAAGGGAGGCATGGATTTTCCTTAGTATTTCCGCTGGCGGCAATGATGGAGGGCGAGCGAGCTGAGCTGGTGCGCAACGACGTAGCTTCAATTCGACTAACCAAGTTCGTATTGCTGGATGACTGGAGATGTTCGATCGGAGTGTAGGTGTGCCCAGAGTTGCCCACAAGACTCATGGGGCTCATGCTGAAGAGAACAGTGGGATCCGTTCGGCCTTCGGGAGAGTGACGAGCCTTCCATCCACTCGCAGGAAAGTTGTCTTCGTTTGGGGGCGATTGTATAGATGGCAAAGCCTTGAACCAAGGAGCCTCAGAAAAATCAGGGTATAAATCCTCGGGAGTGTTGCATGCGAATATGGCGCTGAAATCCATGTCACTATTCGAGCTTGGGAAATCCGGGTGCGAGGCCCCTGGCAGCGTGGTTGGTGATTTGAAAACAGTGTTTGAGGCCATGATATGATCATTACTGCTCCCATCTTCGCCCCTTTTCTCTCTTTGGAGAGGGTGTAAGCCTGTTGTACTGATGGCTTTCCTCCGGCTTCCTGCATTTTGTCAGCACGGTAGTCGGTAATGGCGATGTTTCGACGTACTGAAACGTTTTTGAGCTTCGCGATTTTGCAGCTTGCGCTTCGCCTTTTGGTCTTGAGTTTCGCCCATGTTTGAGGTAGGGAAGAACGATAAGCAATCTTGTGCCGCTGTTATTTCACCGATTAATGATTCTAGGTTGTTCATCTCAGCCGAAGGTCCTAATCTTTGCTTCTTATTTGGTACGGCGGGTACTTCATCATTGATCTACACGTAGTCAGTCGAGGTGGTGGCGCTAACCTGTTGGTTAGCCATCTCCAAGATGTCTTTTGCAGGTAGGTATCCTATCTCACTGAGTACTTGTTGTACCAGGTTCCCCTGACGCCAAGGCCCTCTCCACCAACAAGTCAACCTCGCCGCCGCTTGCATTCCTGTGCCGCTCAGTACCCAGAGGATATCATAAGCGTGCTTTGACGGGCATACCGGCTGAGTCGTTCATTTGCAAAAATCGGTTGGCTTTGCGCGGAGTTCCGGAACCTCACAACCAGCTAGGGTGGAGCACACTGTCTCAGGAAAGATCATCGATTCCACCGTTGGATCTTCATTTGGTTGCGGCGTCGGCTCAGTCATGTCACCAGGTGTATTTCTGCCGCCGACACCCGCCTATAAAGCTTTTACAGAGTCCGGGGAAGCAGAAACATGAAGAGAGCTAAGAGCCAGAGGGACCACCAAGCTTTTGGCAGCCGCAGCCAAGGGTTGGCGATCTGTAGCGCGATGGCAATGCGTTACCCGAAAATGTCACGTGTGGCATGGAGTCCTGGAGACGTCTCACTTTAAAGGACGTTCCATGTGGGCGCGTGACCAGTGAGGTAGGATACTATAATTTCCCCTGTCCCACATGATATGGAAAAAACCAACGCATTTCTTTGGCCAGCATCCTCCAACGCTCCTCGTCTTGGCGATTTGATGCAAGCTTACTTCACGTCAGCGTCTCCGGGTAATCCGATACCCTTTCGGGCCTTTGATGAAACCATAATGGACTGGCCCTTCAGCTTTTTCCAGCCTGCAGCCAGAACAACATACCATGGTTCATGCCCACTGTACTTTCCACTGCCCTGTTACTGCCTCCGCAGAGAGTGAAAAGAACGTTGCCTCTTAGCCTAATTAGGAAGGTAATCGTCGGTATCAGCTTAAAAGCCTGTTATCCGTGCCGCAGTCAAAACGGTTGGATCTCTTCAGGAAGGTAAACAAGACATCGTGTGACTAGCGTTTCTCAGGTCTTCCCTCAATTTCCGTACCCAAGCAAATCGTCTGCAGAATGCACTCCCTGCATGTTGCTCTAATGATGACTTTGTCTTGGCGACCCACCACAGCGTTTATCAGAACGATTCTTGAGGTCTAGACCAGTGCTCAATGGGACCTGAACTGTCAATTCGATTTATAACAGCTGGGTTAGTAAACCCATCATGCTCGATCAGGTAACCCGCAGAACCTAAAATTTATTCTTTCTTCTTTGAGTCGCAAAGCACCTGGCACGTAAATCTATCCTTCCTTATTGAGCGCCAAGGGGCATCATCATGGCTACAGGTCGAGCTGAGCCCATCGTGTACCCCACATCCCAGGTCATTTCCATCGCAGCTTCCGTTCTGTTTCTGCTGTTGCTGCCTTTCCGGCTTTCGAATCTTCGTGCAGAGACAACCAAAGTTGTTCAAGAACATCGCGGTCATGGCAAATCAGTGCGTAGCTAAGGCCTTGGAACTCTTCGATAAATGGTTTCTAATATTTTAAATAGTTGATGGCGATTGTACTGTCTGTGATCCAGTCAATTGGTTTGTTCACAGAAGCGTTCCCAACGTCGCGATTCAGTATCGGGGTCCTTTCTGCCACTGGTTCTTTGGTTGCATGCATAGGCCTTTGCCCTCTGCTATTTTTCGAGCACACCAGGTCCACCAAACCTTCGGATCTCGCCGTTGTCTATTTACTCGTGTCCTTGGCATGCGACTCTGTCCAGTTAGGAACGCTTGTCTATCAAAATGGAATCTTATTCGATTTCGTGACGTCTGTTGCGAGCCTCTGCGTCAAGCTTGTGATTGTTGCTGTCGAGAGCCGCAGCAAAGAAAGCATTCTGCGCGGCCCGCATGGCCAATGGCCTCCGGAACAGCTGATCGGCGTTTTGAACAGGGTTTTCTTTTGGTGGATCAATCCAATACTGGCAAGGGGAAACCGGTTCGTTCTTACTGGAGATAACCTCCCGCCTATAGACAAAAAGCTTTCGTCGAAACTGCGGCGTCATCGTGCCCTGCAAGCTTGGGACCAGAGAAGTAATTCCCCAACTGAACGAACTGATGAGCTGGTCTGCTAGAAATGACTGACGTACTTACAGCCAAGCCTGAAACGAAGACGACATTGCCAAAGGTCCTCGCTCTCAGTATGCTGTCACACCTTTTGGTCCCAATTATTCCCAGACTCTTCCTCATTGGTTTTCGCTACGCTCAACCCGTTCTTATCAGAGCAGCTATTCGGTATATAAGCAACATGCCAGGGCAATCTGCGGAAACAGGATATTCGGTCATATTGTTGGCTGTAATAGTTTATGTTGGTTTGGCCGTATGTCTGTTCTCATCATGTTCGCTGTATTCCTTACTTACTTTCAGTACAGATATCCAAGGCTATGTATCAACACCGTTTGAATCGCCTTAAAATCATGATCAGAGGCGCCGTCGTTGGTCTTGTTAACAAAAAGTCCCTTCATCACCAGTCTAGCGGTCACGATGATGGCAGAGCGGTGACATTGATGAGCACAGATGCCGATAACGTCTGCCAGGCTGCGTCAATGTTTCATGAGACATGGGCACAGGTAATCGAGGTTGCAGTGGGGATGGCGATGCTATCACAAGAAGTCGGATGGGCGTGCCTCATCCTACTTGTGATCATATTTTGTGAGTATGTTTGTTTACTTATGCGAATAGTAAGCTAACCTTCATCAAAAGTTTGTTCAAGAATGAGCCGATACTTGGCCAAAAACCTGCAGGGCAGGCAAAAAGATTGGAACGCAGCGACACAAAAGCGAATTGCCATGACCACGTCAATGCTTGCTTCAATGAAAAGTCTGAAGATGCTCGGGGTGACTTCCTACACGGAATCACTGGTTCAGACTCTGCGGCTTGAAGAACTACAGATGGCAAAAAAAGTTCGATGGATGATGGTTGCTTACAATGCAAGCGGTACCATACCCTTAATATTCTGTATTGGTCTACTCTCTAATATTCACAGCAAACGCCCTTGGTATATTTTCTCCAATTATTACATTCGTAATATTCGTCCTCATAGCAAGGTGGAATGGCTCTATACTCGATACTGAGACGGCCTTTACTACAACCGCACTACTCGGTTTGGTTACCCACCCAGCTAACATGATCATGTCTATTGTCCCACAGGCAATTGGCTCCTTAGCCGCATTTGAGCGTATCCAGGAGTATCTTTTGCAGTCCCCTCGGCGTGATCAAAGGTTAATATCGGAGAAAGTCAAAGAGAGCACCACAGATATTCTACCCGCCATTTCCGTCAAGAACGTTACGATTCAGACAACTCCATCTCTGCCCCCTTTGCTTAGAGATATCAATATTGACATCGAAAAGGGCTCAATAGTTGTTTGTTCCGGACCGGTGGGGAGCGGTAAGACGATGCTTACTCGATGCATCATGGGCGAACTTCCGACCGCTAGCGGGCAAATATCCGTGTCGTCGAGTCGCATAGGTTGTTGTGAACAATCACCTTGGCTACCTAGTGGAACTATCAAACAAGCAATCTGTGGTTTTACACCAGAAAGCTCAACGTGGTACGAGGAAGTTACCCGACTTTGCTGCCTCGATGAGGATATATTGGAGCTTCCCAACGGAAACCATACTATGATCGGTAGCCGAGGCTTAAACCTTTCTGGGGGTCAGCGTCAGCGAGTGGTAAGCTTTTATCTATTTGTCTTGTCAGGTTAACATATCTCACAGCATTACGACTCCTGTTAAACGATTCCGATAGCACGTTGTAATGTTTGATGGGTTGATGGTCTTGTCTCGTCGGACTATGTTCTCTGCTAGATGCCGAGCTCAACACTAAAACGGACTTTACTGACCAGCATCAGGCCATTGCTCGCGCTGTGTATTCTCGTTGTGAAATAGTCCTTCTTGATGACAGCTTCAGCGCTCTTGATGGAAAGACAGAGAGCCGAATTGTAAAGAACTTACTCGGCGAAGGAGGTCATTTCAAAAAGTCAGGTACAACTGTCTTTCTAGTCACAAACTCAGGTCAGTCTAAGTTGAGTCGCAAGATGTAAGCCGGAAACTGATTGGGTCATAGCAACCCATTTCCCCTTTGCAGACTGGTTGGTTATACTCAAGGGTGGTACAATCTCATACCAAGGAACGTGGGCTGGTTTGACACCAGACACAAAACATGTCGTCAAGCTTTATATAAGCGATACACAGAACAGTAACCCTGGAGAGCAACCGCGATTAGATAATAACGTGCAGAGCCAGAGCCTCAAGGTAGCAGAGGCTATCTCTGATCTTACCAGGGCCACTGGGGATATTTCTCTTTATGGTAACGAATCGACAGAGCTTTCCAGGTTTCCCTACATTTATACTAACGCAGCTTTCCGGTGCAGGTTATTACATACGAGCTGTGGGCTTGCGCAACTTTCTCATCCTGCTTGCCTGCACGTCATCCTATTCGTTCTTCATTACGTTTCCCCAGTACTGGCTGCAGAAGTGGACTGAAGCCCCAGCATCCCAAACTATGTTCTACGTTGGCGGCTACCTAATTTCATCTCTTATGGCATGGACTTCTACGAATGGTTCGATGTGGTGAGTATATACACGAAATCCAATGTCAACGAAGCTGAACGTCAAGGTCTACGCATATACTTGTCGCACCGGAATCTGGGGCTGAGCTCCACCGGCGCCTCCTTTTGACAATCATCAAGTTTGTAGATATGGTCTCCTCAACTTCTGTTACAAGACTGATATAATTACAGAGCACCACTATTGTACTTCTCCAACACTGATACTGGAGCTATCTTGAATCGGTTAGTTGTTGAACTTTGTTTCTTAGTACTGTCTCTTAACCCTTCACAGATTCAGTCAAGACATGCAGCTTGTCGACAGGCACTTGCCCCCAGCCGTGCTATCTATCTCTAATCGTGAGTATAACTCGAAAGTCTTCTGATCTTTTCTCATTCTCGATTTTAGAGGTTTTTAAACTTTTGGTGCAAACTGTCTTGCTTTTTAGCGCACAGAAGTTTATGACGTTGACACTACCCGTTTGTGTGACGGTCGTTTATATTGTGCAAAAAGTCTACTTGCGCACGTCTCGGCAACTGCGACTGCTTGACCTAGAGTCTCAATCGGCAGTATACTCAAACTTTCTTGAGTCGGTACGTTTTATATACAATAGCTGGTTGTTTTGTCTTTTCTTTTTCTTTTTCTGACAATACAAAAGGTTGAAGGTGTTGCGACCATTCGGGCTTTTGGTTGGGAAAAGCAAGTCGAAAGCGCAAACATCCGCTGTCTAGATGAATCTCAACAGCCTGCTTACATTCTATTCTGTCTCCAAAACTGGCTGAATATTGTTCTCGATCTCATCGTCGCTGCGATTGCAACCGGTCTCATAACCCTAGCAATTTTCGTCAAGGGAACGACCACAGCCGGGCAGATTGGCATGGCGCTGAACATTGTTCTAGTCGCCAATACAACTCTCCTTGGCCTGGTGACGTCTTGGACAAACATGGAGATCTCACTGGGTGCCATGTAAGTTTGCTCTATGCTTCTTGTCCTCTTGCTTTTAGTACTATTTGTATTACATGAGGTTTTCGTTGTCTCTTACCATACCTGAGTTCATGCGACTTACCTGGCACCTTGCAATGGGCACTGGTTATCTGAGGAGAGAGTTTGGTAGTTGTGTGCTAATGTATCACTAGATCTCGCTTGAAAAGCCTAGAGGCAGAGACACCCCGAGAAGACAAACCATCGGAAGACTACGTTCCTGAGGGTATCTGGCCATCATCGGGTGCTGTTCAGTTGGATGAGGTTGAGGTCGCATATCAGTAAGGCCACTTTGAGTTCCAATACTCCAATTTGACCCTGGACTAATATCAATACGTAGCTCCGAGGCAATTGCTCTCCAAGACATCAGTATGAAGGTGCCAGCAGGCCAGCAGCTGGTTGTTTGTGGCCGCACAGGCAGGTAAGCAGACATATTGCAAAGACTGAGAGAGCTGAGAAATGTCAGTCTAACACATTCTGCCATTCTGCAGCGGAAAAAGCACTCTGTTACTCGCACTCCTGCGCATCCTGGATACAGCATCTGGATCCATCAAGGTAGATGGAGTTGACCTGAGCTTGGTCCCACGATCCTTGGTCAGTCAAAGATGCTTCATCACCATCTCCCAGGACCCTTTCGTCCTTGGTCAAGCTAGTCTTCGTTTCAATCTAGACGTAAGTTTGTCATTGCCTCATCGTGCGGATCTTCATTCTGGCCAAGGCTCGCTGACATTTCTGCAATATAGCCTTCTGGTATAGTTTCAGATGGAGCCATCGTTGCAGTTCTCCAGAAGACTTTGCTTTGGTCACATTTCAATCCAGAAAATCCTGTACCAAGGAGGTCGCGCAAGGTATTGGACAGCTCCATCGCTTCATTGCCGCAAATGTCCGCTGGTCAATCACAACTGCTCGCAGTAGCTAGAGCCATCCTCCAGCTTCATTCTCTCAATCATGCACGCGGCCTCCCCGAGGCGGAACGGACCATGCCAATTCTTCTACTCGACGAAGCTACCTCGTTACTTGACCTAGAGACGGAGACTTTGATTCGCAACATCATACATGATGAATTCATTGCGAAAGGACACACAGTGATCGCCATAACACATCGACAGAGTGGACTTATAAACAGTATGCGACCTGGAAAGGATATGGCTGTCTTGTTATCAAAGGGCAGAATTGAGAAGTTTGGCAAAGTAGAAGATGTTTTGGGTATATAGGGTTAATGATTGTCGGCAGTAGTCAATAGTAGCACAGAAACCATTACTCAGTCACCTCCCCTCCCCTTGGTTAGAACCTGGCCGGACATAGAGGTAAAATACATTGATGATGGGTGGGAAAGTTCTTAAAAGTATGACTGAATGCCGAAATACAGCTTGGATCAATGCGGACTGGTATTATAGGACCGGACTTTGGTACGTGTCAAAGGGGACCGAACATTGAGACGAGAACACGATTCACATGGGTAAGACAGAAAACCTGGTAGACATACTGGACATATAAAGTGACGCGGAGGCACGTATATCTGCTTCTAACATACTATTTGAAACATCATCTCCCAACCAGTGCTCGACCCTTTCAAACAAATCAGCAATGGTAATCTGAGTCTCCTGAAAGCTAGCTTTTCAAGCACCCGAGACAAGCTGACGAGGCAAATCTGAGCCTGAACTCTTCTGTTACAGAACCAAACTCATCATAAAAGGGAGAGGCGAAACGGTGCCAGTGGAAATAGGAACTAGCATCAGGATCCGTGTGGACCCAACCCCAGTCCCTCTAACCTCCGTCCGCTGCTGCCCTCTTTGAGGTTGTGTAGACGTCTTAGCCTTGGACCCGTCTTGATCTCACGATTATGGCACAGTAGTTGACATGCTTGATCGATTTTCACCTGGGCAGAGAAGTCAGGCGAGCCAGCGAAATTCTCGAAAAGCATACAGAGTTGCTAAAGAATTTGACCATATGCCGGTCCACCCTTACTAATTTCTGCCGAGACAGGTATAACAAGGCCAAGACACCAAGGGAGTAGCCTTCAGGTGGTTCCTTGTTAAGAGAAAATATTCTTGGCAACCTTGTAATGTCCTGGGATGAATTTGCCGTGACATCATCGCATCGGAAAGTGGTAAACTCTGGTCACGAGGGCGAGTAGGGACTCAATTGTCCACCACCCGGCGTCGACAAGAACCCCGGCGGACATGTCACTTGTAGGAAGAGATCACTGCTGTTTGTGTGACAGGTAGTTCACGCCGGGTAGGCCTATGATTTATCGAGTCTAATTGCAAGACGATCAAGAAAAAAGAAAGGAAAAAAGGGGACAAAAACGACGCACATCCCCGTCGTCGCCTATAGACCTGGCATCATGGAGTCAATGCAGACACCAACAAAAAACAAAAAATAAAGGACAACGAATCCCATCGCTTGCCTTCTGCCGGGGCACACTACAGCAACACGCTTTATTGCTCGAGAAGCAGCACCCCTCAGTATCAGAACAACAACCGCCGCCGCGATCCGAGAAACAACACCCTTCCCTGCTGGAGAAACAACACCCTTCCCTGCTGGAGAAACAACACCCTCCGCTACTGGAGAAGCAGCACCCGCCGCTGTCGCTAAAACAGCAACCTGGCGTGTCCTTCATACTCTCCCACCTCTCTTCCGCCGCCAGCATCTCGGGATACACCCACGTATACTCCTCGCTGTCCTCCCGCTCCCGTGACAACCTAGGCCGCGGTTCCAGCAGGTACCCCTCCTCCCGGGCACCGCGCCTTCGCCCTCGTTTCCCTGCGAGCAGTCCGGCCTTATCATCGTCTGCCAAGCTACTGCGTGAGCTCCGCGGGTCGTCCACGTCACCCGATTCGCGAGCAGAAGGTCGAGACGAGGATGACGGGGTAGATGCGGCGGTGCCGGTCGAAGACGGCTCATACGGCGGAGGCGCTTCGTCCGGCTGCCGCCACTGCTGGTGTCCCTGGTCGTCCTCCTCCCCATCGACGGGAATGGGCTGTCGCTGGACGTCACGCGCGGTGGAATCAGGGACCTTTGCCGCCGGCGCCTCACCTTTCCTCGACGGATCCATATTTTCAAACGCTTTTTTTCCAGTACGTAAAAAATGGTTCGCGGCAAGCGTCGGGCTTGTGAAATGCAGATCGCGGGGAAATGGAGCCTTCTCGCGTGGCGTGCGGCGTGGGCGATGGAGACTCGGTGTGGGGATGCCGGGTCGGCCCCCCAAAAGACCGTACGTAATGAGATGCCCGTTAAGCGTTTCGATCAAGTAATGGATGGAGCTTATGAGACGTGGATTCGCGGGGAAATGGATTTAAGGGCTTGGAAGGACGGCATTTAGGGAACTGGGGATGAACAACGTCGGTCGCATGTTGATATGGTTGACGGCAAGCAGCTGAGCTGAAAGAGGGCTCCAAAAGGAGACTCGTAATCGATCTGACGCCAAGCCCAAACGAGGGCTGGTTGACGGACCATGGCTGCATATTCAGTGTGGCTTGTTTCTTGCAAGCGGCACAGCGACAACAGGAATTCTTCGTAGCCAGCTTTGGAGTCTCATTGGCACGTTCACGAATGATGACAAAGACAGACAGTTCCGTGGCTCTAGCCAGCTGCGCACGTCTGAGAGAGGAGGGCAGCATCGAGACTGGCGGATGCCGGAGATGTCCCGGCCCGCGACAACCAGGACCAGCACGCTTCGTCTGCCCGCCAGAATGCATCGCCTGCATCTCGGCAGCAGATCAAGCTCCGCGTGGCCGGTTTCCTGCGGCCTGCCCGCCGCCTTGTAGGGCTTCGGTTGCAGTGCCAGACCACTTGTCCAGGGCCTCTGGTCGTGGGCGGGCGGGCGGGAAGGGCGAACACCGAAAAGATAAGAAGCCGCCGCCATCCTACCAAATCGATCGGAACGCCAGGAGCTGCGCCGGCCACGCCGTTCTCCCGCTACTAGCTGCGGGCGTTCAGCCTTGGGGCACGAACCGTAGCCCCAAGACGGCATCGCCTTATCAGTGCAGCAGCCCTTGGCCATGCCATGGCGATCATTAAACGGCTAAGCCTAAGCCCAAGCCTTCGGCGACTGGGAGCGGCAGCGGCATTCCTCTTCCGCCAACAGTTGGCTTCCTGCCGGCAGCCTTAGCAGGACAGGGCCGCTGTCGCCAAGGACCACGGTCGCCTTGTCTTCAGCTTCGATGGCTGAAGAGACTTGGCGATCCGAACGGAACTGCCTTGGCGCATGTACAAATATCTCCGACCCGGCCGCCTTGCAGCGCCTGTCTTTCAGCTGTTGATGTTGCCGACGCAGAAAAAGCCAACAACATCTTGGCCGACCCCCTCACAAAGCGAACGTACTAGGCGGTCAGCGGATATCAAGTGCTTTGCCAAACAATGGCTGCTTAGGTGGGATAGAAACTCATGATATTTGCTGCTGTCTTGCGCGAGTCGTTGATATTCTACTCGTTACAAGTCGGGTCCGTCTTTCTCGTCGGATGTCGATCAGTTATTGATAGGAACCAGGACGGATGGGTCGTCCACGAACACATTACTGATACCGATATCAATTCTATGTAAAGCGCAGTCGCGGTGAGATTGCTCAACAGGCTAATATTCGAAGCGGGTCCTCGGATCCCACAAAAACAAGAACTCGGACAGTCCGATCCCAGGAGACCCTCATCCCATCCACACCGCGAGGTCGGGAGAGATAAGAAGCGAGAGCTGAGACCACCGCCTAACGAAAGCCATTACGTACGAGAATCGTCTTGCGCACGAATGAGGGCCTTACCAAGCTTCCCCAGAGGATGCTAATCAAATCCATCACGCTGCATTGGACCGTCTAGGCCTACCAATCTCTCCACAGTTGCGCGTCGGAGGGTAGTGTTTTGGAAAACGGGCGTCGCCAGGCACCATTGCAATGTAAAGAACTTTGGCCTTTACGTGCGATGACACGTTTGTTAATTAGCAGCGACATTGTCGGATTCTTCGGCATCCCGCGCATTCCTAGCAACGCCCAACGTAGATCCACCGGCGGGATGTGATCCTTCTCCCGTCGCGCCGTTGATATGCCGTTACTGCAGCGCAGATGAGGAGGTACTGGCCGATCCGGCCAAGGAATCCGGAGGGGGCTTTAGCCGCTTAGAGTGATTGCTCCTCCAAGCAATCTTGGGTACGGGGCATCTACTACTGCCGCGCCGCCAACATGAGTTGTTTCTTGGTTGCCTGCCTTCCGGAGATGGAGGATACTCGCTCGGCCGCGTTGGCGCTGTAACCGGAGGCGGGCTGTGCAAAGATTCCCAGTCTTAGCTGGACGACGATGAGAGAAGAATCCTTCCTTTTGATGAAAGACTCAGGAGTCTATAATGCCGCCTCTGAAGATACATGCTTGACCAATCTCGACACTGTCCAAAATTGCCGCCATGCGGTAGCTTTGAAAGGTGAGCCGACCAATCCATCAGCGCTGCATCCTGCCAGGGACATCCTCGTACAAGACCATCTCGTAACCGATCTAGGCCGGTTACTCTCACCGGCACGACTGAGTCGTGTAACGCTCCGGCTCCGCACCGAGACGCATTCAGCATCCCAGTGCATGGCGAACCATAGAGCTGCCTAGGACTGGACATAAATTCGCGCTGACGGTCTCATCCTCGTCAGCTCCTCCCCCCTGACCGACACGCACTTGTCCTGGGCAAAGCTGGAATAAGGTACGCTCTTGGGTGTTTCCCCGAGTTCACCCCAATTAAACCGGGGCACTCACTCCCTCGGCTGCCGGGACATGGGCGTATTGTGGGCACGGCAGCAGCCCAATGATCCATCCCCCCCAAGGGATCCGCATGAATGTGGTGTCTCTGCGCCTCTGGAGAAAGCAGTGCAGATAAGCGTTCCGTCTCGAGCGTCCATCCGTCTGATATCGGAAGTATAGATAAGGGGGCGCATGACTTTACACTGACTTTGGGATGCGACTCACGGAAGTCTCAGAGGCACACGGATCGCCGTCAGCTTAGCGAATCAAGATGAAGATAGAAGAGGGAAGCGTGAGATTAGGAGTGAGGGGCTGATGGAAGGACGCTAGAAGGTCCAACAGAACGTCTTGATCTGGGCCGATGAGGCTATGACGCTGGGATATGCATGCCAAACCAGTTGCCTCCAGGCTGTTTCTGTGGCGGCCAAGCAGAAGAAGGTATCGGTAACTAGAGGCACTTTGCTACCGAATAGCCATTGTTCAAAGGTGTAGTGATTGGATCCCTCGATGCCGCGGTACCGGGAGCGCCATTGGCAACGCACGCTAAGTGAAGCTGGCGCATTGATGGCTCGTTCGAAACGAAGTTGGCAAATGGGATGAGCCGTCCAGCTCTTATCTCATGGCTACCTGTCAGATCGGTTCACTCCACGAGACGTCATAATCAAATGCTGTCACCAACGGCTTATCGCGCAGGAATGTCGAGCGCAATACCACGCCGCCTAGTCGGGGATTTCAGCAGGGCCACTGTTGGCTGTTGGTTGTTGGTTGCAGTTGAGCCATGGGTGCGCGTCGACTGAGACCGCAATTCGTGTGCAGACGTGGCAACCGACACTCCCGTGATAGGGCCTACACCGGCGAGGACGCGACGGTGTCGTGTTCTGCATGGGGGAATGGCAACGCCTAGAGACCTCCGACAGGGGGGTGAGACCCAATTTCCCATAAGCCCCCCTGCTGCCATTCCAAGTTCCAGTGGTGGAAACAAAAGCAGCGTCTGACGGACCTTCGGTCTGTAGATGCCAACGTCAATGTCCCTTACAGCTCGTGACGGTGGAACCAGTAAACGGGAAGATGAATAGAGCCAACCAGAGGATCGGGGAGTGTCCAAGAAACGGTCCCATCCGGAAGTAGAAGAAAAAAGCCAAGACGCTGTCCTGCGCGGGGTTGACGTAGCGGATGATTTACAGGCCATCACGCGACAGCACTGGTACAAAAGCTAGCGCGGGTGTGCTAGAAGCCTCGAGCCCGAAGCTGTGAGCGCGTGTATACAGTTGCTGGCTGTACCTTGGGTATCGCCCCCTGCCTTGTCCAGCTTCTGCACGCACGACGTCGGGGGTCTGCGAGGGTGAAAGGGGAAACCTGGGGCGGCCAAGATCAGCCCCTCCGCCTTGGTCCACCCACACAGGTGCATACCAATGTATAGACCAGCCAGTTGCCTGCGGGAGCGACAGCCAACGTTGAGTAGGTCGGAGTGCAATGCTTGGCGACGCAGAGCTTCCGTCAGTGCCGTGCCGAGCAGTAGCCTCCAAAGAGCCACTGCAACCCTAGCCAGAAGTCGAGCGAAACGTCCTTCGTGTGGCTTGCTGGCAACATTTCCCTTCCCAGTAAAGCCTCTTCGACGTCGACACGAATTAGACTCAACGACACTGACTGAGACGCGCAGGCTGCCCATGTGTCAGCGATTCATCCCAGCTTAGCGTATCTGGGCTCGTCTCCAGTGTCGCGGACTTGGACCTCTGGCTGGTCCTATTTTTTTTCTCCCCCTCACCGACCCAGACCCGGTCCTAATTCCCAAGGACTCGTGCTCTTCACTCCACTTGCGCTCCGGTCCCACCCACCGGTTCGAGGGGAGGAGGGTGAATGGATCCTTAGATAACGCTGGGAAGGGAGCGAGCATTGGGCGGGAAGGAGGGGCGGCGACAATTCGGAGCCATTTGCTAACGGCTTCAAGTGACACCATGACCATTGGCCAACCAGCGCTGATCTCGCTATCTGGAACTCGACTCTCAGATGTGCAATCGCCTGGACGGGGCGCGCTTCTCGGTGGAGAACCTGGAGAGCAGCTTGACTACCCATTACTGTGGTTCCCTCCTCGTTGCCCCCAGGGGCACTTGTGTTGCCGTACTCCATCTGTTGCGACTGCGACCGCGCAGCGGCTCTTTTCGGCCGAATATGGGTTTGTACTCGTCTTTGGGCTTTTGGTTGGTGTATGATGCATACCGGTAAGCTGTCCACGGGCAGCCCGGCCACACTCCTACCCAGACTCGACATTGGGTTAGCCTGTTAGCCTTCGCTCGTTCCCGTCGGCTTGCCTTAGGAAACGGTACGTATCGAAGCACGACCGAAAGCCAAATCGCCCCCATCCCACCCCAATCGTATGCGACAGGAAACGGGGGGTTGCAGTCCAGGGTTGCCTGCCACGGAGCCTGTCCTTGCCAAGATCAGCGTATTCCACCCGTCGAGAGAGGGGGGCAAAGCCGGATAGACCAACCCAACATAGTTCCAGTCCTGGACCCTCACCTCTTCCTACTCCTTTTGTGTGTAATTATCCTTCGTCAACGAAGCGCAACCTAGTGGTCTTCCGTGCATGACTGGACCCGCCTGCCGCCATTGACAAGAACCCTTAGTTCTTGCGCTCCTGTTCCTGTCTCGATCGGCGTTTCCTTCATAAAGCTCTTCCCTTCCCCGTCTCATCTGGCCAGAGTTGGTTCGGCATCCCTCTCCGTCCTTTCTCATTCCTTTCCGGGTCGAGCTCCCACAATCAATCTTTCGAAACAGGCATCTGTAGTCTGTCCACACCCCTCATAGGTCTTGAGTCTTACTTCCTGTCCTTTACGGAAGTTGCACACCATCACCATGGCTGCTCAAGAAGGGGCTATCCCCACCAAGGTTGAGGCCGACGAGAAGGCCATCAGCGGCCCTCCTGGCTACGATTCTGGCAGTGGCGAGCCCGTTCGTGGCGCCATTAGCGAGGAGTCCTGGGCGACTCGCGCCGGCTTGAACCTGACTTCGTTCAAGAAGCGCGAATATGGCCTTGGTATCGTCGAGCTCGACCGTTCCATGAGCACTCGCCATCTTCACATGATTGCCATCGGTGGCTCCATCGGTGCTGGTTTCTTCGTCGGTTCCGGTGGTGCTCTGAGCAAGGGTGTAAGTACCGCCGTTGGCGGAGGCAATGCCGCTTTCGTCGCCGTATTCGTCGCCGTATTCGTCCGAGTGTCTTTGCTAACCCGGCGCAGGGTCCCGGTTCCCTCTTCATCGACTTCCTTCTCGTGGGTATCATGATGTTCAACGTCGGTAAGTGTTGCGAAGTCGTTCTTGGTGACGAGCATACAGTGGCTGACATGGAGAAAAGTGTACGCCCTCGGTGAACTCGCTTGCATGTATCCCGTCTCTGGTGGTTTCTACACCTATTCCACTCGCTTCATCGATCCTTCCTGGGGTTTCGCCATGGGCTGGAACTATGTCTTCCAATGGGCTATTGTGCTTCCGCTCGAGTTGACAGTCTGCGGTCTTGTTGTCCAATATTGGAACAAGGAAATCAGTGTCGCCGCTTGGATCTCCATCTTCCTCTTCGCCATCCTCGTCATCAACATTTTCGGTTCCATTGGGTACGCCGAGGAGGAGTTCTGGTCGTCTTGCATCAAGCTTGGGGCTACGGTCGTCTTCATGATCATCGCCCTTGTCCTTGTGCTCGGCGGTGGACCGGAGAGCGGCAGATACAGCGAGTACTCGGGCGCCAAGCTGTGGTATGACCCCGGCGCCTTCCGCAACGGCTTCAAGGGCTTCTGCTCCGTCTTCGTCACGGCGGCCTTTTCCTTCTCCGGTACCGAGCTGGTCGGTTTGGCCGCAGCTGAGGCCAAGAACCCCGTCAAGTCGCTCCCCGGCGCCATCAAGCAGGTGTTCTGGCGTATTTCGCTGTTCTACATCCTGGGTCTCTTCTTTGTCGGTCTGCTGATCCCGTCCGACGACCCTTCTTTGCTCTCCGAGTCCTCGTACTCTGACACCAAGGCCTCCCCCTTCGTGCTTGTTGGCAAGTACGCCGGTCTCAAGGGTTTCGACCACTTCATGAACGTTGTCATCCTCGTGTCCGTCCTGTCGATTGGTGTGTCGGGTGTGTATGGTGGATCGCGTACCCTTACTGCCTTGGCCCAGCAAGGATATGCCCCCAAGATCTTCACTTACATCGACCGCTCCGGACGTCCCCTGGCGTCCGTCGCAGCCATTCTCATCTTCGGACCGTTGGCGTATGTCAACCTCAGCGCTAGCGGACCTGTTGTGTTCGATTGGTTGCAGGCTCTTTCGGGTTTGGCGGCTGTCTTCACATGGGGATCTATCTGCCTGGCGCACATCCGCTTCCGCAAGGCCTGGGCGTACCACGGCCACACTACCGACGAGATTCCTTTCAAGGCGATCGGCGGCACTGTCGGCTCCTGGATTGGCCTCTTCTTGTGCTTCGTCGTCCTTGTTGCTCAGGTATGCATATTTTGTCGCTGATCAAGACTTGAGAATGAAATGCTAACAAGACGATACAGTTCTACACTGCGATTGCCCCTCCCGGCACGGATAAGCTGAACGGCGCTGAAGGCTTCTTCAAGTCGTACCTTGCTCTCCCTGTTGTCATGCTTTTCTGGCTTGGTGGCTTCCTCTGGAAGCGCACCGGCTGGCTTCGCACGGCGCAAATGGACGTCGACACTGGCCGACGTGAGCTTGACTGGGACGAGATCCACGCATACCGCGCGCGTCTTGCGGCGATGCCCAAGTGGAGGCGTTACATCAACTACATTTGGTAATTGGAGCTGGAGAGAAATGGAGACAAAACATGGCCATTTCTGCGCTTGGAAAGAGCGTGCAGCGAGGCTTTTTTTCGTCCGTTCATGTACATTGTAATACCGAGGCGTCCACCGATCGGCGACGTGCCTCTTGGAATGAGTTGATTCATTCTGATAGTTAGCAAAATCAAGATACCACGAGTGCTTTCACAGACAACATACCTGGCTGGAGTAACAAGACGATGCGTGTGCATGATGATTTCTGAAGGCTGCTGCTGATCAATGTGTTTTGCGCTACCCGTTTAACATGTGTGTCCGCTGACACGGAGGACGGCGAAGAGAGAGGCGTTAGGAGGAGCGATAGCATGTTATACTTCTTTCTTGCTGGTAACCATGAATGCCAAGGCCCTATGGGAGCCTGGGCACCTATGAGGGAAGAAACCCTGGGATGGTGGCGCAGGCCGATAGCGGTGATTGCACAGGTCATCCAGCACTTAATGAGCGATTGTTCTTGGGGGACCAGGGCTTCGTCGAATAGAATGCCCGGAGGTTTTCTTGAAGTGTCTTGGGTGACTGGCGTCAAGATAAGGGCGACCAGCCCAGAACAGCAGGTGGCAGGGCATCGTCGGCGGTGATAGCTGTAGATTGCGTTTGCGGAAGATAGGGACCCAAGTCGCCAAGATTGCCGGGGCAGAGCTTCGAATCGTTCCAGGTCGGGGGCTCCCTGCAAAGGACGTCGTCCACTGGCGGTGTCGGTATCGTTGGCAACGGCGGCGATGAACACCGGTGGTATCCTGGTGTTGAGGTGTAAGTGTTGCTAGTGGGAGATGGCCTCGCCAGTGACGGATGACAACCGGAGATGCACCCTTCAAGGTTCCCACGCCGTCCGTGGAGTCGAACGGGGTCACGTGTCTCCGGGCCGAGAATGATTCGGTAAAGGGAAAGAACCGTCAACAGGTTTTCATTGTGTTTAGGGTGGAAGGTGGTGTTGCTTCTTGTATCTTTCCCTCCGTCTCTCCCGTGATCGGGAGGTGGTTCCTTCCTCGCCTTTAAGACGACCCTCAGTTGGCGTGACAGGGTGACAAGAACGCCCTGCAAGTGATTGGGGGCGCGACAATGTCATTTTCCGGCGCCCTTCGACCCCGATTCTCCACACAAATGCCCCGCTTACAGCTGTCATATCTACTATCTAGGGTATAGGTAAGGTACAGGGTACCTTATACCATCCCCCAAGTCCCGCTCCAGATTTCCTCTTCTGTTGTGCAAGGGAAACTCTCACCATTGTGCTCTTTATTTACTTCTCACTTACTCCCTCTATCACACCCACACAATCCATTATTCATTATCGGTTTGCAGTCCGACTAGGGCGGTCCTGCCAAAGAATCCTGTGAAGAGTCCTATCTCGAGCTCTTTCATGGTACAGCTCTCCACCTACTGCCCCGGCCCTCCAGCCCTCCAGACATTGTAATATGCGTGTTCATGTGCCATTTGCCTGCATACAAGGGGCACTCGGATATAGGATCAGGTATCCGCAAGCTGTCGTCTTTCATAAACGTTGCGCTTATGACAACTGTCTATTTTAAGTCAAGGCCTGGTCACAGTCACAATCGCTTTATGTTCCATCACGCCAACGCAGGCGATGGCCCACGATACTTGTTGCCGCACTGCGCAAAGAGTCATCGCTGCAGATACTCTGTCTTCACGTTTTGCCAATAGAGATTTATGGGGTAAGAAAGGCGCGTGTATACATAGCCGCGGCAGTGAAAAGCCTGGCACAGGGTTTGAAATTTCTTGAGATGGTCTCAAGTTCCCCTTCTCCAAGAACTATGAACGTCTCTTTCCGTAGATACAAACTTGTAGATTTACAAACTTCTCGGATCAGATCTCATGATGATACCCCCAATCTTTTGCAATTTGGTATTTGGGGGCCAGGCAGCCAAGCACCGCGGCCGCTTCTACGCCGGGAATGTAAAGTGGAGATCCGTGCTCGGCCAAGTGGGGTCCTGTCAGCCGCAGTGCGCCCCGAGTTTTGCGCCGCGGCGCAAAACTCTCGACGCTCGATCCATCATCAAAAGCCGCCTGTCCCATGTCGACATCAACCCACATCCATCACCTCCATTTATTGTCGTACCTGAAGCCTCGGGCATCTCACTGCAAACAGGTTGCGTAAAGGAACCTGAATAACCATTCTCTCGTCCAGCATCTGGGTTACTTTGCGACGTCGCCATATCCTCACCCAGGCTTTCAATCGGCCCCACTAGACCCCGCTGGCGAACATGAGCCCACAGCCACCAGAAAAGGGGGAGGGGCCCGTCTCCGGGAATGCGGGTTCACCCGATGGGAACACTCGAAGCAACGACGGTTCGCCACGCTCAGTAGATGTCGAGGAGGCCGATGCCCATGTGGGCACTGGTGAAGCCCAGCAAGAAGAGGAGAGTTTCGTAACGACTCGGTTCGAACCGCCTCCGAACCGGCTTCGAGCCAGAGCCCGTCTCCCACGGTTTCTTAGCAGACCTTTTTCAGGGCGGCAAGATGACGATAAAGACGAGTTGCCTCTGAAGAAGGATCCGGGGTCTGCAGTTCAGGGCCAGAGCGACGGCCGTCACCCCGTTCAGCTTCCTTCAACGGACCTCCACCCAGACGCCCCCGAAACGCCTTCATCGGCGCAACTTCCCACGAAGAGGAAGAAGATGAAGATGAAGACGGTACCCAGAAGTGCACCCCGGAGTGACGAGTTAGCCGATGCCACTGCTGCGATTTCGCCAGGCGCTCTCTTCAACGCAGAAGCAGAAGGGAAATACCGTGGCTCCGAGCCCCAGGTTCTGAAAGGGTTTGGCTTCGGAATGCATAAACGCCAACTCTCATCAGAGATTTCAATGGAACTCAAGGCAAAAGAATCGATTGATCCCTTTGGCTCATCCGGAAAGCCTTCACCAAGTCTGGTGAAAGCATCCCACTCATCTATCTCAAAGCCCATGAGCGGAGAAGACTTTGACGACAGCTCTCCTGGCGTGGAAAATGAGGTACATCAAGAAATCGAGGATCCTTCTAAAGATTACCAGAGGATCATGGTCGACAGGGTCATGTCAACGTTCATGAACTGGCTGGACACGAAGCTGAAGGTCAAGAGAGAAGATGAGTCGCCCGAGTCAGAGTCACAACTGATGATGGTTGCTTCCCGGGGTTCCGCCAGCGAGGACGATGTGAGCGACGTGGACGAGTGTCCGGCTTCTGTCGCTCCAGTATCTATGCCTAGGTATATGGCCTATTCTGTAAAAAGTCGCATAGAGTCTATGTCTTACGCCCCGCCGCCAAGTCGTCGAACCGATGCGGTCTTCAGATCGGCCTCGTTAGTACCATCGCTGCCGCCGCCGCCGCCGCCGCCGCCGTTACTACCAGCACCAGGAGCACAGAGTCGCATCCCTGAGCAGGGACAAAAGGTCGGTGTGATCCCTCAGCTTTCCATGAACCAGCCCTTGGTCCCCAACGCATTGAGGGCTGCCCCGCCCTCTTCCCTCCTAGCTCCACCAGCGAACCTCCAATTGGGAGTACCATACAGAGTATCATCAGCTCCTCATGTAGTGGCAGCAGCGGCTCCGCAGCCAAAGCAACGAAGTGCCCGTAGTTTTCAGGGAAGGGGAGTACAAACTTCGGGGCTCTCTGCACGGCGAGGCAGGAAGAGGCCCGATAAGCATGGGAGGTCAGCAGATGAAAACAAAGAGGAAGGGGACGAGGATAGCGATGAGGATGGAAACAACCCACCTCGGGCAAAGCTGTCCAAGGTTCATGAAGACAGAGAAAACGGCGCGAAACTCGCTTGCCCATTCTTCAAACATAACCCTCGAAAGTACAAAACCCAACGCCCGTGTTGCGGGCCAGGTTGGGATCATGTCCATCGCATCAAGCACGTCACTATCCTATCATACCATCAAACAAGACGCTAACCATCTCCCAGGGAACACATCTACCGCAAGCATTCGCTCCCTAAATACTTGTGCCCACGCTGTTCTCAGCCATTCGAGACCCAGGCAGATCTTCAGGCACACGCTCGCTCTGCAGACGCCTGTGAGGTCCGCGAGCCGGAGGTGCTTGATGGTCTCACTCAAGACCAGGAGAAGAGGCTCCGCTCGCGCAAGAAGACGTCCGCAAAGGATCTCACTGAGGCCGAGAAGTGGACGCAAGTGTACAGCATCCTGTTCCCAGACGTGAGAGAAAGGGAGATCCCGTCACCGTGTAAGTCGGGACCGTGCCCTCGCTTGATACATGGGGCTGGAAGTACTGACAAGGGCAGACTACAACGCGGAAGATGCCGATACAAGTTTGGGAGGCTATGAAGATTACCTCCGTCGCGAGCTCCCGCCCTTGGTCCGCCGGCAACTCGAAAAAGAAGTTGAGCGCGAGCTCAGTTTCGTCGAGGAAGGGATGAAGCAGAAAGTGATCGATATCGCCCGGAACCTCCAACTGACGCTCTTCAAGGGCTATCAACAGCTCGAAAGGCAGGAGCGCGGGGTGCAAGATCCAATTAGTGTCGATGTATCAAGTCACCAGACGGACGGTTCTACCTTCTCGGCAACTGACATGTCGCCATCAACCATGACGACTAGCGGCACGACGCCGGAGATCCCCGACCCCTTGGAGATCTTTAGCGACCACGCCATCCCAGACTTTGACTTCAATTTCCTCTCTGATATACCTTTTCCTGAACAGCAGCAGCAGTTCAAGGAGCCGAATCTTGGTTTTGGATTCGCGCAGGCATTCGATACCCAGCAGCCTGCCACGATTCAGCCAGGCATGGAACTACTTAATGGGCAGCAAAACAACTTGCTTTACTATGGATTAGAAGGCTATCAGAACAGTCGGGGCCATATGAGGGACACTGAATCTCTTGGTTACGTCCCGTGAGTTACGACATCGATTTGCGCCAAGCTATGACAGCAGCTAGTTGTTGCACATGATACCCTGGAGGCCTTTCCTGGCCTCAAGCCATTTTTCCTCTATGCCTCACCATGCATGATTCGTGAATGAAGTTGTAGCCCGGACTCCGGTCGTACAGCATTTCAAGAGTGTGATTCCATTAACCCGAAATGGCACAGCGTGAAATGTCGGCGGTGTAGTGCCCCCCCATCTCCGTAATCCGACGTGGAATTCCGGAGGGTGAGACTTCGGAGGTACGCTAGCCATTTAATCCTAAAGCCGCGACTTAAGGGCACACTGCTTGTGCTGACTGCGCCAGTTCCTTTCGGATTCGGAAAACAATCTCACCCGTGCATGTCTTGGGTTTTCTCCTGTTGGACGCCACGCGCTCGTCTGCCTGGTTTGTCCAAGCCACTTTGCAGCCAATGCTTACGTTGACCCAAACCACACCTCTGCTGTCATGATGGCTGGGGCTGCATTCGTAATGCTCACAACTTGTGCCGCAGACCGTAGATTGGTTCGTTGGCTATCTATATAAAAGCTAGAAATCACAACATCTGCGAATATGATCCTTTATCACAGTGCAAGAAGTACAGCAATATTAGAATCCCAACATAATGAGTGCCGCATTAAAAAACGCTTTCCCTCCGAAGGCTACCCTTACCGAGGAAACCTTGCCGGATCAGAGCACCAAGGTAAACATATTTTCCGCTATCGGATGTATCTCACATCTCACACCTCATAGGTCTTCATCGTCACCGGTAGCTCAAGTGGTTTGGGTAAGGAGCTCGCAAAGATCCTCTACTCGAGAAATGCCAAGGTGTACCTCGCAGCACGGTCCGAGACGAAAACCATGGCTGTGATCAACGAGATGAAAACCTTGTACCCGCAATCCAAAGGGCACTGCGAATATCTGCATCTGGATCTCAACGACCTCACGACCATCAAGCAGTCTGCGCAAAATTTCCTCCAGAAGGAGAGCCGCCTTGATGTCCTCTGGAATAATGCAGGCGTAATGACCCCGCCTCAAGGATCCAAGACAGCCCAGGGCTACGAACTTCAACTCGGCGTCAATGTACTAGCGCCGTTCCTCTTCACCCACTTCCTTCACCCGGTGCTATCTGCCACGGCCAAAGCCGCGCCGAGAGATTCCGTTCGAGTGGTCTGGCTGTCATCGGGCACCGCGTCCATGGCTCCTAAGCCCGCGATCGATTTCAACAACATGGACTACGCAAAGGACGAGAGCCCGTGGACAAAGTACGCGAGAAGCAAGGCGGGCAATGTTTTGATTGCGGCCGAATTCGCTAGACGGACAACCGATGAGGGCATCATCAGCATGGTAGGCAAAGTCCACTCTTTTGGGAGAATTCGATCACGCTTACAATGAAAATCAGAGTGTGGACCCCGGTGTATACATGACGGACCTGCAACGTACAATGCCATGGTATCAGAAAGCCCTTGCGGTAGGTCATGTTCGACGAATCAAACAACCGCCAAACCTCTGGTCAGTTGCTAACGGACTTCATCATGAGGTAGAAACTCATCGCGCGCGAACCAAAGAATGGTGCATACACTGAGCTGTTCACCGGTCTTAGTCCCGACATCACCGGAGCGAACAACGGAGGCTGGGGTAAGTATCACTCGAACATCCGACTCAATGACATCTGTTAGTTCCTGACTGAATTTGTAGTTGTGCCATTTGGTCGGCTTGCTTCTGCCCGAGCGGATCTTGTGGAAGCGGATCTTGGGAAGAAGTATTGGGGCTGGGTGGAGAAAGAGGTTACACCGTATCTCGCGTGATGGACATAACTCCCCGAATGCCTTCTTTGGACATGAGCTTGTAACACCAACAATTATAGACATCCATAGCCTTAATATTCTTGTAGTGTTTTGAAAAGTGTTGATGTTCTTGTCAGTGTCTTAACACAGAGTCAAATGTTACTAATGCATATGGCAAGATGTAACTTCGTCCTAGGCTCCGTTGATGTCAATGCCCTGTAACAACCTCCACCACTCGTTGGCAGGTCATATACCGACCTTACATCCCTTTCTTAAGTGTAAAAAAACGGTTCTAAGAACCAGAAATAGGCCTCAGCTGCCTGTGGAACATTGCATACAAGCCCCGTGCATAAGCATTGAGCTCATCGTAAGGTGCCAACAACGAAAACCAAGATTCAGCATGTCAAGACAAAATGTCGTGATGGTCGTTTTAAAACGGATCCGTGAGTCACAGGATGATAGCATTCGAACGAAAACATGGTCAGTGGATGAAGGTGACTTCGGATGTTCAATTTGAAGCCGTCTGAGTTTGTTCTCATGAATAAGAAATACTAGACGGCTCGCCGTTTCTCTACAATGGACAAGGTTGGAGAACATTGAGTTGACCAAGCAGTCACAGGCATCTCCTCGAGGTTTTGGTATTACAACTAAGGTGCCACAGTGTTCTTTGATTGCTACTGCCGGACAATGGTAAGGTATCCCCAAACTTCTGACATGGTTAGCTGTCAAACTCAATGCACTCATAACTGTTTCATAGTGATGTAACGTCTAGAGTGTTTCTTGAATTAATGTTAAACGACTGTAATTAAAGAACGATATCGAGCCTTAGTTGAATGGCTCAAACTCCCACGCCTTGCAGTAGTCAGCATCCTTATTGGAAAGAACCGTGCCCGTTGGTGTATCCTCTAGCCCGACCGACTACAACTGATTACAACCTCCCGCTTCTGTTGTCTTCGCTGAGTTTCAAGATTGAAGGCAAGTCGTCGCCTTGAATGGATTCGAAAATACTACCAAGACCGCCAGCTCGCCTCTTCTCTTCTGCCCTCCTGAAGAACTCCTCCGCGGTCTTGATCCTATTCGGGTGGATCTCGTCCAAGAACGCGTAGTCCCGCTTGATGACCCCCTTGTTGCCTGCAGAGTGGGACCACAAGTTCCAGAAACCGGAGAAGTTGTCCTTGAACGACATCGTTGCTGGGTCCGCCGGGTCAGCGTTGTACCCAGCGGGTTGTTGGGAGAGCGGGATGTGATCAAAATAGACGTTCGTGGGAGTGTCGATGTACTGAGCAGGTTTGCCTGTGACCTTTTGAAACGCTGCGGCTAGATCGGCGTAGTGAATATGATCGATGGCAACCTCCAGATCCATTCCGTCAGACTTCTGAGGGTGGTCGAAAAGCCAACGGACATAGTGCTCGCAATCATCAAGAGCGACATGTGGAACCGCGCCATCACCGAGCGGGGCTCTCCAAGTAACAATCCCGTTCTCAACTCGCGGGGTCATAAGTGTTTTCGACGAGATTGTCATCTCGATGTATGGCCCTGTGGTAAAAATCGCAACACCCATGTTGTTGGTCTTTCTCTGTTGCAACATCCACTCCGCCATGCGGCCTTTGGCATCGTAGTGCCCGCATCGAAACTTCGGATCATAGCCGCTCTTTTTGTAACCGTAGTCGAGATTGCCGAACACAAAGAACTTGATTCCAAGCTCAACGGCGAGCTCATAGCAGCGGATGGTCCAGTAGATTTCCGTCTTCTCGCCGCAGTTGAAACCATCGATGTTGATAAAGGCGCCCCAGCACCCAGCAAACCCCTTGCGTAGGTCGGCCTCGTTGGCAAATGTTCCCTCAACAAACTCAACGTCTCCGAGTTTGGCAAGTTGCTGTGCCCGAGCAGACGTTGAATCACGCGTGAGAACGCGCAGGCTGTACCCGCCTTCCTTGGTGAGCCCACGACATACGGGCAGGCCTTGAGCACCAGTAGCGCCAATGACAAAAATTCGGCGAGTGTTCATGATTGAAAGTTTTATTTTATATGCGCTCGGTGATGCTTTGAGATGATGGTATTGATGCTTTGTAGTGCAGTTTGTGAAAAGCGCATTTATGTGATGTTATGACTTGAGCGCAACTTAGGAACCGAGTACCGCCCTTATGTACTATTTCTTTTGTGCCTCCAATATCGCACCATGTTGATCGAAACACAACTTACATGTGTTATCCAGATTACTGAACGTCTTCGTCAGGTAACACGAAGGCTTCGTAACCAGGTCGTGATTAGTGATCATAGTGCACAATTTCTGATCAGTAATCATTCATGTCAATGCTGTAAGCATGGCAATAAGTGGTGGCTGCGGTCAGACATCTACTTCTGAATCTAGGCACTATGCACAATTCTATTTTCTCTCAATGTCTTACAAATGATACTCTTTCGGGTTTGCAACTTTGATGCCCCGACGTTCCCATACGCTATCGATATTCATATCCTCTTTACCGCTGGATAATCATCAGCTGATAATCTTACGTGCATCCAAACAACAATGACTTACTCATCTCGCATGATGACGGTGGGCTCTGTCTCCCCAGCTGCAACATTGGGGTTTCTAAAGACCATGTTTTTTGTCTGGAAAGGGGCAAACACGTGCAAGTCAGCATCGTCTGACGATAAGATGTTGAGGGGTTCTTACCAGTCCCAAAGAGAGATGGATCGCCGGAGGGCTGATTGTGAGTGTCTCAACGGGCTCCCGACCCTCAACCAAAGCGACAATATTCTGGGCCACCACCTGCGCTTGCACAGCACCAGGACGGGCAGCTTTGTGTGCTCCGGTATCGGCGATGTCACCAGCAGCAAATAAATTGGGGTACGCCGGATCCTTGAACTGAAGCGTAGGCCGTACTTTTATAAATCCGTTGGATGGGTTTAGCAAAGGAGCGCCGTCGCTCGGCTCCAGAGTCTGGATAAACCTGCTGTTGGCTGTTTGACCCGTTGCGGGAATGACGAGGTCGGTCATGAGTTCGCGACCATCTGTGAGCTTCACGGCAATCTGCGCATCATCTCGAACGAGGCTGCCAGAAGGGACTACGGCGCGCGTTCCAGTGACGAGTCTGTAACCTCGAAGGTCAGCATTGCACCACAGGCATGATATAATCTACTGACTTGACACCCAACTCACTGAAGCGAGACTTGACGATTTCGTCCAGCTTGCTGTGATACAAAGGCATCAGATGCTCGCGAGAATGCACAAGAGTAATCTCCTTGTCCGGGTAGAACTCCTTCAGATCGGTCGCCATCTGAACACCTACGGCACCACCTCCGACTATGACGATCGACGAGGCTTTGATGACGGATTCCTGATACGATCTAAGATACTGGACCGAAGACGATTTGTCGTCATGTTGCATAGTGCCGGGCGCCGGTAGCTCAGTGCCCGTTGTGACGACGAGGTAATCATATGAGATTTCGGCTGACCCCTGCCAGTCTCGGTCAAGTACAACGCTGTTACGGCGGAGGGAGTTGGCGCGGGCCTGGATAACTTGGTGGCGTGACGAGTTGGGTGATCCCGCGAAAGCTGCGGAATATGGGATAAAAGCCTTGTGCTCATGCTTCGGTACAACGGAGAAGCGAGGCTAAGAAGAATGAGTTGTCTCTCAAGTATAGCTCGGGACTTTCTCACGACTCACAAATGCAAAAAGGTGGTGGAAATGGCTGTGCGGTTCAACGAGTAAGATCTGTGGCTGAGTGTTAACAACGTCTACCGTGTATTTTACTCAAAACAGTCTTACACGATGAGATGCCGGTAGTGCAGCTGCTAGCTCTTTAGCAGCAGCCTACACATACAACGTTAGCGATTGTACTGATCAAAGCAGGTAATGGCAGCACATACAAGTCCGACGTAAGAGCCGCCGAGAATGACAACATTTTTGAGTGGTTGAAGCATGATATCCAATGACTGAACAGATAGAGATGGTTAAAGTGTCAATGAAGAAGATGGGTTTTGACGAGGCCATGAAATAGAAGGTTAAGCTAACTGTCTGCTCGGAGTTACTCGGACATGGAGATACTGAACGGAGACAGAGTCTAAGCTCTGGCAACAAACTAAAAAGCGGTTGCACAACGAAATCAGAACGTAAAAGCGAGCCTTATCGGCTGCGCTGATAAGGAAACATGCATAGCTACAGTAAAAAATATCTCCGAGGTAAGGTGTTGTAGCTGGTGCAATCTGGATCCCCTATTGACGTTGTAGAGCTCGGCGTTAAACCCTCGGCGAGCACAGTTAAAACTGCACCGATTGGTTCATGATGGTCCGACATATCCGGGTTGCCACAAATAAGTCCCTCCTGACGAGTCAGGTCAGGTTTCAATGTTGAGTATTTCTTACTACTCAGAATTACGAGCGAAAGCATATCCAATTCAATTCGTTCACACTGCCAGTAGAAGCTGTTGTCTTCAAGGCGTCTTGCAAGACGCAATGATCTAATAGTTGTCGAAAGGTCGGAAATACAAAATGAATGATGATCATGGTACGTATGAGTACAGGCCGCTCGCGATGACAGGATTAGTATTACTGGTATGTGGCGGTCAAGCAACCGTGTTGCGACTCGTTCTTTACAGATTGTATTAATGCTGTTGCTCAATGAGTCAACTCTACACCAAAAAAAGTGAAGAAACTCCATCTGCACCGTGCCTCTCAGGTGTTGGTAGAGAACCGTTGCCTGTCCGTCCAATGTGTAGTTCTATGTTGAGAGGCCATGTTTCTGTGGCTATGCAGCGCTTAACTTGACAGGACTATTGGACCTTAAATCTTAAGCCATGATAAGCGGAACAGCGCTTGATTTCTTGTGCAT
Source organism: Colletotrichum spaethianum (assembly GCF_022836535.1). Classification (NCBI taxonomy): domain Eukaryota; kingdom Fungi; phylum Ascomycota; class Sordariomycetes; order Glomerellales; family Glomerellaceae; genus Colletotrichum; species Colletotrichum spaethianum. The sequence continues at coordinate 235,091 of NW_026054801.1, read as the reverse complement.
GACGCGAAAATTCGGTCATGTATCACATACCGATGTTGACCACAAGGCAATTATGGGATCTAAACTGCACTAGGTCACATCTCCAACGGGGACCACTTCCGACGACCTTGAGCGCTTAAAATCGTGTGCGAATCACAAGCAAATTGACAACAGGAAACATGTAAGAGAACGGGGGGCGTGTAAGCGCGTCTTAACTCTCGACTGCGCCTGCGGTGTTGGTGACAGCTGCGGAATTCAAGTTTGCTGCGGTTATTGGCCAGGCAGGATAGCGACATCCTTTAGGTATTTGGTTGAGGTAGCCGCCGGCCCGCAGCTCCATAATCAACCGTCTTCAACAATATCCTACTCTCCCCGAGTTGGTTCACTTTATCGATCATCAAACTGTAATATTTCTGCTTGCTTCGGGAACGATGGGGCGCGACGATGTACTGCGTCAGAACGGCAATGAAGTGCCCATGAAGATGAACCACGTAGAACCGCCAAAGGAACGAAGAAGCGACACCGCCAACAGCCCCACCTATACGAACGGCTCCGACCCTCCAAGTCACGATGGGACGGACGATGAGTCCTCAGAGAGAACAAGACGGCTACTTGAGAATCACCTATCCACCTCACATCTTGAGAGTCTACCGGCCGAACTAAGATTCGAAGTGCTCTCGTGGATGCCCGACCTACCGACATTACAGTCCGTAGTTCACGCGTCGCCTGTTCTTCACGCCCAATATCGAGAACATCGCAACACAATTCTCCGCATATGCCTGGGTCGTGAACTCGATGGTTTCTACATCGATGCCCATGTCAACTTGATGTCTCGTGTGGGAATACTTGGAAGTCCCAGAGGGGACGGTAAAGTCGCCTCGATTCTCTACCAGTATGGGCTCTGTCTCTCGGGCTCGGCAAAATCTCCAAATATAGATGACCCGAGGAATGGTGATATACGCTGGATGGCGGGATTTCATAATTCTGTCGTTCGACCACTCGCTCATCTTTATAGCGTATGGCGGTTGCCAATCTCAGATTTGCTACCTCATCGGGAACAAACATAGCAGAGACGGCAGAGGCTCCAGAATTTCAACGCCATCAGATTACTACTCTAAGTAGAAGTGAGGAGATACGCCTGTTCCGGGCCCTTTATCGGTACGAAACCTTCCATCACCTCTTCGGTAAGAATAGGGGCAGGCACGCAGGTGGCTTCCGCCTTAACATGATCAACGAATATTTTTGCTGCCTGTTTGATCCCTGGGAAGTCGAGGCTATTGGATGCATCGGTTTATTCTTCAGACAAAAGTACGCGGATATATTCAACGATATCGAGGCTGATCTCGATCCAGCAAACAAAAAAATTCAGGCAACCTGATGGGGTCCTCAATCCAGAGGGATCATTCTGTCTTGAAGCAGAAGGGAATGGTAGTTCTGAACCCTCAAAAAAAAACCCCTCATCAAAAACCGCTGACATTACCTTCCCAACAGATTGGATGGAGGGCATCATTTCACGAGGCCTGCAAGCTGCCGTACGTCTATTCAAGATTAGCGATCACGACTTGCTAGTGGCCAAAATGGCGCGCGCTCTCACCCCGCAGCAACAAAAGGATGCATCTTTAAAAATGGCTCTGAGTATAATCGCGCAAGATGACAGGCGTGATCTTTCCAATAGCTTCCCTAACTCAAGAGACAGGGCTGAGCAAAGGAGGGATACACTGGCATTTACTGGTGATGTAGTGCCGCCCAATACGCCACCACTTGGATGGGTTCTGCTCTGGAACGAAACGTACTCGAATGCCTATGGGGCCTATGTACCAGAGTCATTGAGGCGATGTGGCTATGTGATATGGGATGAGAGGCGATTGATTGACATTGGAGCAAAAGACTTTGTTTTCATGCAGTGGGAAAAGGCCCCAGAGCTAGTCGAGGCAATCATAGAGGATCGGTTCTGGAGTCCCCTGGAAGGTCAAACAGATCAGATGGAGGACCATACAGATGCAATCGAGTACATTTCGGAAGCTGTAGAGGATCAGTCAATTTCGGTAGAGGAGGCAACGGATACAGTGAAAGCGTTTGGGCATACAGATTCGGTGGCCTCCAGGGCTGACGACTTGTTTATGTTATATCGATAGAATGACAAGAACATGGCTTTCAGTAGAAGGTGAACTCTAAAGAAAAACCAAAAATTAGCATGGGGAAAGCTTGCAACTAAAACACGATTTGTTCTGCTGTAATGTTGCGGAGTTTTGATCTTGAGTAGGCATGGCAGTAGACACTCCCAAAGACCTCTGGTAGCCAAATCAGCAGCTTCGTCGTCAGAAACGTATTTGATCCTCTGAAAGCGTTTGGAATTCATTTCAAACACTTTCAAATTCCTGAAAGCTTATCTTGGCGTCTGGTAATTGTCAGGGGCCATGTCATAGGCTTCATCCACGATCAGTAGGACTACACCATCACGCTATGCAAGAAGTCAGGGCCCCGTCCAGAAGGGGCAGAAGATTGTTACCGAGGTCTTCTGTGGCATTGAATGGGAATAGTTTCTTCTCAATCTTCATATGTGTGCCACGAACTCATGAAGTACCTTTTCGGCTGGACTATTCTTCGGTTCTGCAGGCAGAACGCCATGCAAGTAAACCATATCATGTAGGACAACGGACACTATAGATCATAGATGTACGATCTATCAGAAACATGACAACTTGTTCAGTCTTAGAAGTCCATTCGAATTATTCATTGGAACAAAGCACTAGATGCCATATCGAATCCTCAATAACATGTGCGTTGGAAGGAATTAACTGAACAGTATATTGTCTATAATGTGATACAGACTCATTTATGGGCTTCTTCCGACATTCGAACAGCGTCTAGACGACAACATACTACTAAAGAGCCACAATATATCGCAGCTGACACAGTACTGTGTACACCATCCGCCTCGGAAGGCAAATCGAACGAAACCGATCCGCCATTCACAGATGAGATGAATTTCAAATTGCGAAACTATCCCCTCTTGCTGAAATTAGCGGTATTTATGATTATGACGCAGAAAGCTTGCAGTTGTTTAAAACTAACCCCATAGCTATTTCCTAGCCTGCTACAGATGTGCTGCTGTGCTGCCAGCCAAGTGCTGAGCTTGTATGGGCAGACCGGTGCTGGCTTCACCGCAACAAAATGGTATCAGTTGTCCTATTGCTAAAATGTATATAGTTTCTAAATTCAATTTGCTAGCTTGTAAAGAAGCGGATTGCAATTCAGTAGATCTTGCATACAGATATGAACGAAGATAATTTCCAGGTCCCATACCGGTTCACGTCTGCGTTATGACCACCCATTCTCTACCATCGCGAATCACTTTCAGAGACCGAAGACGTGAGTAATTTTAGATGAAAAGAGGCAGAAAAATACCAAAGACTTTTGAACTTGAAGTGAGAAGAATTTAGTCCGCTTGGACCGTTTGAACTTTTGTCTTTCGGTTCCTCAAAAGCCGTCTTTAGCTCCTCGCTGTGATCAAACAAGGGTGACCACCGACTTAGTAGAAGCTGTCTCCTCCGGTCCAAAGTTTTTGGAGGGCTGCAACGCCATCCCGATCCTCTTCATGCACCCCGCACGCCCTTTATTGGGAGTAATGAGAAGCGCATGAGCAAAACCGGATTCCCGCTCCGGGTCGGGCTTCAAGGGATATCCGTACACGAAAGCAAGCACAAGGGCGTACACGTCTGTTGACTTGAAGAACTTTTCAGTGTCCTCCGATTTCCCATCCATAGTGTCGAGCAAAAGGAGAGAGTCTTCAGTCCCCCTTTCACTCCGCAGCAATAGGTGCCCCGTTGGCCCTTTGTTGTCAGACAACACCATCTTGATAAGAGGGGCCTCGAGTTTGATCCAGCCGTCCTTGACGCGGCCGAAGGGGTTATCACCATCGATGACGACCCTTGCATCAAGAACCTGGGCCTGGAGCTCCGCCTCGCCTAAGAAACCCGTTGCAGGTATGCCGTCAACGGAGGCCCAAGACCACGACGGAGCGCGATATCCTCCGGAGGCAGGTTTGCAATCCAGGGGCTGCCAGCATAAGTCCTCGATCAGCGACTTCCGCCAGAGGCCTGCAAGATACTCGTCGTCGAGAATCTTGCTGAATGTCTTGGCAACGCCAGAGATGGCGGGTAGTTTGTCGGCCGGGTTCGTTAGTTCGCGTGGACCGTACTCAGATAGCAGATGAGGCCATACCCGCAATGACGAAGCAGGTCGATCCATCTCATGATGGAGGTCTTGGTTCTCTTTATTTTTCTTGTCGATGTAAGCAATGACTTCAGGGTCAGGGTTGACGCAGGGAAGTCGGTATGGAAGCCTGACGCCTTCCTCGGATTCGAATCCTTCAAGGCACTCCCAGCCAAGCTGCTCGCTTCCGAAATGTAAGACACGGCGGGCGAGAACACGCTCCTGGAAGCCCCAGGCTCGCTTGGTCAACGGTTCGTTTTCCATTGTTGTATGATTATCTGGGATTATTTCTTTGTCCAGGGGCACGACGGATGCAAGGAGGTATTTGCTCCCTGCGTCGGAACCACTACGAGGAATCTTGAAGTAAGATCTCGGCTTTCGCGCAGACAGAAGACCACCACTAGTGTTGGACGACTTTGCCGCTGCGAGAGTCAGATATGAGTTCGAATAAACGGCAGCCATCTGAGCTGACTCCCGTTCCCAGTCTTTCAAGTCGTTCTGGCAGATGCACAAGCTATCAATCCAAATATATCGGACCCCAAGGTTGCGGGTCATGACCACTGCGTCGCGGAGAGTTTGGGGAAGTGCATCGAGCTCGATGCCATGTTTCCGGACGTGCATTGTTTCACTGGTCGTCATGAAGTTTCCCGATCCCTGTCCCCAGCAGTAACTGAGGGTAATATATCGATCGCATGTACCGGCGTCTGGCTCGACGAGTTTGATAATGGAACCAGAGTCCTTGGTACCAACATCGACAAGACGGGTCGGTAGAACCGACCTGCCGCGATTGCAGCAATGGGGATGTTTGTCACATTCCTGGAGCCAGTCTTTAATGAGGTTCAGAGTTGTCTGATCTGGAAACTCTCTCAAAACGCGATCTGATGAACCGGAAGAGAGGGGATCATCTATATTTCCGTTTAGTGTTTGGTGCATACTTCAAACTGCACCAAGTGAATTCTTTACCTTCGTCAGAAGCAAAACCGACGGATGCCACTGGAATCAGCCATTTGTGACTTTCCCATGTGCTTCTAGTAACTACCCAGAGCCCGTCACCGCCGCTAATTCCCTTTGGCTCGGAACGCCTGGTCAGCCACATATCCCAGCTGGGCTCGCACTGCATCACTCCCAAACGCGGCTGGGAGAGGGTCGCGATCTCTTGAATCAACGCATCTGACTCTTTTTCTATTGCTTGACATAGCTCGCATCCGCTGGATGCGGCCTTGCGAAGACTTTCCAAGTCGACATGGTACTGGATGCCGAATTGTTTGATAGGGATATCTTTCTTGCAGAGATGTTCTTTGAGGAGCATATGATGATATCGAGGATATCCGCTGAGAGTCTTATGGAAGTTGTCCAGTGGGAATTGAGGCAGATTCTCCAAGGGTATGGAGCTGCAGAGCTCGCACAAAGGCATGATGGGGGCGCCTCGCGTGGTATTTCGATGTTGACGGGGCTACGTAGCCGGTAGCGATCAGGCTCGTTGTGTTTGTGACTCACTGTTGAATACGGCTACTCTTATCAAAGGAAACATCCCAAAAATGCTTCAAGCGTTGAGGAAGCCTAAAATCGGCGATCTAGGATTGCGAGCCGCCCCGTATCGCAGCCTATCTGAGGGGCTTTGGTCTTCATTGGTCCGCGGATCAAGTCCTTTTCTGTCCGACTTGGGAAACTGATCCTCCGCTTGCATGGTGTTTGGAGCTCACGTGGCCAAACTTGACCACTCCCACCACTGCGAGCGGAAAATGGAGAATTCAGCCTCTAACGTGTTTTTCATCACCCTCAATTACAATAGTAGGCTGATGTAGCTGCCTTGGTTTCGCCAAGGCCTGTCCGCTTTGCACAGGCGCAGTTCCGGTAATTACCCTACAGGTTTTTTTTTCGAGGGCCTGGGTGCCTCGATGAGACGCTCGCAGTACATGATCCTCTACCAGAACCGGACCGCGCCGATGGAAGCCGGCGCTTTTACCCAGAACAAACTCACCGTTCGGCGTAAGCCAGTTTTCGGTGCAGCCTGAGGTGCGTATGCTACGACTTTCCTCGGCGAAAGAAAGCTGGCTAATGAAATGACTGAGTAAAGCCTCTCCAAGCCAGCAACGGAGACGTCATGGAGGTGTTCTTTGACTACAAAGCCCCCAAGTTCCAAGAGCCGAAGGCAGGCGGCATTACAGCCTCCCACAGGTCGGCGCTCGCAATCCTTCCTTGGGAAATGATCCACTCGGCCGACCAGCAAACGGCGGCGTCGAGCGCGAGGATCATCTATCGAGGTACCGACGGGTGGCTGCAGAACCATGACCGCTCCTCCGGTGGTCAGGAGCTCACGTCGTCGGGCCAGCTGCCGGTGACTTTCGATTCAAACTTCACAATGGCTGGCTTTGCCGTTGTCCGACTTGATTCGGGAAGTCAGAACTCGGGTACTCTGAACACATGGGTTTTGTACTAGGATTCCGAGATTGGCAAGATTTCGTACGTGTACGAGGACGACACGACAGGTTGGAACGGGTCGAAAACAGATGCTGCATCGTTGGCCCAACACACTTCGCTTGCGTGACGGTTAGTTTGTCCAAAACCCCTGAGGTTCCTCTCGTAGCTTCGCAAGATCTGAGCCATTGCTTCTCCCAGGTGAAGCGACAGTTGAAGCACGTCCATTTCGATGGGAGCAAATGGTCCGACATGGGATTTGTGCCGATACATTGAGAGGTAGCCAGAATGATTTACTTCGACAGCGTGGAGTTCGGGTTCTTGACAATGATTTTCAGTGTATATCAACTCGCTGGCTTCTCAGTTCATTTAAAGGTCTTAGTGGGATGGATTGGTGATTGTAAGCTCACTCGGTGGCTCATGCAGCCAGATCAAAGTTGGTGTGACCGTCAAATCGTTAGTCAACCAGCCTAAAGAAGCCTCAACGATCACAATTTGTGGCTTTCCAACTAGTCGAATGCTTTCAATTCCTGCTAGGTATCAACAATTGCTATCGTACATGTATGTCATGCTCGCCTATTTCTCAAAGCGCTTGGCAACAGTCTTCCAGTTGACAACGTTCCAGATAGCGTCGAAGTACTCGGCCTTGCGGTTCTGGTACTGCAGGTAGTAAGCGTGCTCCCATGCGTCAATGCCCAGCAGAGGCTCAAGGTTGCCGGTGACGGGGTCCTGGTTCGCCCGGGTGACGACGCCGAGGGTGCCACTGGTCTTGTCCTTGACCAGCCATGCCCAGCCGCTGCCCTGGATGCCGGCCAGAGAGGTGTTGATCTGCTTGCGCAGGGTGTCGAAGGAACCAAAGTCCTTCTTGATGGCTTGCTATGGAAGGCGTTAGCATTCCGTACTTTGGGTTGGTTAATGTCTGGGTGTACGTACAGCCAGGTTGCCGTCGGGCTCACCACCGCCATCCCTGCTGGCGGGGGCCAGGTTCTCCCAGAAAAGAGAGTGGTTGATGTGACCACCACCGTGGAAGTTGATCAGAGGAGCCTGGGCAGCGGCCTTGGAGAAGTCGCCCTTAGCCTTGGCCTCCTCGACGGTCTCGAGAGCGGTGTTGAGGCCGTTGACATAGGTCTGGTGGTGCTTGGAGTGGTGAAGCTCCATGATCTGAGCCGAGATGTAGGGCTCGAGCGCGCCATAGTCATCTGAGGGAGACACCATGTTAGCGCGGCTGCAATGTACCGAAGGGTAGCTAACAAGGGGCGCTACTCACAAGAGATGTCGGGCAGGGTGGCCTTGCCGCGGACAAAGCTGGTGCTGGCCATGGCAGCAGCAGGCTTCGCGGCACCAGCTCGCAGAGCTGTGCGGAGGGCGGGCGCGGTTCGGAGGAGAGTAGACGACATTTTCGTATTCCTATGTCTTGTGTAAGTGTCAATGGGTTCGAAAAGACCGGATCGGGAATTGAGAAGTGCGTAAACAGAGCAGTAGAAGTACCTTTTGTGATCAATTGAGGTTGACAAATGGGTGGTGCAAATCTCAGGATGATGTCAATTGCGGGAGGTTCGGTCGGCTATTACGTGAGGGAGCTCGGGTCTCCAGAAAAGCTGCCCCGGGTTACCGAGCTCGCTGCTTCTCGCTGAGTGCAGGCCCGTTCAGTGCTTTCTCTACTCTGCGAATGAAAGAAGAATGTCGTCATCCACAAAAAGTGGGGAGCTACTACCTCCTGATTCCGTGCAGCGCCCTCGAACATTCCTAGATAATCCACAACCTTTAATTGGCTGAGATGGAGCATTAGCACCGCCACTGATTGTGCGCCGCATGTGGCTTATCATACTTCTGGATAGTGGGGTGGTTGATAGATGGACTGGGCTCAAGAATCGCGGCTGCATCACAGCCAGACGCGTCAAGCTTCGCCCGAAAGATTACCAAATCGTATATGACTCTAGCATATTCCAAGCAACAGACACGGCCTCTCAGCACACTGGGCAACGGTTACCATGTCTTACTACGACATTGACGCCATCTTAACAGACGCAGAGGTACGGCCCAAGTTTGCAGGGCTAGGTGATGGTCGACGAACAACACCAGCTGACAGTCCCCAGAAAGTACCCTGCAAATTCGAACTCGATGTTGCCGACTTAGGATACCTCGACAACAATCCTTCCCATGCCCTCAAATCAGGAACGCAAATCGCACTGCCGCTCTGGCTCGCCGAGATGCTCGCTCTCGCCAACACAGGTACCGCCGAAGACTCGAAAGCACCGGTGACGCTAAACTTGCCCCCCGCGCTATCATACCAAGTCGTCCAAGCATTGAAAGCCGATGCGCGAGCTGTCCCAGTCAGAGACCAGAGCGCCCACTTCTACGGTCTTGGCACACGCATCTTGGACCTGTTTGACGAGCGAGAGCTCAGCGAGGTTATGCGAAAGACATTTGTGGCACGGGCAGCAGAAATCGCATTGCATGCGCGTAAAGGAGCTGACGACGGTATCGGCGGTTCCAATGAGGACTTTCTCCGTGGCCTAGACGAGTGGGAGCGCGGTCTCTTCCGCAAGGCACACGATGGTACCAAAGCTTCCAAGGAATGGATGGATAAAGTCAAGAAACACTGATGAACGGCACGGTCTTCTCCATGCAAAATCCAGGGCACAACTCACTGCGAGACTACTAAGGGGGGACGATGGGTCCAGTGACTACGCGTCGCAGGCACTGGGGCCATGTCAGGCAAGTCTGTTGCATTTACCCAGCGGAAGGCCAAGGTCCAAACACGTTGCAATATGCTGCTACTTCGGCATCGCTGAGCAAAGACGCGCAGGGCCTCCCGCACCTCGCGATGCGGGTGGGTCGGCTCAAGGCGGAGATCGAGTCGTCTCGGACCGGCTCGGACCATCAGGTCGTACAGACGACGACCCCCGCGATATTGTCTACATTTACATGTAGGACACCACTCCGGAGTCGATGCGAATATGTCTGAACAGCTGCTTGAGGCAGGCCAAGCGCGAGGTGGGTGTTGAACCGAGGGGTGGCGATAATCAAATCGCGGCTCGGCCTTACCAAGATATAAGGCCGAAGGACAGAGGTAGCACATTTCAACATTCAAAATAGAATGGCGAAAGCCGGGGCCGTTATCTGACCATCGGCAGCGAATTCCTTTTTTTCCTATCGTGCCCACCCGTCATCGTTCAAGTGGAATATTGGCCAAATGCGCATGTCATTGTTTCACTTCAAAAGTCTTATCGAAGCCCTCCACAATGTTGGAGTCTGAGAGCGGGGCAATCCGAAGAGATCCCAAGCGCAGGTTATCGGCGGCTTCCGCGCCTCCACAACGCCCGCCACTTTTGTCTCTCACAATGCTTATAAGAAGCACAAACGTCCTTTTGTCTCCCTAACACTGAAGAAGAGTTGAAGGCCAACTGCCACTCGGAACGTCACAACGAATAGTCCCTTTTTGAAACAACTCGGACACTTTCTTAACAATCCGACAATGGCCATCTCTCAGACCCCTTCTCGCGCAACCGTCCAGCCAATTGTCCCTCCCCAGGACTCGGCTATTGACTTCGGAGCTGTCGTCACAAATATTGACATCGAGAAACTCACCGGTAAGACTGAAAACAGAGAACGTGATGAAAGCAATGATTTTGCACAAGTAGTGGGAGAATACCCGTAGAATCGGTAACCTCCTTTGGTAAGCTTCGATCTCAGACTCACAGACTCGACCAGAAGCTGACGGCTTGCAGACGCCGGTTTCGATGTCATCCGTGATGCCCTCTTCAAGCACCAAGTCGTCGTCATCAAGAACCAAGGGCATGCTTCCCCCAAAGCCCAGTTCGAAATCACGCAAAGGTTCGACCCTGAGGCCGGTGCCTCATACGGCCACGGCAAGACACTGGATGCCAAACGCTCCATTCTGCACCCTGACCTGAAAACGATCCCTCATCAGCCTCAGGTGCAAGTCATTGGCAATGGCTTCGTAGAAGAGTATGAGGGCCTGAAGAACATCCAGCTCAGGCACCCTCACCACCGCACATTCCATGCCACTGCAATCCCGGCCGAGGACGACCTGGACTTCACTCGATTCTACCGCTGGCACATTGACGCCGCGCTGTACGGCCTCGCGCCGCCCGTCGCCACCACCCTCCTCGCCGTTCGTGTCCCCGGCGGTCGCAAACAGACGCTCCGCTACGACGACGGCACGGGCGAGGAGATGACCGTCCCGCTGGGTACCACAGCCTTCGTCTCTGGTTATGCTATGTATGATCAGCTCTCCCCGAGGACCAAGAGTTCGTGCGGACAACAAAGGTCGAGTACGCTCCGCACCCTTACGTCTGGATGAGCAGCGCAAAGTCTCGTTCCGACGGCCTGGGGTTGGTATCAGAGGGCAAGGAGGTCCCGCTAGACGAGCTGCCGCCCATCGAGAAGGAAAAGATTCAGATCCTGCCCATGTGCTGGCGGAACCCCGTCACGGGCCGGTTAGCGTTGCAGGTTCACCCTTCGGCAGTGCGGAGGCTGCACTTGGCAGACGGGACTGTAGTGGAGGATTTGGCCGAGGTCCGGGAGACGGTGCACCGGCTGCAGCGGCCGGGCATCTCGCCCAGGAACGTGTACCCGCATGATTGGGAGCAGGGCGACTTTGTTATCTTTCACAACCGCGGAGTCATCCACTCAGTGGTTGGTGCATTTGCGGAAGATGAGGTTCGGCTGTTTCGGCAGTGTAATATTGCTGCTAGTCGTCTCCCCGACGGTCCCGTTGATGTCACTGCGGCTGTGTAGTAACCTTATCTCTTATGTTGCCTAGTTACGAGTTGCTATTTACATTTACTACCTAATAAAAACCTTCTTGCAATGTAACCCCGTCCAGCCTCTCAACTCTGCGATGCACTGCCCAAATCCAAAATAGCTAAACTCAACAGTGCCGCCGAGATAACCGACAAACTTCGCTGACAGTCTCGTGATGAACCAAACCGTTTGAATGCGGGACTCCATGTTACCTCAGTCACATCAGGTCGACAAGTCACAATGATTCTGAGTCACCGGCCTGCCTGTGCGCGCCGATCCCACAATGCAATACCACATGCATGTCGTGTCACGGTAGTAAGCACGCCACGACGATCACCGTTCGATATCCGGAATCGGAGCCGGCGATTGTGTCTGATGCCGAGACTAACAACACCCCGCACCGAGCCACCGAGACCCTCATGTGAGAATGAGTTCATACCGTCTGACAGCGTAGTCAACAACATGATCCTAATTTGGTGCCACCTGCGAGAGAATGACGAGATGTGTTCGAAAAAGATGAACGTTGACCATTCACTTGGATTAGATATTCTAATGAGGTAGCCAAAGTGTGAGCTCCAATAACCCCGCGTGGCTTTGAACCATGCAACCCATAAGATTCCAACGCCAGACCTGAACTCAAGAAAAACAGAACTTTTTGTGCATAAAGGGGGTATCATTCTAATCAGAGCCGGGGGCTCTTCGCATCGCTGGAAGTGAAGATTGCGGTCAAACCGCCAACGTCAAAGCCTCTATACATGCTTCCAGAACTTCCACTTTTGCGACTTTTGGCAGGTGTCGAAGTCGGTGACGAGGAACTTGCTGAGCTTCTTCCAGCCCTCCTCGGGAAGGGACTCGATGGAGTCGTTGAGCATGTCCATGCAATACTTGGTGGCTATTGTCATGTTAGTTACTGTTTTTAAATTCCGAGTGACAGATGGCGCTGCGTACGCATCATGTCCATGGCATCCTCGCGGTCTGCAGCAATCTCCATGCGGGTCGAGTTGTAGCAGTGGTACTTTTGCTGCAGCTCCAGCATGCACTCCCAGAGGGCCTCGAGGTTGGCGTCCTCGGCAGAAGAGCGGCGGCCAGTGAGGGACGGTCTCGGGTTTGAGGGCTGCTCCACACCCGCGGCGGTCGGCGCCGGGGCGTACTCAGTCATGGTGACAGAGGCGTCGGCCTTCTCGTTCGGGGCGCAGGGCCGGATGACGATGTCGTCTTCGCTGTCACTCTCGGGCCACGAGTAGCCGGAGCTGCTTCGCTTGGGGAACTGGGTCCTTCGTTGTTGTCGGCCGAACATGTTGGGCAAAGGTTTGTGTGATGAGATGAACGTGGTAGTAGTGTTGATGGTGTGTGTGTCTGTGTGTGTGCAGTTGTGGTGGTGTTGTATCGGTATTTGTATGCGTGAGTGAAGGTGCGTGTAAGCAGGTAAGTGTCTGTGCTCTTTGTTGACGTGAGGCGTCGATGGGTGCCCGAAGTAAATATAGGGGGGAAAGGGCAACCGTTCAGATGAAGTAGCCAAGCGCCGTGCCGGGAAGAGAGTTCTGACGAATATAACGAGACGGACGAGTTCAAACGGGATCATAAGCCCACTATATAAGCCGTGGGTGCCGGAACCCTATGCAGCGATCACCAATCTAAGGCTCAGATCGTTCGAGACGAGGCGCCCTAAAATTCTGAAAAGCGATGGCGATCAGACCCGCGGCGGCGCCCAACGGAACCAGGCCGATCCTTACTCATGCCAATGCCTGGGGGCACACTGCCAGCCCAGTCAAGCCAGTCAGAGACTTTCTCAACGCCATCAGGGCAAGGGAAATGGGATGGGATGGGCGTGCGTTTGTGAATGTGCGAGTGTGTGTGGCACCGGGCACTCGTGGCACACCTCCCAGGGTTGTGTTCAAGAGGCCATTGCCGTAGCCGCATGTTGTTTGAGACTAACATGCGTAAAAAGGAGTAGTACCTTTGAGGTAATCCGACCTAGAATGAGTAATGACGATGGGGCCGGGAGGCCTGCGCTGAGAGCTCCGTCTGGCCCGGGCAGCGTCCGGAACATGAACTGGGCATTAAATGGGTCCATCCAAGCAATTTTTTCTCCCCCAAAGTCGCCTCTCCTTGCTCGTTCCTGGACCTTGGACGAACCATTGTCATTTCCAAGAGAATTTGACGGGAAGAATATGAACCAGAAGGGCCGAACCACGTAACGCAAATGGTCCTGGCTCCCCTTCGCGGAAGAAAAGAACTGGAGCTACGCCGCAGGGGGTTTCGTCTGTGACGTTGGTCTAGTGGCCTGGAAACAATTAAACGAGAGAAAAATAAATGTGGAAATTCTCCGAGAATGTCAACAAATTTTTTAACAGAAGAAAAAAAAAGAAACCAAACTGGGTTTCGCGTTTGTTAGGTAGGTACACACACAACGTACACCGTCTTGGTTTAGTCTAAACTACATCTTGCGTGTAGGTGTGTGTGTGTGTGCTGGACCCGCCCGCCCGACCAGACTTACAGCTTTTTGTTGTCATGAGAATGAGGACCCCTTGCATGGCATCTAGACTCTGTGAATAAACCTGTGGGATGGGGAGGAGCCAAGGGTGAGAGGGGCACTGCAAGAAGGTTTCCCGTTGCTACCCCCTCAGTCTTGTCATGATGTTATGGCGGTGTCAGCTTCGCGGCCGTGAGTGGATGAAAACAGCCCGGCCGACGTGGATGAGCGTGGCTGCGTTGGTCATCCTCAGGCGATGCAGGGCCGTGGCATCCGCCCAGACTGGCGGATGACATCTGCCGGGCGAGAAAAGGGATAGCAGCAACGTTCATGATTGGGACGGTACTCTTAATTCCGCCGCATGGATTGCAGGTCTGGTACCGTTGAAACAACTGAATGTTTTTGTTGTGGGTTTGTCAACGGGCGATGAGGGGTGGCGTGTTTCTCCCTGGCGACCGACAAGTGAGTGCGTGATGCGTTGATGCAATACCATGCTCATATGGAGCGATAAGGACCATAACGGCCATTTCAGGGCCCAGATTCTCTCAGGGCAGCAGTTCGATGGCTTCATGACCTGCGGTGAAGGGGGTTCACCAGTCATTAAGGTAGCTCTATGTCTTAGACATTGAGACATGCGCCCAGCCCCCGGTGCTTGCGCGGTTAGATCAAATGACGGTGACGGTGCGGGAAGGGCGCGGGAAGTTGGGTGTGCGAGACATGTCAGATGAGTCTGGATGGGGGTGCCCTCCCCCCTCCTTGAGTCTGAAGCATCAACCTTGAAGCAACCTTCATTGAAGCGCGAAACCCTCAACCTACAGGGCTGTTGTGGTCCTCAATTACCGGAAGGCGGGCCTCATCTCTAAAACTCCCGTCTATTCCCGTGAATGGGGCCACTACTATGTAAAAGGGTTACGGTGCAGGGGCCGATTCCGCACCGACGTTTGCGATCAGCGCCCGACTTACGGTGGAGTGCGCAGGTTGGCCGAGTTTGTGATCATGAGTGAATAGGATCGAGGAGACTACTACGGAAAATGGCAACATCGTTCGTTAGTGAGATCTTACCCTGCTTCACACTACATAATTCATCGTACGCTATCGAGTTTAGATACGGGGGTTACAATACAATGGCCATGGCATGTTGCGCGGCGCCACGGACACATCATCAGCCGGACATTTCGGATGCCGTCCAAAAAACGACCGGACGACGTTGCTAACAAAGTTAAAAGTTCATGACCTGACGGCACTCAGATCCTCTGGCCAAAGCTTGTGTCAACGTCCAAGACGCCCAGACACCCAGACTCCATGATGACTTTATCGGGGCTGCAAAGCTGCTTGCTGTTTTGGAATAGCTTGTAAATCCATGCGTCATACGGAAGCATTCTTATTCGTTCTTATCTCATCACATCTCACCTTGCTCTCTTTTCACATGTCCACAGCCACACCCCAAGCTTGGCTGCTTGGCTGCCCATGGCCAGCCTCCCTGCTGACTCCGCGAAGCCACACCTGATTGTAAACGCCAAGTTCCAAATTCGTTGCGCAATTGCAGCTGTTTGCGCGTCTCTGAGTCCCCTTGGTGAGATTTAGTCATGATACTTGGCCCCTGCACAATCTCTTTGTCTTCCCAAGGGATCCATTGACGAGACCAAGAACCATCAGCACGCTTACGGCACTCTGATCCGCCAAGTTGCGACCAGCAGGGCGCGTCCAAACCTTCCGCGACGGCTCCACTTGGAAGATGCCGGAGCGCACGCCGGACCTGAGTTGTCGTAAGCTTGTCGAAAACAGCGTCCCAAGGCTGGCCTGGTCTGGACTGCGGTGGGGCCTAAGAATTCCCCATAGGGCTTGGGTTCAAGCTGCTGTTTCCAAAATCATAGTCGGTCGCTGGCTCATTGTTGGTGCGATTCATGAGCCACACGTATCTGCCACGCAGCATCAGAGCGTCGCCTCATTCTTGACTATGCCAGCGGATGGTTTAACACCGTCATCTGCTGTTAGACCATCCGTATTCAGTGACTCTAGCCCAATTTTCCTCGGCCCTTCTATCGTTTAGTTTGGCGAATGTTTCACGTAACCAATTTTCATTGTAATCATGACCGCATAGCCAGTTGTTCTCGGTCACCGAAAAAATCATGTGCGGTCATGCTGTGTCAGGAAACACCACTCGTCGCCAACTCCAGTTGTCGTTTCAGAGAAGGTGGGCTAGAATTGTCCACGCGCGAAAGTGGACCAGTCTTGTCTCCATGCACTCAATGGACTCGTAAGTCGGCCTAATCCGAGCTTGCTCGCGAGCGTTGCGAGGCTGCTCGAACAACTGATTCAGCGTCGTTAAAGTCTGTTGAGGGCCTAGACGACGCAAGGTCGTGACAATCTGTCCATCAAATTCAACATTTTATGGGCTTTTCAGTAAAGCCGTAATCTTGCGTTTTTCTCATGAGAGTATAACATAATGTCGCTGGGCTACAAACAATCAAGCATCGCAAAGTTTGAGCACGTCCCACGGAGAGAACGGATCTGGGCAATAATTGAAGAAAAAGTACTGAAGATGAGATGTGAGCCGGTCGAATTTTGGTCAAAAACGACTACTGGGAGATGCTCAGTCTCGTGACAAAAAAACGTTCCTGTGTTTCTCTCGAATCTAAAAATAAGGAGCGCCTTTTCCGCCCGGCTCGACCAAAGCTGTTGAAGGAATAAGGTTGGAACGGCCCATGCCAAAGCTTAGGGCGTATAGCCACCTCCATTGACTTCAACGAACCTCCTGACTGATGCCGCTTTGCCCGGAAATGGATCAACTCGGCTCGACCGGATTAGCAAAGTCGATTTCGCATTTCGACTGGGCCATGTCATATCAGGTTAGTTGCATTAATTAGACCATGAATGACAACATCCTGGTCTTTAGTCACTTATCTCAGCAAAGATTGTGACATAACCAGCCTGTGAGGCTTCAGGAATTAGAAGGTTTACAATCAACAAAAATCAAAAGTTCAATAGGCTTGCATCCGCGACAAACATGTGGCGATATAGAGCAATCAGTCACGGCTCTATTAAACAGACTTGAGTTCGCCCCCAAGATAAGTGCCCTTGGCGCAGCACCTGCTGAAATTGACATCGCTAACCGTTTCGGCAGTCCCAATTGGCGTCATCTACATGGTCCGCTTGTTGTATTCTGTATTCTGAGCGCTTCTTTTGTTGATGCTGTAGCAGTCGTCGAAAATTCCATCGATCGAGAGGTTGTCCGCCACAGCAAGGTTGCCCAACCCACTTGCTCATGTTGAAATTTCGTTGAGTTGAGAAGTAGGAATGGCCACAAGCGTGGCGTCGTGTCACGAGGTGTAAACCAGTAACGGAGTGTCATTTTTCTTTGTTGAGATAGGATTTGGGTAGAGGGCCATAATGAGTCCTAATCTCGCTGGATTACTGCCTTTGCACAGCTCTTCAACGATTAGCAATGTGAAGTAAAACCCATGCATTCGACGAGTCAATCAGAAAGACAGAAGCCTGCCTGGGGTCTACGATTTGACGATTGTTATTAACTTCACGGGTTAGTAAACATGCTACACCAACACAATCGAAGTGAGAGGTTTCAACTCATTGATATGTTACCATAGTCGCGTATGAGTGAACAAGAATATCTTGTGATGTAAAGAATTTAAAAACTAATTTTAGAAAATGTAAATGTAGTCATTTATGTATACAGCCCAGAATACCGAACCCTCTACGTAGAAGTTACGGGATAGTTTCAAACGATCACCGCTCCTAGCACGACTTATGTCTTGTATTTACAGGGTGATGTCCCGACCTATCGATCCCCCTTCCAGTTCAACTCAGAAGCGTAACGATCAGAGAACTGGCGCTTCGAGTTGCCAGGGAACTTAGCAGGGCCTGGCATAGGGTAGGAGTTGCCGCCGGAGTAGATGCTGTACTTAATGTCAGGGTCGGCGGTCGTCTTGTACACGCTGGGGATCTTGACAGTGCTCTTCGGGGTGACACCAGCACCGGAGTTCTCAAACTGGACTTGAGCGTAAGCGAAGTACATCTCAGTACCGCTAGGGCGGTGAAGGGCAATGTGCTCAATACGAACAAGGTACTACCCGGGCGGGGTCTCCTATGGGATGGCGAAATCGAGGCGGTTCTTGCCCCAGACGAGCCAGTTGTCGCCCTTCGGAGCTCATAGGAAATTTGGCGCTGAGCTCGAAGACCTTGAACCAGCCTCCACTTCCGTCGTACTTGGTAACATCGCCACTATGTCGTTCAGGTGCGGCCAGATCACCCGCCGCCTTAAGGTGATATGAGGAGCGCGAGCAAGGTGAGCAGGGTGAGTTGGTACAGGACTTCAGCTTACAGACTGTAACTTGTTAGTGTCTGTTACTAGGAAGATGTTTATAGGTAAGAGTTGGACAGTAGATGCTAAGTTGTTAGCCTGTATTAGTGTGTTTTAGGCCGCCCTCTCTCCTCTCCTATCCATCTATCTATCTATCTATCTATATATCGAAACTACGTGGATAAAGGAAGCCAGCGAGTAGGCGGTTGGCACACAAACCACACTAAACACCAAGGTCCCAGTATCTTCACGAGTGCACCTGAAGTGACCGATTACCAAAGGTGACTAACACGGAGTCTAGACGGCGAAAGATGCCCTCTTCAGATGCGCCTTGGCCTGATCAGGGCTATGGGCAGCTTGGATGAGGCTTCTCTTCGCGTCTGGCAGGCTGCTCAGAGTTGCCCTTGTTGCTAAGTGATATGTATGTGTGTGTCTTTATCTTGAGAGGAAGAGGACACCCTCCTAAACCCTTAAGGTCTAGCCAGGCCTAAGGAAATAAAGCGAGAGTCACTTAAGCACACGTCTTGTTTGGATATCAAAGTGATGAATTCGTCTGTGTCTGTCTGAGAGCTTGTCTGAAGGTATCAAGCTCGTCTGCTTGTTTGATGATAAGATCCGATGCCTGACCTTCTTGACGGTATCTGACTAGAGTGCCTTTTTGTATTTAGGAAGGTCTTGCTGAGTCACACCTGATCAGGCCTAGGGATGCATTTGCAGGCTGATAAAAGGAAAAATAAAAACGTGAAACCCTGCCCCTTTCCAATAGTAAACAGGATTAAATGGGTTTAGTAAGGTAAGATAATGTTAGCTATCTATAGGCATTAGATTAATACTTTGACTCAAGGAGAAGAGATATTCAATATAGTTAAGTTTTCTCCATCCCTTCTAAACACACTTGCATAATATCAAAGCCCTGTTGTTTATCTCTATTCGCTAAATAGATCTCTTACTATGTTTCTATGTCATTTAATATAATCGCTAAGTTATAGCTTTCTTGTAAGAGCTCGAATAAGTGTGGATTAAGGATTGACACAATAAAAAACCTTATGATTATTAGAAAGCGATGTTTGAAAACATTCCCCTCTGTAAGTGATTCCTAGTCTATTAACTTCTCCCCTCGCCTAACGTGTCCCAACGTTTCTTTGACATCTTCTTAAGTAAATTCCAACACTTTGCCCGATCAAACCGATCCTCGTCGGGCCAACCACATTCCCTATAGATATCCTGAGCTTCCTAAATCCTAAAGATCAGCAAAAAAGCCCCAATAACCACCAGCCAACTTAAAAACTTACATGAACCCAGTGCCGGTGTTCCTCTTCAAAGTCCTCCACCCGCCAGATTTTCCAGTCTCCCCCGGGCATGTGCGTCGGTATCGGAATCACCTCGAGTGAGATCAGACTCTCCCTGAGTTCTTTGAAATACTCTACAGCCGGCCGTGCCTTATCCGTCCGCCAGGGCTTGTCCTCGGGTATCTCCTCATCCGGCACGTGTGTGTACGCATCATGAGGAGTGACCTCACCTATAGTGAGCACATTCAACCAGCCCCAGATAGCCCCCACGAGGTCTTATCATTATTACCGGTGCGGGTGTCGAGCAGCCACCACATAGCTAAGCCCCCGTCCGCCTGCCCTGAAAGGACGACGGTTCCCTTTGGAATCTTCTCGCCTTCCAACGGCCAGAGCTCAAGCAAAAGTGGCTGCTTGGTTCTGAATTCGCCTTTGGGTTCTGAGAAGAGATGCGAGTCTTTGAGGTAGCTGATGCTCTGCGTGGATGGGTAGACCGGCTTCTCGCTCTCCACGTATGGCAAGTGGCGTACTTTTTTTGACGACTCCATCAGTTTCGATCAGAAACAAAGGGAGATCGAGATATACTGACATAGGCCAACTACCCTCTCATTGAACCCGAGGATCCGGAACTTCTCAAGGGGAAGTACGTCATCGCTCCATCCGTTCTTAGGGGGCCTCTTTATGCACTCGGGTCTGAACGAGACCGTTCGCGAAAGCAGCTCGAAATACTGCTTGATACTTTCAAAGATAGCATCACGGTCATAAAGAGGACCAGATGGAACCGAAATGGGCGTGTGTGTCGACATTGGGGCGATTTATGAGTGTGGTTGTTGTGAAAGTGGAACCATGAAGGTAAGTGTGAGTTGGGGAGACTAGGGGTGCTTAGATACTTTATTTATGTGGGGTACCTTGTCGAGCAGTTCCAGGACATCCAAAACGTCGCTCAGACGACGCTGGCTGCCAACATCTCAACGCGCAAGATGCCCGCCTCACGACGGCCTACGTTCCCACGCCAACGTATAGAGCTGGGCCGGACACCGTCACGGACACAAACCTGCCGGGGGACCTTACCGAGCTGGCCTGTATGCCGAGGAGAACATCCTCGACGTGCTAGTAACGACAAAAAGCGACGACTTTGAAGCTTATAACGACGTTGCGCTTTTTAAAGGCGTAGCAAAGGGCTCTTTCCTTGTTGCGACGGGTAATTCTGCGTGCTGGGTTAAGTCGGGAGAGGTGTGTGGCCCTGAGCCCTGCCAGCTCCTCCGCGTGCACGAGGGTCAGACTTGGTGAGATAGGTCTCCTATTTTGCCCCTTTACTAGAAACCTTCAGCTTACACAATATCCCCAGTGAATCTATTGCCAATAGGCGCCTTGGATATTTAGGCCAGGACTGGGACTGGATGCTCAATCTTCGTGTTGAGGTTGGTGCCAAATCCGATGGTGTCGCCGGCCTTGACCGGACGTAAGACTAGGCAAGCAGGCGGCAATAGCAGTGACAACAACAGCGACCTTCATCTTGGCTGTTGGTAGTGAGTTGAAGAGCTTGAATGGTCTTCGAAAAGTAAAATGAATGTAATGCTCAGCTGGCGAGTAAGGGAACGATTTGAGTCCGAACGAATGAAACGAGAGATACAACTGGCTTGAGAATAAGAATCAAAGACTGGGAGCCAGTTGTCTACATTTATATCTATAGAGTCTGGCCCCCAAAGATCGAGCCAGCAACTCGGACAATGATACGAGTTGAATTCGAACCCGAAGAGATTACAGGACAAACAGAATTCCAAGTTGACCCCATCTCAGACCAGTACTGATGTCGCTCTTGAATTGCTATATGGGCGTCATCTACCACCTGATCTCAGTGCCAGGGGTGTAACTGATTGATCTCGTACTCCGTGTCCTATGTCTCGGTAGCTTGGCGATGCAACATTTAATCAACCTAGCACTCATAAAACTGCAGAGCAAGCGGCTAGAGGTGTTATGATAAGAAGAAAAATTAAGGCTCTTGGCAGCCGCACTATTCCGGGATAGTCTAGGTGGGCTGAGCTTAAACGCTTAACGATCCGACATGTTGGCGCCGGGGTGTTAATACGAGTCGCTGACACAATTGTTGGATGCAACCCCCGTTGAGACAATAAAGACGGACAACATAGAGAAGTGATCTCACAAAGGGATAGTGAGATCCAAACCGGAATCGACCAAGCACATACTTCTACGTCATCATTGTTATTGAGAAAGCAGTATTTCTACAGCAGGAGCAGTGTATTTCGGTTTACTGATTGTTGATTGTTATTGATGTTGGCCATCTCCGGGCCGTGGTGTTTTGTCTTAATAAATGATAGTGCTACCCGGCCATTACGAAATGATGTCACCCTTCATCACTGGTTTGAGTTGATGCTATAGTATGGAGAGTGCCGATTATCAGTTTTCATAGTTCTTGTTTTCTGCCTGATGCTGATCTCGTTCATAGAGCAGTGATGATGAAAAGAAGCAATACTGTCTCCACAAGGCATTAGTTAGCAAGGGGTTTTGCTCTTCCGGGATACGCCTCTTGAGAGAACGATACGCAATCAAGGCTGGAAAGCGGTAAGATCCAGTGGAAAATCCCGATGAGCTACTCATTTCTTTCAAAAGCGCCTGTGGGATGGCTGGACCTCGAACTACAGTAGTTTATTGGTAATGTTTGCCATCGTATGCTGAATCACCAAAAAAAAGCATGAATCAGTCTCAGAAGCAAACAGTGAGCAAGCGCGATGGGAAGGTTACAACCGATTCACTGTGTCTGTCTTTCCACAGACCACAACCTCCCAGGACTAGTTCACTATTCACACCATCACCACAGTAATGAATAAAAAGCCCAAAGGACTTCTCTTCCAACACATATCTCCCCCAGCTCAAATACTCACAGAAAACATTAGGTCACAAAGCCAACAATCAAACCAAGCTGACGAAACTCTCACAACACATCCACCAGAGATAACATTGAACATCACCTTGACCATCATTATTTCAAGGCATATTCGCGAAGATGTGTACCCGGCCATACACCCCCTTACGTTGCCTCAAGTGTAACGGTCAATACAAGACCCGAAAAGGTCGAAGAAGGTCATGCCAGGCCAGGAGGGAAGGTCGTGGGTGCTCGGGAACTCAGTCCCAGAGACTTGCCTCAGTGAAGAGGGGTTATTGCAGGGGCTGCGCCAACTCCTCTGAAAGCACTACAGACTCTTGGCCTGACTCAGACTAGTCGACTTGGCATGGATAGACGCACATGAAACACCAGGACAAGGAGTTGAGGACAAGGAGTAGAGCGGCAGCGTTATCCAGGTGCTGGAGAATGGCCGATAGTGATAGATGAATCTAATGGAGGCCGAGAAAGTCAGGGCTCGCTAGCAACGAGTGTTGATACTCCATTCATTACAGTCCAAGCAGGGCTAGTTCAAACTTTCACTCAAGTATTGTCCAAACTGTGACCATGAAAAATAAGGAAATTTGACATACGACACCTTAACGCGCGTCACATCGGACGTGTCTCAGCATTGTAAAGTCGTTGAGTTCGATCAATTGATCGTCTATTAGTTGATAAATGCTGCATACTTTCTAAGCCATTGCAACGTTCCCATTTCACTGAAAGCCTAGTCTACATGGCAGTCCCTCCTGTCCATAGCTAACAGAGTTTCGCTTGGGCCTTTCAAGATTGTGAGATGTTTTATGGTCCTGAAAGCCGTTGCGAATTCTTTTTTTCATACCCTCATAATCAACCTTGACTGGAACTTCGAAATCGTCTTGTATTCAGGGGAATGCTCTTCCTAAAATCCAATCAAAGTAGACTCGGCCAGATTTCAGCTGCTCATGATCAAACGGTTCACCAACTTGGCTCGTGATTTTATCGGCTTTCTCAAGAAGCAACCAGCTTCGTATCCGCAAAGTAACACGACATCATACGGCTTACTTGTCCCCAAGAATACGACGGCTCATCCTGGAGCAGCTTCACCAGGATGAGCTACTTGTGTACTCCAGTAATCGAAGATATCTTGAGCTGATAAGCATACTGAAACCAACATTCAGACTTGCCAGTTGTACCTGAAGAGCTGGAATGACGCTCCTTGAGCCCGAGCCTGTCTGGGTTGAAGGCGAACCAGATTTGGTCGACCTAAGCCAAGAGTGCTCGAGCGAGCGAGCTTGGGTTGGGGAGCCCATGCCCTGATTCCCTTCCTACTAGAAACATTCTCATCGCACCTTCAATACTATCAAGCTTGTGAATGACCTACTCTTTACTCTGTTCCAAATTATGATTTCGTGTTCCAAGATCGAAGGG
Source organism: Colletotrichum spaethianum (assembly GCF_022836535.1). Classification (NCBI taxonomy): domain Eukaryota; kingdom Fungi; phylum Ascomycota; class Sordariomycetes; order Glomerellales; family Glomerellaceae; genus Colletotrichum; species Colletotrichum spaethianum. The sequence goes on along the minus strand of NW_026054801.1, from coordinate 211,320 downwards.
TTATGGCGTAGTGGAAACTAAAATATCACACAACAGGCCGCTCGAGGTGGCTGGGCGATGGATCCTGCCACCACTTTATCTCACCATCTGCCAAAGTGATCACACTCTCCTCGCCATTGCTGTCATAGCCAAAGGGCTAACTCAGTCAAACTCAATTCCGTGTTGTCTTCACTTAGTGTCTTATTGTACTACTCACCACCTACAGTGCCGCCGCCGATAGCTACACCTGTCCCCAAATAGATAGTAAGTGGCTTAAAAGTTATATTTTAACGCCTTTTAAGAGTTGCAGCGCTGGAATTGCAGTGGAATCGTGATCGGGTGATAAACACTAACGAGCCTGGATGATCGTAGCACCGCCTAAAAGTTCAGCTCATTCATGTGCCATCGCAGCCTCAGCCTGCATGCAGCCTGTTGGGGCTGAAAGCGGTTAGGGCTAAATGCTGAATGTTGGCTTAGTTCATTTCGCCCCAATCCGCCTTTGCTTCTTTCTTTCATTGTTCTTCTTCTTCTTTTGAATGCTGACGTGATGTTGAATTTGGGGTGACAATAAATGACAGGTGCTAATGATGGCCGACTAACGAACCAAATCAACAAGCAACAGGACGGTTATCCCTCACTTACCTTTCTGCTGTGATAAATCATGGATCTGAATTATTGTGAGGCACAGCTGTGTATCTAAGGATGTAGCCATGGCTTCTGGAGCAACCCCCCAATCGCATCGATTCCATTCGTGCTTTGAAATGGTCAGAAGATTCCATCACATTTGAGTTTCCAGAATGGTCTGGCCAAAGGTCAAGGGCCATTGGTTTGAACTTTCAAAGCACATTCCATACATGAGACTTTCAACCTGAGTAGGTCGAATGTCATGAACAAAGCCACTGCCTGGCCACACGCAAGTCCGCATGCGGTACGACTAACGATTGCCCTGTTTGTTGGGAAGCCACATTCATCAGATATATCCCCGGCAGAGATTTGTGTGCTGCTAAGCTGGATTTCAGATATGTTGTCTGTTGGTGTTCGCTAAGAAACTGCACTGATAGGAGTGACCCTTACCTTCATCCTCTCTTATCTCAAGACCGCGGACATCTTAATCAAGCGAGCGAACTTGCGGAAACTTAATTTTTGCCTTGCCCCATCAGGGGTTGCATGCTAAGACGGCCTTAAGACTCAAGTCGTTTGAAGCAATCGCCAGTCGCACACGTTATCATGGTTGCCGTTCGCTTCACTAAACTGATCGTCTGCTTTTACGGGTTTGGTGTGGTCGTTGGCGCAGATCTACCCCATCAAATTGTTCCAAGCTGTGCGGTAAGCGTGCATTGGAACCATCGACTTTGATACAGCGGCTACTGATTTTACGTAGGACAGTTGCGTTAAGCATGATATTATTTACTCCAATTGCTCTGTTACGGACCAAGACTGTTTGTGTCACGACACTGTTTTTGCAGCTAGTGTGCAGGCATGTGTCTTACGAAGTTGCACAGTCAAGGAAGCGCTTGGTGATTATTGCATCCTTCCATTCTCTGTGAAAAGACTGAGAAGCTTACCTGGACTGCAGTCGCCCAAAACCAATCATTGACAGCCTGTCATGCACCTGTCACTGAGCTGAATCCCTTCCATCAATGGTTTCCAGTGATGCTCTTTTGCATCCCAACGTTCTTCATGATAGGAAGATTGTTGAACAAGTGGCTGAGGGTGTCGCCTTGGGGCTGGGACGATACAACCATTATCATCGCATACGTATGTGTTGACCTATATCCACCACCGCCTCGGTAGACTTTTCTTTAACCATGTCACAGCTTGTACTTGCGGCCTTTCTGCCAGCAGCAGTTTTCGGTACGTCCCGTTGCCTTTTACCTAGATTACGACTAATAATCATTCCTTCGTAGCCGGAAAAGCTGGCGCAGGGAGAGACGTTTGGACTCTCACTCCAGATCAAATCACCGACCTCCTTTTGGTACAATACATATCCTTGAGGATTCTCCACTCGCTAACATGGATCAGATTGTGTTCATCTTCGGAGTGCTATACTTTGTCAGCCTTGCTTTCATAAAAATCTCAATGATATTTCTATACCTCCGGATTTTTCCTGACCAGAGATTTCGAAAGGTTTTGTGGTTCACACAAGTGTTCAACATACTTCTTTTGATCTCATTTCTTGCTGGCCAATTGTCTCTCTGCCAACCCTTGAAACTTGCCTGGCTAGGCTGGAGTAAAGAAATCGAGGGCAAGTGTTTAAACAGGAATGTGTTTATCATCACACACGGGGCTATCAACGTTGCTTTGGATCTGTGGATGCTTGCGTTACCTTTGACGCAACTTTACGGGTTACACATGCAACGTAGGAAAAAGGCGGGCATAATGCTTATGTTCAGCCTAGGAATCTTGTAAGCGCAACAAGGTGTTCTTGTTTTGGCATTAGAAGCGTGTTACTGATTATAAGCAGTCTTACGGCAGTGAGTGCATATCGGATCAAGGCGGTGTGGGTATTTTCAACGTCTTACAATGTTTCTGGTTTGTTTTCGCCAACTCCCTTGTGTTGATCAATGACACATCTGACTCTTATGTTAGCGGACTCTCTCGACACCTCCTTATGGTCTCACATCGAACTCTGCGTAGGAGTCGTACTAGCTTGTTTACCAAGCACACGACAAGTTTGGATTAGGCTTTTCCCTGCTGTCCTCAAAGTTGCCCATAAACCAAGATCTGGCAAATTAACGGAGGTTTCTCAAGTGAGTGAGGCAAGCGTTAAGAACAATGTCGGTATCACAACTCGGCCAGATAACTCTCAGGAGTAATTCACCACGAGAGAAGGATCATAGTCAATACTCAAAGAAGGAGCTCCACAGATCATATGAGGTAGAAGCCGAAGATAGATCATAGTTACCAAAGATTTACAAAATGAGAAATAAACTGGTAATATTGAATGTAGATAATAGAGACAGAAGCCCTTAGCAGCCCTGTCTCTTAAAAGGCCTACATCTAATAAGAGGGAAGGTGGCTCGAAAACCTGCAGATGTAAGCCTTAGAATTGCTCTTATCGCAACTGCTCCGCGGTGTCCTTCGTCTGGCGCTACACAGGGTTTGCATCAGTGACCTTTTCTCCCATACCAGTTAAGGCGACAGACTACCAAGGCTGAAGATGGTGCTAGCGGTCTAGGTAAAGATATTCATTCTATTTGGCGGGTTTTGAGATATCTGGGAAGAGGGAGATTTAGCTTAAGTTTACAAGAGTCTGAGTCGCTTGCCGATGTCGAAAGGTGCATTGCCAACTACCCCCAGTCAAAACATTACTACCTGTCTGCCATCAAGACAACGTCCATCTCTACTTTGACTATCTAGAAACCGACCCAGGCAAAATAGGCTTGTCCAGCTCGCACAGGGTCCCAGCCTCAGGCAACGTCCCGTTGAGATAGTATGCCTCAATTGCCAGGCTCGCACAGGTCGATGTCCCAGTGGAAGAATGCTGTCTCTCGTCAGTCTACTGACCATATTCCCATAAACAGAGGTAAGGAGCTCACGCCATAGCCGTTCGTCTGGAGGACAACGCTCCCCTCAAACCCAGCACTGGCGTTACGCGCCGAGGCAAGCGGCGTAAACGCATCGGCCGTGTTCCCGATGAACAAGACGGGATGCCTTGTCTTGACGTGGAAGTCGCCGGTATACTGCCCCTTCGCGGGAAACCGCCACTGCGCGCAAATCATCTCGGCCCCCGTCTGCACGTCCCCGAACACCCTGCTGATCCCAAACTGTCGCTCCATGATGGGCAGGAACTCGTCCAACGTCTCCATGCGGACAATCTTGTCGCTGCACCGGATACCCATCTGCGCTTCGACCGCGGAGCCAATGGAGCCGTACGTCTTGGACAGCGCGTCCCAGACTTCGGTGAAGCGGGTCAGGTTTCGGGAGATGAGGGCGTCGAAGCCGATGTCGAGGAGGACCCAGAGGTCCGGGGAGTAGAGGGCCGTCATGACGCCGGTCTTGACGAAGCCGTAGTCAATGAGATTGCCGTTGAAGGGGATGGGGCGGTCGTTGAGGTCGTGAATGAGGGTGTAGATTGTGTCCTCGAGCTGGGCGGCTGTCTGATTTTGATAGCGCTGAGCGAGGAGGCAGTCGGATCGGTTTGCGACGCAGGATTGGAACACGGCGCTGAAGGCCTTGTCCGAGTCCGTCCATTGCTCGTCGTCGCTATCGAAGGTTCACTGATTTAGCCATCCATATCATCAATCCAAAGGGTTAACTGATGGGGCAGGAAGTCAGAACTGACTAGCCGTGGTAGTATTCGTGGGGGTTGAGGTTTCCATCGAGCACCATCCTATCGATTCTCTCGGGAAACATGGCTGCGGCCGTTTGTCCCAAAAGCGTTCCGTATGAACCGCCTACGAGAAGAAGTCAGCACCAGGCCTCAGCAAAAGAATGTTGAAGGGAAACGAGGGGTTCTCGTACCCCAGTACCGCAACAAACCGTCCTCGCCGAGAGCATCAACAATCTGCATCATGTCCCTGGCAACAAACGCACTGCCGATAAGCCCGCCAATCTCCCCATTGCGCTCAAAACACTTGTCAACGAAGAGCTTGGCCGAGGCCCACAACCTGCCGGGCGTGTTGTCCGAGGACTTTGCCCAGAAGTAGGGAATGATTAAAGAGCCCCATGCCTTGGGGTTCTTGAGGAAGTAGGAGACCCTTTCCTGTTCATCGTCGAAGCATGAGAAGGGTAGCGTGTTGCCAGTGCCACTGGTTCCAGGGTGCGATCATCAGCCTTACAACTCCATCATGGACAGCCTAGTTTGCGTTCAAGTGACAGCTTACCGTGGGTCGAAGGTGACGAGATCGTGATACTCGCTAGTCGAGCTATAGTAGAGTTGTAAGTATAGCTCTATGAATGCAAAATACTGCAAGGGAGTTGGCTCAAATTACTTTCGGAATAGGCCGCCTGACGCAGCCAAGGTCGGCCGCCCAGCAACACTCGGTCCGCCAAAGTTGAACAAGATGCTGCCCCTTGAGGGCTGACGGAGGGCGGGGATCCGAAGAAGCTGGAGCTGGAGCGTCTTGTTCAACTCAGGTTGGGTGTAGTCGAGCGGGACTGTCAGGTTTGCGCATTGGATGGGCTCAGTGCTGTTGAACTCGGAACAAGGTCCCCAGTTGATCTGGCTGGAACTACCTGGGCTGGCGTCTGCGAGGACTGTATAGGCCAGAAGGCCGGCTCGTAGGAGATTCGAGAGTCGAGCCATTGGGCTGAATAACAGAGATGTTGGCAATGAGCTGGTGAAGTGAGGGAAATCTACTTTGTCGTGGTCGAGAGATGGGATGAAATATGCAAGTAGTGATCAAGGTAAGGAACAGAGACCCAACTACGGCCATATACGCGACCTATATACCGCCAAATCTCCCCCGCGCCTGCGAGGAGCAGGCCGTTCTTCTAGAATATCTCCTCTGCTGTCACTTCGCTATGACTGACATCACGACTGCTGCGCCCTTGCAAAAGTTCTTCAGCCGTCGCCCTGGAATGGACTCTATGACGGCTCACGGAGCTTGAACACACGATGAGATTGCAGAGCTGCCACCCTCGCAATAGCCCTTTAAGGAAATAGACCAGCTTACGGCTATGCTACCCTGCCAAGATGGCTCAAGGCTATAGGCTGCGCGTGAAGGATCGTGTAACCTTCAATTGCCTAATTGGGTAAGGTTGCGAATTCTTGTCAGCACCGGATTTGGGCAAAGCAGGGCAGACCCGGCTGGGCTGTCAACATTTCCTCCGAGAGCCTTGAGGACATGAACATGGACACTGCTGATCATTGTTCACCCCTCATTCATACATATCGTTGGCACCATGGAGGCAAGGCATTGCGGAATTTGACAAGCGTTGATTCGTAGCCCATCATAAGTGGAATGGCGGGATGGTTCAGCGACACATCAAAATATGATTGAGGACTGAAACCCGTGACATGAGTCTCGTCACACTGGATTCCCATCTGTCATGAGTCTGATGCGCTTGAGGGACGATGGACTGATGTAGTCAACACTATAGGTGGGTATTCAGCTGCTGCGAGACTCCCACCTTGGAATTTGCCTATCGGCTGCAAACCACCATGCAAGTGTCGGAGAGGTATCTTCGAATCTCAATTTAATCCCCCTTCAGCGAGAGCCACATCACACCGACTTTCACCGACACCTCCCTCCGGAGCACCGCGGCGGCATTCGGCATTGCCCACACGACGCGGCACTGGCCCAAGTTCAAACTTTTTCGCCGATGCCGGGGGCAAAGCACACCAAACGTAGAGGAAGAGTCAAGACGACCCCTACTCCGAGTCAGGCCTCCCCCTCCCCCGGCACCGGCAGCCGGCCGTACCCGACCCAAGGGACACTTTCCATCCCGGGCGAGAAGAGTCGGGAGGGCCCCTTAGCGCAATGCATGTGCGCGCATGCAACGCTGCTCTCCAGACTTTCCCAAGGGAAAAAAACCAAAAAAAACCAGGTGCTGCTGCAGCCCTAGCTACATTCACGGTTAGGCGGGAGGGCGGCCTTTTCGGGGGGGGGGGGCTGGACACATGCAAAGGGAACCTTCAACGGAAACCGATCTGTTGGATTTCCTTGCATGTACCTCAACAATTGAGTGGTGGGCGCGGGAGGCCGTCTACCAAGACGCATTGCACGTCGATGTATGTTTCTGGCGGTGCGGTGCATCACATAATTTTCTCTCAAGGGCACAAATGGTAATACTTTAACTTCTTTGTATTCGTTCTTGCAGGCCCCATGTTTCTTGCCGAGGTCGCAGCTTCTCACCGCTACTCAGCTCGAAATGAAGCTCCACTGCACATGCGTTCGTTGCCTCGCAACGATCATCCTGCTAACCTGTAGCCACGCTGTCCCGCAAAAAGGGCCCAAGACGTGAAAAGCCTCCGCTGCACAACCCCGGAGTGAGACGTGATAATCCACTCATACAAAACTGATAAGCCAGCTCTCGACATGCAAGTACAAGAGTCTTCTGGCGATGATGCTCCCTAAACCGTCTAGATGCGGATCGTGACGCTATCGCAGGCCCGTTGCGATCAATGCAATAACAATTAAACGAAAGGTGGTGCCGGCGGAACGTGTGTTCCTGGCTCGGCTCCCGTGGTACCCCATGCTGGTCGTTGTCCTCTGTGGACATTGCCGTTCTAGTGATCCAGCCCGAAACATGCAACGCTGAAATAAGCAAACGCCGGTGTACCCAATGCCACACGGAAGACGGGTATTGGAAGAGGTTTAGGAAAATGAGTCGCGAAAGTCGTTTCTATGATCCATGGGTTGGAGGTGTGAAGTCGACGTGAAAGGGGTATGCAATTCGAGCGCTCGCAAAGGGTATCGCGGTAGTGGCGGTCTATACCGAAAGATAGGGAGAGGGCGCGGAATGGATGCGCGCGCTCAGTGCTTCTTGTCGGAGCTAGCAGAGTGCTGCTTCGATTGGTGGTGGTGGTGCTTGTGGGAGGAGTGGTGCTTGCGGACCTGAGTAGCGTTAGTAGGCGTTGCAATGTTGCATCGTGACGTTATTGCAGCTTACCCGTTGGCGACCGCGGTGCTCCTCTTCGTCTGAGGATCCGTTGCTGAGACGTCTCCTTTCCTCCTCGTACCAAGTGCTCAAGGACTTGCCGCCGAACATGAGGTCATCGTCTTCAATGATGGTGGCTTGAATCCAACCCTGGGAGGCCAGGTCGAACTCTCGCGCGTTAGGGTCCATGGCGTTAACGTTGGGGATAACGTAGTATTGATCTTGTGTTGGTGACATGTTGTTGTGTGGAGTTGAGTTGGTGATGGCGGCTAGTTGTGGATTGGATAGGCGGGTAGAGATGCGAGTTGGGATGGAATGGGCGGCTCCTTTATGCTTGTTTGTGTACTGCGTAGAAAGGCGCGTAATGCTCGATCTCGCGTAGATTGAATCGTTGATTGATAGTGTTTTGGAAAAGCCGGGGTGATCGCGGTAGTAGTTATTTAAGCCTCTAAGACAGGGACCCTTGAGTTGAGTAGGGGCCGACAGGGAAGTCTGGACTCTGTGTTCGGGATGACGGGAAGGTGTGGCGGAAAGCCCGACGGAAGCGCACAAAGAATCCAGACGGGAGGGCGGAGGAATGCTGGAGATGCTCGATTCTCTTTGTTCTCGGGGGTTTGGCAGTGAGAAGAAGGGGTGGTGGCAGGGCGAGTCGAGACAGCACTAGACGGTGTTGGCTGGATCGTGGAGAGGCCGGATCGTGGGATCGATGGTAGCCGACAGTTGAATATGGACGAGGCGCGGTTGGAGGACGAGATCTAGACACGGGCACTACGAAACGGGCGAGGTTGGAAGCCGGAAGACGGGAGAGAATAGAAACAGAGAATCGAGAGAGGCCGTCACGATGAGCTGATGCGGGCGAGGGCCGGGTTATTATGGATTATGGGACTGTGGGCTCTCGAGGCAGGAGCGAGTGCAAGTGCAAGTGCAAGTGTAAGGCAGCAGGTGCGCAGGTGCGAGGGTACGAGGGTGCGAGGGGACAGGGGGTAAGAGAGAGTGGAGGGGTGGTACACTCTTTCCCCGTATTATTTTCAGGTTGCTCGCGTGGCGGAAAGGTACCTTTGGGTGTGTGTGTGTGCGTGTGTCGCCCTGTGTTGGAGGGAAGGCAGGAAAAGAGACGAAGAGTAGGAAGGGAAGGAGGAAGTGGCAGGGGGACCCCAGCCCGTGCAGAGTGGGAAGGAAGTGGGTGTGCGGTGGAGACCGAGTAGGGCAACCCGGCAGGGGGGGTGCGATGACGGGGAAAAAGAGCGAGGGAAAACGGAAAAAAAGCAGAAAACGGTATCTAGGACAAGACGGCGGGGCGGTGTGCTGGGTTGACGTCGCTCGTAATGGTGACAGCAGCGAGTTCAGCACCGGGGCCCAAGATCCCCCGTCCAGGACCCCCCCAAACCCTGCACTCGGCGACCCAACCAAAGCCTACGACTGCACTTTCCAGTTCGAAGTAGCTGACACACAAGCACAACTGGTTGGTACACGCCGGGTCGGCTCAGGCCAAATTCAGGCCCAAAGAGAACTGTGCAGCAGCACTGATGACGGGAACGCGGCCTGCTGGACGAGCTGAGCGACGCGCTTTCGGTGACTCCCGTGTCTCAAAAGGGGAAGATATCGTATTCCTTTTGCTCAGCAGGCCAGAACGGCGGAGATAGACTTGACAAGGAAGAGAGACAATAGTCGCAGAGGCTGACTAGTTTGTGGTGCGTGAGCCGGATATTGGATGCACTGAGCACCACACACGCCCGAATGCTGATGCTGATGCTGAGAATATGGGGGCAGTGGTGATGCTGAGGCCGATAACGAGACTGCTGATGCGGTGCTGTTTCAATCCCCGCATCGAAGGGACCGGCAAAGACCAACCTATACTACACCACCAGGGTCAGTCTGAGCCGGAACGGCCTGCAGATGCGGGGGTTTCCGGAACAGGAAGTGTACTTGAATGGTACAACCGTCTTCGGTCGTGACGAGTTGACGATGTGCTGCGAATAGCAATAAGGTTGAAGTCGGCGATGTGGCTGTAACTCTGCGCTAGGCTCCTGGCACCCCCGCGGCCAAATGGATGGATCGGGGGCTGGTCTCGAAGGCCGACGTGTGCTGGTGTCGAAGGAATGAAGGCCCAAAGGTCTGGGCCCCCCTTGGGTCTGGGAGCTCACAAGCACATACTATAAGCCTAGTCTGGAGCATCTAGATCGTGGCCGACGACGACGCCGTTGAGGGGGTTAAGCCCTTTTCCCCCGCGGTATCTGACTATCCGGGCAGCTGAATAGGCCAGGCCAGGCCCAAGAAGGAGGTCGGCCATCCGCGAGATGAGCCGAATAAGGGACCTACGGCTGGGGCAGAGACCAGACTGACACGGATGGACGGCGCACACGTAAATGCCCGTACCTACCTGAGTCACGGAATCCATAGGGACGAACATGTGCGCTGGTGTTTTGATAGATGTCCTCACATAGTATAGTATGCGGTGTTTCTTCTTCTATCGGAAGCTGGGGTATTCCGTTTCAGACGCAGAAAGAAAAGCACGCAAGACCCAGATGGAGATAGCGTCACGGCAGATCTTTGCGAGAAAGAAAGGAAAAAGGCGGAGCCGCGGGTTTTCGCGAACGATGGTGCACTCTGTATCAAAGCTGACGGGAGGCGAAATGTCAGGATGACCACGACGATACGCCGAGGATTGCATCGATGATACAGACACAGCGCCCCCAAACCTGGTACCGGCGGCGAGTGGTGACGCGGATCACTCACAGCACGCCCTGAGAGAAACGGAGGTCCTCCGCTCACTGCCGGGAGGAGGTACCTTTACACTGCCATGACCAGCGGGTGTACATCCACCTCGCCCTGAGCCCCCTGGTCCCGCCTCCGTTCAGTCAGTCTCTCACACAGGAGGAAACCTCGGGGTGCATGTCCAGGGGAAAAGGGGCCATGGAAAGGGGGGTTGCAGGCTACCTCTTCAGGCGGGAGTCAGGGCCTCGAGCAGGCAACTCACCTCCGCTGTGACAGGCAGTTTAGATGGAAAAAGGTAGACAGGCCGAGGATGGCAGGGCAGGCCAGGCCACACGCTTACTGGTAAAAAAGGAATAAAGGCGGCAGCGCCTCGGGCGGGCCAAGACGAAGCGTGGCGTTCAGTAGAGTTGTCGGGTCCATAAGCTTCCGTTGCGATAACGGGCTGGCGCTGTCCATGGCGCGGATGGTGGCCAAGTTCATGACGGGACCAACACATTCCAGCCAGCGCACCACGCACAGAAACGGAAGCCCGGTAAAGTACTGGCCGTTCTCAGAACGGATGAGGGATGCGGGCGGGACGGTGCCGACGGTGCAATGACCGTTTTTCTTCGTGCTGCGCGGAAAGACGGTCGCGGTGGATACGTTCCTTGCCCATTGCGCCTGCACTTGCAGTCCCCTAATTAATTTTGCAGGGCTGCAGGTCCCACCACCATCTCCATCAGAAGGCACGGTTCGTTCGCTTCTTTTGCACTTTGCGCTGGACGCTAACGCCTTCTTCACACCGAATCGCCAAATGTCATCGTACAGAGCATCTACAGCTTGTGCGTGTTGGAGTCGCAGAACACACCGAAATCTCAATCGCTCGCCGCATTTCTTCCCAGTCTGCCTGACCTTCCTCTCCCTCGGCTCCCACTAGAACCTCACCATCCATCTCCTGACTTCCAACGCCTCTAATCCCCGCATCCTAACCTGTTCCCTTTGTTGGTCGCCTCTCTGGCCACCACTATCAGTCCCCTGTTGAGGGTCAAGGACTTAGATGGGTCGCCGATCGTCCCAAGCTTGCAGGCCTTGGCTGGTTTCTTGTCCCTCACCACACCCGCCGCCTCATTGAGCCTCGAGTGCCTGACTCGGGATTGCTGTGCAGAGGCCAAGCCGGTGAATCGCCTCTTGAATCCTTCCTCGACGGAACATGACCGACCAAGCGCGTGTCGTCACTGCTGAGACGGAGACCAAGAAACAGTCAAACACCACGGCGACAAACGACGACGCGTCGCCCGTCCGTCGAGACATCTAGAAAGAGCCTACTTCGTGCCAGGATGCCTTGACTCTACGGCACTTCCTGGCTTGCGTACTGCGTTTCCATTCATCTTGCAATTCGATGCATCATCAGCCGAGACGGCGATGAATGGATGATCCGAACGACACCGTCTTGCCCCTTGGTCTGTGGCCGTATCGTCTCCTCCTCATGGATCTTGGCAGGCTGTGCAGAAGGACTAACCCTGCAATCAGTTGCAGACACTACCCGTGGGCCCTATCTGCTGTGTGGCGCCCCCAAGGCCTTTTTTTCGGATATTGCTGGATTCGAAACCAAAAACGGACCTCGGATGTTGGACCACGGTTACACAGCCCGTACTCGCTGCCTACACTGCCGGAGATGCGTCGGTGCCATCCATGAAGAAGGATATCAAAAACGAACGTGCCGCCGATTGTCATCTCGCCTGTTGAAGCATCCAGGGCCGATATACGCGCATCCATGCACGGCGTGCAATTTAATCGGCTCATGGCCCGCGATCAATCCCCAGGATATCGTCACGCCAGACGATATAGATAGATCGCCTCGTATCTCCTCATCTTGTTGGCCTGGCATCTCAGCTCCTGGAGCCACCATCCGTGCACTTCCTGGGCCGGTTTGGCATCGGCGCGCCATCCCCCTCCTCCAACCCCAGGCGTCCCCTCATTTCATCAAAACAGCCATCGGCGCAGCTATCAAAGGCCTGTCTCAACCGTCCACTAATACCAGTGCCAATGTCAACCCAGACGCCGACGCCAACGCGACGCCATTTCTCGCGACAGCGGGAGCAAGAGACACGGGGTTCCTATTCGGGCAGCTGGCCAACACTGGAATATCCACCAGTCGCACGAAGTTGTCCTGCCATTTCGCCGTCCCGCCATCTGCGTCTCACCATGCACGTCAAGAAAGAAGGGCAGGGCAGACCGACGCACATAAGCTTCCGTACCTCGAATCCGAGACGGATGGCGCCTTTGAGCGCGTTGCCTTGTACCCTCATCATCGGGTCTTCTCGTCCGCGACCACTAGCAACGAGCGCGAATTATCCCGCGCTGCTAGCCATACCGTACGGAACTGCATCCAATCGCCATGCCCTCCTGCTCATGGAATATGGCCCGAAAGCCCATTCAAGCGGCTTTGCTATTGACGCGCCTCCATTGGGCTGTCTGCCTGGCCTGGTCGGGCTTACTTTTCCCAAGCTGAGCCTTGCAGCTCTGTACATCTCGTTCCTGTCACTCGCGTGTAACGCCATCTCAAGCCCGACATGTGTGATCTGAATTAAACTTCCCGACCTCGTCTTCGCGTTGGGCGTGGATGCGGGATGTAGTACGACAAAGTACGACGAGTGAGGACCCAGAAGCTGCATCACATTTATCCTGGCGCATGACTTTCGCCCACGTTCTCCCACGTTAGCCACCTCTTTGATCTTGTTGGCCTCATCGGACACCCTAAATTGCAAGAACCCCCCCCCTCTATCTTCATGGCTCGACTCGTCGCATACACTCGGTGGCACGCTGCCATGTTGTCAGACGTTGGCATGCAAGATTCAATCACCGTTTCTCCAACCCGTACAACAGGTGTATGGCTAACCGCCATCTTGTTTACACGACTTCCCCCCATGACTTTACGGTGGCCTCCTGTCCAATTCGGTCACGGGCGAGCATCGCGACAATGTCACGGCGTGCTCACCTGGACCAGCTAACGGACCGGCGAGCCAAACCCTCGTGACTCTCCCACGGTCACCCGCTTCCCACCCACCATCTCCGCAGCCGTATCTTGCGCCAGTACGGAGCCAAGATCAAGATACCGAAAACCTCGCGGCGCGATCCTCTGTTAGTTCGGCCTCTCGAACCGGCGGACGTAGAGCCCACAAGGCTTCCGTCAGCGGCATCCCGACTTTTTGACTAGCAAATAAGCGCATATCCCTCCTTTACCTAGACCAAATGGCGGGATGAGCACACACGCCTAATCATGCCAGGTATCCATCCGTACAGAAGCTCGCTTGTGGCTGATGCTTACCCGGAGGATAGTCCACTGCACCACATTGTGCATCCTGCCCCCCTCAAGGGATACCGGGGCACAGGGGGAATTCTGTACATCAGGGTCCTTTGTGGCCGGGCGATCGTTGGGACCCCGCGTCGAGGAGGGGGGTGCCGAGGGCGACGGGAGGATGCAAACTTGCAGCGAACCTCTGGAGAACGATAACCCGTCAGACCGTAATGGAGGGGGGCGTGCTCGGTGTGCTTCGGCGCCATTTCACCGCCTGGTCCGCGTCTGCCCGATCTCCCAAGAGCCCGCTAACCGTCGTAGGCATCTGTCCCACTCCTCCATCCGTTGCAAGCTCCGTTTGACACGCCGCGAACCGAACACCGTATGTTGGGCCAATCTAGATACAGGTGCCGGAGGCTCCTGCCGGACCTGACTCGACTGTTCGAGCACGTCCAGAAGATCGTCTCAAGTCACCGAATTCCATGCGACACTGAGGATACGTACAACGACCGACTTAAGCATTACCTGACAAGCACCGACTCAGTTGCTCACCTTGCACCACCCCGTATGAAACGGGCTGAATCAGTTTCCACGGGATCATCAAAAGCCCGCGACTCGACTCGACACCGTGTGGTCATGTACAATCTGTCTGTCGCGCACAGAGCAGTACGTTTTCCGGCAACATGGAAAACTTTACGGATGCCACGTTTGGGTATCCTTTCACTTATCTTTTGTCTTCGGACCAAGGCCGGCAACGTTCTTGGCGTTTCTTTGCGCCGTCACACGGAGCAAAGCACGGCGTTTCTAGAATTGACGTGATTGAGCCGTTGTGACTGGTGTCTCGCCCGTGTCCCTTGGCACCCCGCAGAAAACCTAGAATCCTCAAGGAAGCATTCGAATCCTCGGCCATGGGCCGCTTGTCCGGTTGTTGTATCTCCAGGGTTGGCTCTGCCAACTTGTTGAAATCAAGTATCGACGACGGTACCGCTTTTTGTGACGGGCCGCGCCTGACGACGCACACAAGACCGTCGGCAAGGACCAACCAGATGAGATGTGCCTGTCGAGCGGATGCCACATGCCAAACCCACCAACGGATTCTAGATCTCGATTGCGGCTTATCGCCAGGCATCACCTGAAGAGTTGCCTCGACCAATCCTCGGTGAAGGTGCGGGGATCAAGGGTTCCAGATGGGGCAGCGATGGTCACGAGGATAGAGCCTCGCTGGCACGCAGACAGGCGACAGGCTGACCACGGTCAAGCTGGAGAGCAGTAGACTGTACTACGGCACCGAACAATTGGTCGAGGTTGACTTTGCAGTTGTGGCACGCTCGCATGACAGGCGCCTAGCCGGGCCACAACGCCATCTTATTGGTCGATGATTCCGGATCAGATTTCGTCTGCCTGAAAGGTCTGGTACGTTTGATGCCCATTGTACTAAAACATTTGTATTGGGGGGTTATGCATGTCTCCCGCCGGCGGGCAATTGCGACCTCCGGGCCTTTACGGCGACTGATTCGAAGGACGTTGCTTCCGGAAGTTGTGCGGTTTCGGACGTATTGCTCGCGTCGGCCGCGGTGACGGCGATCCCACACGCTTCGAGGGAAAACTCTCCGCAAGTACCACAAGAGATCTACATTGCGCCGACGGAAACACGAAGCACTGGCGGCTCCGCTCACTGGTTGAGTTGTAGTGCATTGCACATCAGCGTTGTATCGGTATAGCAAATGGCGGCGGCGGCGGCGGCCAACATGTGGAAACGCGATTTTGACAGCCCGGAGAACATTTGCGATACAGCGGAGAAGCTCCGTCTAACGAATGATAGACCAGCAGCGGAGTGCGCGAGCTGTTCTCGCATGTAGTGATGATAGAAGGCGATGCGACGCGGCAAACATATGGCACCGTCCCGGACCGTCGAGTTTGAGTCCGAGTCAACAATCCAACCGTGGGAAACGGATAATCATCAGGTCAGCTTCCAAGGACTTGGAGTAATTCGCGGCACAAAGACGGTGAGCCGTGGCAAAGGCTCCGAATGGCGGGTTCGCCATGGGATGAATCGCGAGATTGAGACGCGGCGCGAGGCCCGGCGTCGTGGCCATGACGTCAACGCCAGTGGAGGGGGTTCTTCTTCATCCTAGAGTCGTTTCTGCAATCCCTGGGTCCTTGGGCGCTCTCGGGAGGGTCCAACCCCGCACGCTGTGCTGCCAGCAGGCCCTGTCTAGGACCGGGGGTAAGAGTTCAAACAAGGACAGTGACGGCATCGTGTCCCGCTTCGGGAGCGACATTCTCAGGGGGGTTCTGTTTGACAGTACCACGGCAGAGAAGAGTTCAGCAGAAAAGATTGTCATTGCGTATGTACTCTTCGAGGCGGCGTCGCTGGGCAGGGCGGGCGATGACATCAGTGCAGAGAATAATGGTTTCCACTGACAATGCCTACCCGCAATACCTCATGCACCACCGTGGGGGGGGGGGTTGGACAAGGGCTGAACGTGTCAGTTGAATGCAGCGGGAGGCAAGGAATCCGGAAGTCTGGGAGAGCTTAACGGTCTCAGGGCCCCGACGTCGCTGAACGATAGCGTTTTAGGCTTCCTAGTAACAACTGCCCTACGTAAAGCACTCTAAATCAAGGTACTAACCGGGCTGCGGCGCAGGGGTTGCTAGGCAAAATGTCTTTGATGTGCTGCCGTGTGGTTGCGGACGAGCTTCCTTTGGTGAGAATGACGCTGCTGAGTGTTGAACCTCCAACGTCACCAACGACGATCTCTTTGAGTCCCTTATTCGTGCGGCACTGCAGAACGCAACTTCCACCTCGGTAGGAGGATCACCTCCTTTTATTGATTTAACTTTTTCATATTAAAATTTTTAAAACTTTAGTACCCAAGGATTCCACGGCCGGACTCATCATCGCCTAGAGCGGCGGCGTGCTGGAGGATTCCAAGACCGCCGGACGCTATGTTGCGTCGCGTGATGCTTACAGGCAGGGCGGTGTTGCTGGTGCTGATGTAATCGGAGGCGTCTCCGGCCGAGCATGGCCCCTCGAAACTAGACATTAGACATTGACGAAGATTGGGCAGCCCTGCGCCGTCGAAAGCTTTTGAACCGTGGCTGCGGCTGCGCGGATCTTAGGGAACAGTGACTGGATCGCAAAGCCCCATTGGAGAAAAGAACACGCAATAAACTTTCGCGTCCTTGCTCTGCAGAGGACCGGGACAAGGCTGGAGGCCTCGGACCTCTTGCTCCGGCCGGCCTTCTGCACGACCGCGCCCTTTCCGGTTCGCTTTGCAAAGAAAAACCAGCAAGCAGGTGGAAAAGCAAGTACATAGTAAACGGGGGCAGGCCGTGCTGTTTTGCCGTCCCGTCGCTGCTGCGTTGAAACGCCGCCAGAAGCTTCGGTGGGGGAATTTGTGCCGGAATCTAATCGGAAACAAGAGATCGAGAAGGATTTCTTATCACGGCAATGCCTTTGTGCGGCGCGAAACGGAATTATCAAACGGTTCAGCGGGGAGGGTGTGAAGTGTTGCGCGGGATGCGAGGCGGATGACAGGACGACAGGTTGCCAAGAAAAAGCAGGAAGCAGAGACCGAAAGAAAGAAAATAAGAAAAGGCCGAGCATGGGTTCGTTTCCTTGATTTTCCTTCTTCCATCTTCTTTCCCCCCGTCACCCCCCTCTCGAATTCGGCATGTTCGGCCGGGGAGTGTTTATGCAACTTTTGTCCCTACCCTGGTAGCGACCGGCCAACGATCGGGCGGATCGGGAGAATCGGGCGCCATCGGACGGGATTAAGAGAGGGGCGCGGCGGGCGGAGAAGTGGGGTTTGCGGGCCCCGTCATGCCCCCGTCGGCACCTTCGGTGGCACCTTGAGGAACTTTGTTCGCATTCGAAGTTTGGGAGCCTCGGTCTCCTTTTCAGCACGACGACTGGGTCGCGATTTTCTAGAATTGTCTCCCTTGGCCTCTGAAGCTGTCATGGACGAGCGCAACGACTTTCTGTTTTTATCGACGTGCCCGGCCTGCGCACCTGCGGGTTGTGGGGAAGAGGGGTCGGATGTCCGGTGCTCGGGCTGCGCTGATGCCAGAGGAGGGGCCATGTCACGGTTTTGCTTCGGGAGGAACACCAGCCGCGAGTCTTATTTTGGCTGCGCTGCGAAGCACGGCGGGCTGGAGGGAGGTGACGATCACGAAGGGACGAACTCTGTGGACAGTTTGGGCCTGTGCCGTTCGGCCTCCCCAACTAGGGGCGGTGCGGTTTCGGTTGGGGGGTTGAGAGGTGAGCTCGGGGACCTGCTCGAGGCTGCGTCGAGCGCTGGTCCGCATCGGTTACGGGTGGGAATGTCCGAGTTGACGCTGCCGGGGCGAGCTGGGGATGGGAAAAACGGTTCCCATGGCATGGCCTTTTGACAACGTGACAACGTGGGAGAGAGGGGTGAGCTCAGAAGGTTGACCGATGACATTGCCATGGTTGAATGTCGATGGCAAACCCCCCGACTTTGAAATATGGCATTTCGACGCCTCCCCTCCACCGAGAAGGGCTGGGTTTTGGATCTGTTCACGTTGCAGAACCCTCGACGGCTCAAGACACAGGTGCACGGGGGACGAAACGTTGGGAAACGTGGCTTGCTTGGAATTCGTAGATGACTGTGACTCTGAACGCCGTACCTGATCAATGTGGCTTGCCATGACCTCGCGCCGTGCAGAGATGACTACAAAGGAAATTGCCGCTCATGGACCCCAAGTCCCATGAGAGGATATGTGCCGGATGAGTATCTACTCCTTCTTCTCCTTGCCGTCGTCCTTGGACTCGGACTCGGAATCCGACTTGGACTCGTCCTTCTCCTCCTCATCTCCCTCCGTCTCTTTGTCTTTCTTGTCCTCTTTCTTGTCAGCACCCTTCTCTTCCTTCTTGTCCTTGCCCTTGGACTCGCCCTTCTTGGCGCTCTTCTTCTCCTCCTCCTTGCGCTTTTTCTCCTCGGCCTTCTTCTTCTTCTCTTCTTCCTCCTTCTCCTTCCTCACACGCTTCTTCTCTTCCTCCTCGAGCTTCTCCCAGTCCTGGGACTCGTCGCTCTTGCCCTTGTGCATGCTCTCGGCCAGGCCTTCACCGATGTGGGGCTGTGCGTTGCCAATCTTGCTACGGCCGACCAGGCTGACAAAGATAGAGGCGCCGACAATCGCCGTCAGGACGAAGCGGTACACTCCGTACCACTGGGGAGTCCAGCCCTTGTTCTTGGCGCGAGTGTCTGCGAGGTACAGGAAGGTGAAGGCAGCGAACTGCGAGGTGAGGGCGTATTCAATGGGCATGAGAAGCGAGGGCCAGGCCACCATGGGCGCGAGCACTCCCATCCCGTAGCGAAAAGGCGTCCGGCGGGGGTGCGGTGTCTTCTCGGTATACTCCATTCCCTGTGGTAGCATGTCGTCAGTAATGTGGCTCGGCTGGCAGCGATGGGCGAGTTTCTCATCTTACCCAGTGGACGGCTCCGAGGAATGAGATGATGATCGCGCCGTATCCGAGTTGGATGGGCTCGAGCAGGTTCAGCCAGTACTGTGCCGACTCATGGTTCATGTAAATGTGGTTTGCAAAGGCCGACGTTGAGGGCCATTCGACGTTGAGATCCCAGCTGAGGTAGACTGTGCTCAGTGATGTCGCAAGGTAGGGAAGAGTCCCGGCAAGGCCGAGCGCGTAGGGTTCCCTGGGAACCTCGCTGAGGTTGAACGTGTCCTTGACAATGTTCTGCCGGCACTTGGTTAGCGAGTCTTGAGTATGACGGCCAAGAGACGGAGACCTTACCACTTCCTTCTTCAAACCTCCCGTGAGGTTCTCGTCATTCTCGGGGTTCGCTGGCGCAGGCTCCCAGAAGCGTCTCGTAGATGACTCGGTGGAAACCTCTTCCGGGCGCGCCTCGAGCTTCTTCTTGGCGATCTCCTTCTCGGCTTTCTTGTCGATCTTATCGTAGGGAGAGTTTGTGTATCGTGCTTGGAGAGACAAGGGAGTTAGGCGAGTAGCCTGGAGGGCTAACGAGGGCTTCCTGGAGCCCTGCAGGGCACCAGGTGAAGCTCTCGTCGAGAACGACGTCGCGGGGACTGTCGTGGGAGCTGCCGCCGAACGCGGAGCAAGGCGCAGAAGTTGTCGCGAGTTGCGAAGCATCGTGAAGCTGTCTGGCGGGTGTTGGCGGAGTGGAGATGTTCTGACGTAGTCAATCGGGAGCTGCGGTGTCAATTGTGCTCTCAGGCTTGTTCCAGCGTCGCACAGTAGTCCTAGGAGTACCTTGGAGATTGTTGTTCAAGCTTTGGGTTGATTTTGCAGCTATGAGAGTTGGGCCAAGTGCTGAGAGGCTTGGGATTTATTTGCGTCTCAGAAGGGCTGCAGATTGCCTCGAATTGATGTCAAGCAATGAGGAGCCAAAACCAGGTGGGTTAACAAAGCAAGGCACGCATTACGCAGCACACAATACGCAGCATCCTTTCTATCCTCCTCCTCTCGTCCACTAACATCGAGGCAAGGCCAACGCCATCGAGGTGCTGGAGCTGCAGCTGCCGGCTAGTGACGTAGTTGTGGAGACCTCTTCCCATGTCCACGCCCGGGCCAGACACTTCGTATTGGACGAACCAACTCTGAAAGTGGGGTGGTGCTAGAGAAAGATGGCCCAAGCTTCTCCCGTCCGTGCCGTTGCCGACGTTCACGCGACAGAGGGTTGGTTCAAGGCATGGTACGATGGACGAGAGGAGCATCTTGATAATGGCCACTAAATACGAAAGCGAGCTTTCCTACGCATGTAGAAAGCTTCAAAGCCTCTGATCTGCATTCCACGGAGATTTGAAAGATTTCATGGTAATTATACAGGTGCAAGCTCCTCAGAACACATTCGAGTGTCCTACTCTCCCTTGAAGACTGAATTTGACAAGGTACGTACTCAAGAGACTAACCGCTTCGGGTCGTGATGTAGGTAGACCCACCCCTTCCGTGGCTCGAAGCGGCCAGCAGCCACAGCCTGAACCGAGCTGTCGACCTGTTTTTGGCACTTTGGCACCACGACAGCTGCGGGGGAGGAAATGGACCATCAGGCAGCGTCATCATGCACAAATCAGTCCCATCCAGCCCAGAGTTCCAGACCAAACCCCCCCAACACCAACCCTGACGACCCAAGTACCAAGCATAACGTCGACTGCTTATGATCGAGTGTGCAACCTGTCAATCCCTTAGTTGATTCTCTAGATTGACTTGCCTTCCCATACTGCACGACTTGGCGTATCGACAGCCAGTTCCCCTACGATTGCTACTTTCGGAGCCACGGCAGACGCCACACACCTTTCGTATTCCCGATCAATCTCAACTCTCAACACCGCCAGATACCCATTGCCAGGTTTTTTTTTAACGACGATCCCGACACGACTGAGTACCCACGAACTCCATCTCTCACCTCAATCTCGACCTCGCGCCACGCCCACTTTGATGACGGCAGTGCCCCTCCGCCAACATTTCCGACCCCCGCGCGCGTGGTGATCGAGCTTCCCGACTGCCCCCAGTCTCCTCCCTGCCCCATGCTTCGAGCCGCTCATACACGATAGAACCTCAACACCGAGTCTCCCTCGCCAGGGTAACGGCACCATACAGACAAGATGTTGGAGGGACTCGTTGCCGGCCTGCTCAACAGGTTCCTGGGCATGTACGTCAAGAACTTTGACCCCGCACAGCTCAAGGTTGGGATCTGGTCTGGCGATGTCAAGCTACGGAACCTCGAGCTTCGGCGGGAAGCCCTCGACCAGCTGAAGCTGCCCATCAACGTGATGGAAGGCCACCTCGGCGAGCTCACTCTCATCATCCCGTGGTCCAACTTGCGCGGCGCACCCGTCAAGGTCTTTATCGAAGATGTCTTCCTGCTGGCCTCGCCCAGGGAGGAAGCCGCCTACGACGAAGAAGAGGAGGAGCGCAGGAAACAACGCATAAAGATGGAGAAGCTCGACTCGGCCGAGCTGCTCAAGGAGAGGTCTCAAGAAGGCATGAGCCAAGAGGAGCAGAAGAAGAGCCAGAGCTTCACTCAGAGCCTGGTCACCAAGATCGTCGACAACCTGCAGGTCACGATCAAGAACATTCACGTCAGATATGAGGACGCCATCTCCGCGCCTGGCCATCCCTTTGCCCTCGGCGTGACACTCGAGGAGTTCAGCGCCATCAGCACCGACGGCCAGTGGAAGCCCACCTTTATCCAGGATTCCGCGAAGAGCACCCACAAGCTCGCAACCCTTGGCGCGCTCGCTGTCTACTGGAACACGGACACAGAGCTGCTGGGTCCCGGACGAGAGGTCGACACAGGCGGAAAGCCTCCCATGCCACATGACGAGATGGTTGACAAGTTCAAGAGTTTGATCGGGTCAACCGAAGACACAGAGCTCAATCACCAGTTCATTCTGCGCCCCGTCAATGGAAAGGCAAAGATTGTCCTCGACAAGACCGGAGACGTTCATATCCCGAAAGCCAAGGCGAGCTTGCTATTCGAAGAAATCGGCCTGGTCATTGATGACGACCAATACCGCGACGGCCTAATGATGGTGGATCTTTTCCACTACTTCATCCGCCACCAAGAATACAAGAAGTTCCAGCCCAAGGGAGTCACGCCCAAGGAAGACCCGAGAGCCTGGCTCAAATTTGCCGGCGAAGCTGTGCTCAGCAAGATACACGAGAGAAACCGCAGATGGTCCTGGGACTACTTCCGAGAACGGCGTGACGATCGCAAACGCTACATTGAACTCTTCAAGAAGCGGAAACAACAGCAGCAGCTCAATGCCCAAGAAAGCGAAGAACTCAATAAGCTCGAGTTCAAGCTCGACTACGAGGACCTGCGGTTCTGGCGGTCTCTGGCCCGTAACCAACTGAAGAAGGAGAACGCTGCTGCCCTCAAGAACCAGCCTCCCAAACAGGAGCAGCAAGGTTGGCTGGCATGGGCTTGGGGCAGCGGCCAGAAACAGCAGGAACAGCATGCAGAGGACGACGAAAATACGCAGATCACCGAAGAGCAGCGCAAAGAGCTGTACGATGCCATCGAGTTTGACGAAAAGACAGCGTTGGCCGAATCAGTGGACATCCCCCGAGACTCGATTAAGATGCAGGTCGAGGCATGGTTGAGCACCGGAAGCTTCACGTTGAAGAAAAGCCATAACGGCAAGCGCAGCGACCTTCTCAGTCTTCATTTTGATGTTTTTAAAGCCAAGGTTCTACAGCGCCCCGATTCCTTCCTCGCCGATCTCAGTCTCGGTGGTCTTCGTGTCAACGATGGAACAACGCCCGATACATTGTTCCCTGAAATCGTCAGGGTCAAGGATGCCCCTGATACCCACGACCAGAAGCGACTCACCATTGAGGAACTCGAGGAAAACGACGACGAGCCCTTCTTTCGTTTTGAGGTTGAGCAGAACCCCATTGATCGTGAAGGAGACATCGCCCTTAGCGGATCGCTCAAGCCCCTGGAGATCGTGTGGAACCCGAACTTCGTGGTTGGCGTTGCAGACTTCTTCCGTCCACCAGAAAGACACATGGAATCCATCACAGCGCTGATGGAGACTGCCGGTGCTACTGTAGAGACGTTCAGAGAACAGACTCGCGCTGGTCTTGAGTTTGCACTCGAGGAACACAAAACCATCAATGCCCAGCTCGACTTGCAGGCTCCGCTCATTATCGTGCCAGTCAGCATTGCCGTCAGGGACTCCACCTGCTTGATTCTGGACGCCGGCCATATCAGTGTTAACAGCGAGCTGGTTGACCAGGACACAATGAAACAGATCCAGTCCAAGCAACGACAATCGTACACGGACGAGGACTTCAAGCGTCTCGAGTCTGTCATGTATGACAAGTTCTTGGTGAAGCTTTCCTCTACACAGGTGTTGATAGGCCCATCCATCGACGTGACGAAAGCTCAGCTTTCGAAGAAGGATAATACGCAACATCTACACGTTGTGGAAGAAATCAACGTTGACTTCGTCGTCGAAACTTCCATCCTCCCCAAAGCCCCGAACCTGACGAAGCTCAAAGTCTCCGGCCATCTTCCCATGCTCCATGCTACCGTCTCAGATTCAAAGTACAAGAACCTGATGCGAATCATCGATGTCGCCATTCCCAAATTTGGTCAGGGTGAACAACAGGAACAGATCAAAGACTCCCAAGGACAGCCAGTGACAACTCGTCCGCGTGGCTTGAGTACCGCCTCGAGTCGGTCGCGGTCACGCAAGGAACCCAGTCGTCGCAAATCGTCACAGTTCCCATTCATGCAGTCGCAGACCGCCATTGTCATCGACGACGACGATGATGACCACGACGAGTTCGAGGACGCCGACGGCGGTAGGGACAACAAGGAACAGCTCAAGTTACAGCAGCGTTCTTTCGAGCTTAAATTTAAGGTGGATACTCTCAAGGGATCTCTGTACCGAAGCGACCCAGACAAGAAGAAGCCCGATCAGTTGCTCGTTGAATTGGTTGCAGAAAACTTTGACCTTCTCTTCTACCTGCGCCCATACGACATGAACGCCGAGGTTTCGCTGGGCTCCGTCACGATGGATGACTTTGTCGACAACCCTTCAGCAGATTTCAAATCAATTGTGTCGTCTGGAGACGTCGAGGATCGCGAGCAGAATCGCAGCCTTGTCAGTGTCAAGTTCACCCGGGTCAACCGCTTGTCGCCAGAGTTTATGCCAGTGTATGAGGGCGTGGAGACAAACGTTACCGCTGCAATTTCCACAATCAACCTTATTGTGACTAGAAAGACACTTCTCACGCTTTTGGATTTTATCCTAGCAACTTTCACTGGAAATAACAACGAAGCAGCAACACCGCAGGAACAGAAGGCCATTTCGGACTCGGACGACGACGACGAAGAAGTCGAGATAGCAGTCGATGCCCCGCCAGAAGACGCTCCAGCAAACACAGGCTCCATCAGAGTCAAGGTGGACTTGAAGAGTATCCGGATGATCCTGAATAACGATGGGATCCGCCTGGCTACCCTGTCATTCAATCATGCTGACGTCGGAGTTTTCCTTTTGGGCAAAACCATGCGTGTGAATGCAAAGTTGGGCAATCTCAACCTAGTCGACGACATCAACCAGGGCGTCTCGGAGGAGTCCAATCTGAGGCAACTCATTTCCATCCAAGGCGACGAGCTTGCCGACTTCCGTTACGAGACGTTCGATGCGACCAACAAAAAGGCGTATCCCGGATACGATTCCTCAGTCTATTTGAGGGCTGGCTCCGTCAAGCTTAACTTTCTCGAAGAGCCTTTCAGAAAGATCATTCAATTCCTCGTCAAGTTTGGCAAGATGCAAGCCATCTACAATGCCGCTCGTCAAGCAGCGGCGTCGCAAGCCAACCAGATCCAACAGAGCACGAGCAAGTTAAAGTATGATGTTGTGGTCAAGACACCGATTGTTGTTTTCCCTCGGGTTGTTACCCAAGGACAAACCAAGCGGGATGTCATCACTGCCTACTTGGGTGAAATCTATGCTCAGAACAAGTTTGCCCCATTGGATGATTCTGAAGACTCTCAGATAGCGACAAAGATCTCTGCCGGAATCCGCAACATTCGTCTGACATCCGACTTCAATTACCCTGGCGATCTTTCCGAAGAGCTAGAGCTGATCGACAAGGTTGATCTTGGCTTCAACGTCACTTACGCTGAGCACCAAGACGGCAAAAAGCGACCCGAGCTTGAGATTGAAGGCAGCATGTCTGACTTCAATCTGCGGCTTACCCAGTTTCAACTCAGGTTCTTGATGGAGATCTCAAAGGCTGTCCCCGCCGCATTTGCTGCCGACTCGGAAGAGCAAGATCAAGAGGCTGAGCGCGAAGTCGATAAAGACACACTGCAGAGAGCTAAGTCTATGCCCATTGACAAGAGCTCAAGTGATGAGCAGAAAGAGGTTGATCTTGGTCCTGAGCTATCCCCCAAGAACCAAGCATGGACAAAACTCGACCTTGTCTTCCAGGTTAACACCATTGGCATGGAGCTATTACTTGCCCCCGGGGAGAAGCCCGTTGGCAAGCTAGAGGATGCCAGCTTGTCCCGGTTCTCATTAGATGGTACCAAACTAAAGACACGCATGCTCAACGATGGTTCTCTCGAGGGCGAATTCCTGATCCACTCATTTACAATTTACGATAGCCGCCCTCGTGAAACGAACAAGTTCCGCCGGATCATGACATCCTCCAACAAGGAGGTACAGCAGCTGATGGCTAGCATTACGATGTCAGGGGGCCAGGAGAGGAGCCTCATTGCTATTGTCACTATCGACAGTCCGCGCATCATCTTCGCACTTGATTACCTTTTCGCCATTCAGAACTTTGTCATGGTCGGCCTACAACCAGAGGAACCTTCGCCGGCTGATGACGAGTCACTGCTAGAGACGCCAGAGGAGTCTGACATTGACACTGATTCTATGCAAGTCACTTGGTCCAACAAAGCCAAGTCACAGAAGAGCAGCAGTGATGAGATCGAAGAGCCCCAGGGAGAAGCCAACGACAAGCCCCAAAGCACCCTGAGCATTGCGTATAGGGTAAACATTGTGGATGCACAAGTCATATTGATTGCAAACCCCCTTAGCGCCAGCTCCGAAGCCATCGTACTTGGCACCAAGCAGGTCTTGCTTTCTCAACAACATGCCCTGACCTTTCAAGTTTCCGAGATTGGCATGTTCCTTTGCCGAATGGATCGGTTCGAAGACTCACGCCTCCGACTCATCGACGATTTCTCCGTCCAAATGTCAATGGATAGTTCGAAACCCAACATTACGAGCATTCATGCAGACATTGAACCTTTGATTCTACGACTCTCCCTGAGAGATATTCTACTCGCTCTTCAAATCGCCAGCAAGGCTACTGAACTGTCGGACCAACAACAAAAGGAGCAGGACAACAAGAAGTCTGCTTCCGCTGCAGATGAGAAAGCGAAGCAACTTCGTCAGGCTGGTATCAAGCAGCGAACGGCCAGTGGTAAAGGACCATCAACCATGGCGAACAAGACCGTTGTGTCCAAGACCGCCAAGGTAGCGGCGTCTCAAGCGAAACAAGATCAAGAAGACCCGCATGGCACAGCTATCCAAGCCCGCCCGAAACGTCACGAGGAACTCTCAGCCACCATTGAGGGTATTCGTGTTGTTCTCATTGGCGACGTCCATGAGCTTCCCATCCTCGACCTGGGTATCAAAAGCTTCACTGCCACGGCTGAAGACTGGTCTTCCAACCTCAAGGCCGAGACGGCTATCGACCTTTACACAAATGTCTACAATTTCTCCAAGTCAGCATGGGAACCCTTATTGGAACCTTGGCAGGTCGGTTTCGGGATCGCGCGGGAGCAGCAGTCAGGCCTGCTGTCCATCGACGTTGCGTCCAAGAAAGTCTTCGATGTCACAATCACAACTGCCACTATTGCGCTGGCGTCGAAGTCTTTCGCCTTTCTCAGCAAAGACGAAGATGTTCTCGGCAAGCCACGTGGTGTCGATGCCCCGTATCGCATCCGAAACTACACTGGTTTCGATGTAGTGGTACAGTCCAAGAGCACGATAACGGACGACAACATGACAGCCCGCCTCGAAGATGGAGAGGAGGCGCCCTGGAGCTTTGAGCCCTGGGAAAAAATGCGAGAAAACCTTTCTACGGAAGGCAGCACCGGCAGCGTGGGAATCCATCTGGAGGGCAGTGGCTTTGACGCGGTTAAGAACGTCAGACTGAACCGTGAGGGTGAGGCGATCTATGGCCTGAAGCCCAAGACTGACAACATTCTGCATCGCTTGCTTGTCGAAGTCACCTTGGGAAAGGACAACGTCAAATACGTCACTCTACGATCGCCGCTCGTGGTTGACAACCTCACCCAAATCCCCGTCGAGCTGGGTGTGTACGACGCCCAAGAGGGCCACCTGCTCAAGATTGAGAAGATTGCCCCCGGAGAGAGCCGACCCGCTCCGGTGGGAGCTGTGTTCATGAAGTCCTTGCTCGTGCGACCCGACTCGGGCTTCGGGTATGCATGGTCTTCTGAGACCCTGTGGTGGAGAGATCTCTTGAAGCGACCTACACGGACGATGGTCTGCAAGGGAGAAAACGGCGATCCGTTCTATTTCCAGCTCAATGCTACGTTTGACAGATCGAATCCGCTGACCAAGTAAGTACTTTCGCTTTATTTGTTGGGTATCCGCTGACCACTCAACCAGGAACTATCCGTACATGCGTATCAAGCTGTCGCCGCCAGTGATTCTCGAAAACTTACTTCCGTACGACTTCAAGTACCGCATTTACGACAAGAACACAAAGAAGGACTGGGCAAACTTTCTTCGCAAGGGTGGCCTAAGTCCGGTCCACGTCGTGGAGCTGTCTCACCTCCTTCTTCTCAGTATCGACATGCAGGATACCGTATTTAAGCCCAGCGACTTTGCAATTATCAACGCCGGGTCGTCAGATGACTTCAAAAAAGAAGATCGGCTTCTTTGCAAGGATGCCGACGGCCTGCAGCTTAATCTTAAGCTTCACTACCACAAGGTTCCAGACGGCGGTGGGGCCTTCCGGGTGACCGTCTACAGTCCTTACATCATCTTGAACAAGACCGGGCTCGACCTTCAGATTAGAGCCAAGGGTTTCCTTCAGGGCGCGCGGCCTGCAGCTGGCCAGTCAACTCTGTCTAACAGGTCCAGATCCGACAGAGATCGTCCCAAGGCCACCCCGTTCATGTTTTCATTCGGCAATGAAGATCACAGAAATCGAGCGTTATTGCAGATTGCTGACTCTGAGTGGAGCAAGCCGCAAAGTTTTGATGCTATCGGTAGTACAACAGAAGTGGTACTGCCGTCACCCTCCAGGAACACCGAAGTGCACATCGGCATTACGACTGAGGCTGGAGAAGGCAAGTACAAGATGACCAAGGTCGTTACTCTGGCGCCGAGGTTTGTCCTGGAAAACAAGCTCGGAGAGGAGATCAACGTCCGAGAGTCCAGCTCATCAGGCTTCATGACACTAAAGCCTAGCGCCCACCAACCACTTCACTTCATGCAGAAGACGGCTGTCAAGCAGCTTTCTCTTTGCCATCCGGGAATGAATAATCAATGGACTTCGCCCTTCAACATCTCGGATATCGGCACTACTCATGTCAAGATTGCCAAGGCAGGTCAACGCCAACGTTTGATTCGCGTCGAGACTTTGATGGAAGGTGCTACCATTTTCTTGCACCTCAGTCTGGAGACCAAAAACTGGCCGTACCAGATGAGAAATGAGAGCGATACGGAATTCACGTTCTATCAGGCCAATCCCAGCTTGGATGATGACGGAGTTGAAGACAGATCAGGCTGGAGGCCCATCAAGTATAGACTGCCGGCCAGAAGTATCATGCCCTATGCCTGGGACTTCCCCGCTGCCAAGTTCCGCGAGATCATCATCAACGCCCACGGCAAGGAGAGACACGTCAAGCTGGCCGAGATCGGCAACCAGATTCCGATGAAGTTCACGACCAATTCCGGTCAACAAAAGATCATTGACATCAACGTAGCCGCCGATGGCCCTACGCAGACTCTGATTCTATCCAACTTCCGGCAATCGAAGAGTCTGTACCGACAGAAGTCAAAGTCTGGCTCCCGCACAAGCACCGATGGCTTTGAAGTCAAGGATCAGGAGACGACTGCAACTTTCCGAGCCCAGCTGAAGCTCTCAGGCATTGGAATTTCACTTATCAACTCTCAGCTCAAGGAACTTGCCTACGTCACCTTCAGGGACGTCTCACTTCGTTACCACGACTCTCCTCTCCAGCAAACTATCAGCTTCTCGGTCAAGTGGATCCAGATTGACAACCAACTGTACGGCGGCCTCTTCCCGATGATTTTGTACCCTAGCGTAGTCCCGAAGAGGGCCCAGGAGGTTGACGCGCATCCCTCGATCCACGCCATGGTCACTCGGGTGAAGGACGATTCATACGGTGTGCTTTACATCAAATACGCCACACTCTTGATGCAGCAAATGACGATTGAACTCGACGAAGACTTCGTTTATGCGGTTCTGGATTTTGCAAATATTCCTGGAGCCGCCTGGTCCGATACCAACGAAGAAGGCAAGCTGTGTGACGAGGAGTTGGACATTCCTGAGCCGCAACAGCAGCAGTCCGGTCAGGACATCTACTTCGAGCTGCTCAACATCCAGCCCATGCAACTTGATCTGTCCTTCATGCGCACGGAACGAATTAATGCTGAGGACAAGACATCGTCGCGAAACCCTCTCATGTTCTTCCTCAATGTCATGACCATGGCCATCGGTAACGTCAATGATGCACCCATCCGTCTAAACGCTCTCATGTTAGACAACGTCCGCGTCTCGGTGCCTGCTCTGACGCAGAACATCTCGAGTCACTACAGCCAAGAGGTACTCTATCAGATTCACAAGATCCTTGGCTCTGCCGATTTCCTCGGTAACCCAGTCGGTTTGTTCAACAACATCAGCTCTGGCCTAACAGATGTGTTCTACGAACCCTACCAAGGGCTGATTCTTTCGGACAAACCCGAAGATTTTGGTATCGGTGTTGCAAAGGGAGCTGCGTCGCTCGTCAAGAAGTCTGTCTACGGTTTCTCAGATTCTTTCTCTAAGTTTACTGGCAGCTTGTCCAAGGGTCTAGCGGCTGCAACTCTCGACAAGCAGTTTCAGGATCGTCGTCGTATTACGCGCGCACGCAACAGGCCCAAGCATGCTCTCTATGGCGTCACCACCGGCGCCAACTCACTCTTCACGAGCGCCGCATCCGGTGTGGGTGGACTTGTGCGCAAGCCACTTGAAGGGGCAGAGCAAGAGGGCGCACTGGGATTCTTCAAGGGTGTTGGAAAGGGCGTCATAGGATTTGCGACTAAGCCCGCAATCGGTGTTCTGGATATGGCCTCCAATGTTTCTGAAGGCATCCGCAACACAACGACGGTCTTTGACGGCTCAGAGCTTGACCGTGTTCGACCTGCTCGGTTCGTGCCTTCCGACGGCATTGTGCGACCCTACAACGCTCGGGAAGCACTCGGACAGTCATGGTTGAAGCAAGTTGATAACGGCAAGTACTTCAACGAAAACTACATTGCTCACCTTGAGCTACCCCGCGAAGACATGGTAGTCATGGTCACATACGCCCGGATCCTGCTTATTCGCAGCCGGCGTTTGACTTCTGAGTGGGATGTGCCACTAAAAGATGTCCAAACCATTGCAAAGGAGCGGACAGGTCTGAGCCTGACCCTAAGAGGCGGCACAAACGGGCCATTTATCCCTGTCGGCGATGAAAGCGGCCGCGCCTTCTTGTACAAAATGGTGGCCGTCGCCGTAGAGGAGTTCAACAGGCGATTTAGAGGATTGGAGTGAGGAGCAAGACATGACGAGAGGTTGGAATCGGACAAAAGGTGTAACCAGGGCTGAAAACACGAGTAGCCCTTAAACCGATGCACCTTTGCTTTTCTATATAATTACTTCCTTTTCAGTTGAGGCCTAGAAGCATAGCCTCGCGATTCCTTAGCAAGTATATATTAGTCGACGTACAAGAACTGCATTTGCCCCTGATTTGAGTACACTGTCAGAAGTCAATAATTTAACGATCGAGATGATCAACCACTTTCATCATCAGCTTGCTAGCCTTCATATCCTAGTTTTGCAAGTCAAGGTTGTATAGAAGGATAAGTTATAACTCAGATCCCGCGTACCTTGACACTATACGTTGGAGTTGATGTTGAAGGAATGTGGGTGTATTATCTGTAGAAGTGACTAAATAGAAGAAACGCCAGAGTAAAGGAAGCCCAAATGAATCGCCGTAGTGCTATGATCAAATTCCACCATGCAATGCAATATAATCAACCTTCCATCCTTCCGAGCCTTCAAAACGCCCTGGAATTGTGTATCCAGCTACCTCCGAATTCGACTCATGATTTAGTTGGAAGGGCAGTAGCCAATGGTGCAAGCATCCTGCTTGCAGCAACCGCGGAAGCCGTTGGAGCAAGACTGGAAGAAACCGGTACCGGGAGCGCAAACAGTAGGATCCTGTCGCTTCTCGGAGGTGGAAGGGCAGTAGCCGAGAGTGCAAGCATCAGACTTGCAGCATCCGCGGAAGCCGTTAGAGCAAGACTGGAAGAAACCAGTACCGGGGGCACAGACGGTAGGGTCAGCGTTGCCATCGCCGTTATTGTTACACTTGGCCTCCGGGGTGGGAGTCGGGGTGGTCTTGGGGGCAGCCTTAGTTACGGTCTCGAAGGCCTTGATGTCCGGGCAGTAACCAATGGTGCAGGCGTCGGACTTGCAGCAGCCGCGGAATCCATTGGAGCAAGACTGGAAGAAGCCAGTGCCTGGAGCACAGACGGTCGGATCGGTGGGCTGCCAGTGATTCGAGTGTGCCGTTGTAGCGGGGGTGGTCTCAGCGGGGGGGTTGTTGGAGGTGCCGGTCACGTCGGGGCAGTAGCCGATGGTGCAAGCATCGGATTTACAGCAGCCGCGAAAGCCATTGGCACAAGATTGGAAGAACCCAGTACCAGAAGCGCAGACCGTGTCGTCGCGCTTAGCGTCTTGAGGTGGAGCAGCGGCGGCAAAGCTTGCGGCAGCGGCAAAGAGGGTGAAGATGGTGGAGAAATGCATTGTGACTTTAGTATATGACTGAAGATGATATCAAACAGAAGACGACTGGTGTGAATATATTGAAGTGAATATGGTTTGGTTTGAACGATTGTCCCGAAGAAAGAGATACCGACAAAGGAAATAAGGAAATCACAAAAGGAAAAGGAGAAAAGAGAATTGTTGAGCTGTTGATGAGTTGATTGAGGTTCGTCGATGATGATGATGAGAACAGAAACCCATCTTGGAGAGGGTGATGAGGTTCATTTATAGATATCAAGACACAGCAACAAGATTGAAGATCCGTGTACTCGGGGACTATTTTCAGTACTACCCTGCTCTGCAGCTGACCATGATGTTCGGGAAGGATTTTGCTGCAGGCTGCATCTAGACAGCACACTCTGCTTTTGTGTAGCCGTGATAGTTACCCTTCATCCTAAGCCGAGTTTGGTGGTGTAAGTCGATAAGCATCCATCAGTTTGCTGCGCAACGACACCGCCCACTTGACTACCAGCGCAGTCAGTAATGCCAAGCTACGGAAGTGCGTTCGATGTAGGCCATTGGATAAATATTCTAATCCCTTGCGTCTCTGCAATCCTTCGCCTCTCCCCGGACTCGGATCCTTCCGAGCAAATAGGAAGCTGAGCATCATCCAAGCTGCTGCAGGGTGCAGTAGAAACAAGGCACTGTCAGCCCTGTAGAACCAAGCGGGATAAGTCTGCGCGCCGGGCTGAGCTGCAAGTCTTCCGCCTAGCATCCCGGGGCTGAAGTGGACAGCCAAGTAGGCGACCAAGCTGCATTGGGAAAAGTGAAGGCGGCGCAGTCGAGCTGTCAGACGTCAGCAAGCTGGCTTCAACTTGGACCTTGAGGCAATGCGACTAGTTCTTTTCCATCATGCTGACGGCACACATTTTGCGACAATGTGCGGTGAGCAGATGAATAGGTAGTAAGCTTATTCTTGGCTCGCGGAATTTGAGGTAGACTCAAGACATTGTCAGCCACGCAGAACCAAGCACGATATGCCACACTCTTACATGGGACACGGGGGCCAGAGTGGCCAACAGGATTGTTTTTGCTATTGCAAAGTGACATTCAAACTCAAGCAATATCGTAACCTAAGCGTTGGACCGGGGCGAGCAGAGGCGAAATTCTTGATGGAATCACACGGAAATCAGTTAGAGCGAGACCTGGGATTCGTATCTTTGCTTGCCTGTGAAGTGAAACGTCAAGGCACTAAATGAACAGAACCTTCCCGGCTGACCTTCCATTCTTTCCTCGGGCAACTATGACAACCATAGCCTTCGCCGGGTCTGGGGATCCCTTCTCCTCAGGTCGGCCCTCCCAAACACTAATGACGTTGAAGTCCGCCTCCCACTTACCTTCTGTGATTTTGGAGTCTTTGAACTCGTCGCCATCGACAGTAATAAATTGCCCCGAAACCTCTTCCTTTTGAACTCTGCCGGAGAGGCGAACCTTCTTGCCATCTTTCGCATCGAGCACTGTGGTATTGTCAACCACTAGTTCGGGAGGGATCAATCCCATCTTCGTCTCTCCCCCAACTAGCGAAATGGTGTCTGTTGCTAATGCCGGCGTCCTTGGGGGTGCTTGCCGCAAATGTCTCACCTTCTTAAACGCAAAGGCATAGCGTAATAGATTGTTGTCATCGTACGCTTTGGACGCAAAAGTGAGGTTGACTGGCATTCCCGTATCGGCCATTACCCCCATCGGCACACTAACCGTTGGGATTCCCAGCTGGCGGATCGCACAATTTCCGTTCGAGTAAAGGACACCATTGCGCCACGCTTCCGTCGCTGAAGCCTCGTTGACGTCCGCATCCGCTTTGCCCACGTTGCCGTTATACGGCCACACGATTGTGTCGAGGCCGAGAGCATCGAGCCAATCTTCGAAATCCGCTTTGCGTCTGGACTCGAGATCATGCAGATCCTTTCCCAGGCCTGGAATATCGTAAGTGGCAATGCGCTCGGCGGTGATGTGTGCGACGACATCTGTATGCCGGACGAGGGGGTCGTTCGAGTCATACTTGTCCGGGATTGATCCTAGTGGACGAGGGAAAATGGCTGCCGGGTCAACCTGTGAGAGACTGACTGCAACACTCGCATCTTTATTGTCGGCGAGGAAGTCGTCCCAGGCATATGCCATCAGTTGGCACATGTCAATATCGTTGCGATGGGGCGGCGCTGTGCCTTCTTTGCCGGCGGTATCGATGCCGTCCGATTCCGCCTTTTCGAACTTTGTAACGACGGGAAAATCGACTTCCTGAACGCTGGCACCAAGTCCTTCAAGGGTTTTCCGAGTGTCGCTCCAAAGATCAGTAATAGATTGGCGAGTGTATACTTTCCTGGCAGAGGGGTCTGTATCGATTTGGCCAATGTACATTTTGGGTACGCCAATCTTCTTGCCTGCCAGAGCCTTGAGGTCGGACAGCTCTTGATATGACTTTGGACGAACGGCGTTCACATCTGGCAGCTTAGTTCGCGCACCGGATCTTGATCGGCATCACTGTCTTGCCGATAGAGTCTTTGTGCGAGGTCACGGTCTTTGATCTCTTCTTCGCCCACAACCGCGGTACATATATGGGGCTGTACGTCTTCATCTTGTTCGGATCCAACTTCCTCGACCCGCTTGTTGCTGGGTGGTTCAACGATGCATACGGTTGGCGATGGACGATGAATTTTGGAAGCATCATTTGCGCTGTGTGCTTCATCATCATGTTTTTCTTCATGGAGGAGACCATCTACTTTCGCGACAATGTCATCCATGGCGAGGTCGCTAGTAGCGACAGCTCTGGTAGCCAAGCTTCGAAGGAGGCCAAGCACGATGCCAACTCGACAAAAGAGATTTCAGAATCAGCACCTAAAGCTCCAGCAACTGGTACATATGCCTTCTCATCTCCTCGGAATATTAACTCAGGATGGGGCAAGTATGGCTTGTTTAAAGTCCTCCCTGGAAGACCCAGCAACGTTGATATGCTCCGTATGGCCTACCGACCTGTCCTCATGGTCTTTCGATTGCCTACAGTCGCGTGGGGTGGTTTTCTCTATGACATCAACCTGGCATGGTACAATGTGTTGAATGGAACAGCTAGTCCGGTCCTGACAGGTAACCCATACAACTGGTCAGCCGCATTGGTGGGTTGCATCTACGCAGGTCCTATCATTGGAACAGCTGTTGCCTCGCTCTGGTCCGGAAACGCAGCGGATTGGATCACCCTTCAGCTTGCCCGACGCAACAACGGAATCCGCGAGCCTGAACACCGACTCTGGGTCTTAGCAGTTTCCGGCATCATATCCGCAGCCGGCCTTATCACTTGGGGTGTCGGTGCTTACCACAACGTACACTGGGTCGGTTTGGTTTTCGGGCTTGGCATGCTGACGTTTGGCGTTGTAACTGGTGGATCGATTGCCGTAAGCTACAATGTTGACTGTTTCTAAGAAATTGCAGGAGAGACCACAGTTTCCGTCATTTTGTTCAGGAATACGATCGGGTTTGGCTTCGGCTACGCCATCACACCTTGGTGAACTACGCAAGGACTACAGAACTGCTTTATTACTGCGGCCATGGTGTCTATGGCATGTACCTTCACATTCGTGATCATGATTATATACGGCAAACAAATCCGCCGGTGGTCCATTCCCGCTTATCAGAAGTACTTAGTTACCACGGTGGTTTTGCAGGAGTGAAGCAGACGGAACTAATTTCGAGACTAGCTGCGTCAGTTTCAGAGTGTAGGATCGGGTTATTGTTTACTTGTTTGGCAGCTATCAGAGCTATGAGATATAGATTCTTCGTAATACTTCTGTCTCCTTTCGAAAATGCGACGAACACTCAATTATTTTTATGTTACCAATACTCTACACAGCGTGCTTGAATGTCAATCCCATCCGGTAGGACTTTTGCCTTTTTCTTCAACGTTGAATAAGTCATGGAGTGATTTCTGCTAGCGCAAGGAGTCGTTGTGCTACTTCTGCTGCAGAGGGAATGTCGTGTTCCAAGTTTCCTACTAAATCTCCTAAAAACGTAATCAATCGTTTGGCTTCGGTTCCATATCGACCGTTATCGAAACCAGAGGCATTGCGGAGCATATGGCCGACACCAAGCAGTTGATGTACGATCTGACTGCTTGCGACCTTGAACCTGATGAGCGGCGCTTTGGTAACTTCTTCCAGAAAACTCTTCGCAAGAGCCATTACTTCATGGACAGGTGCTTGGCAGTAGAGCAGGGCCATGATGTTGACGAGTCTCTCCGTACAAGTGATCTGGACTGACATGTACTTGCAGCGGTTGCTTTGGAATCCGTCACCTGGCTCGGTTAAGCCAAGTAGTATGGGAGACTTGATGGCTCTAAGCTGAACTAAGCTGTTAAGCAGTGTCATAGGGGAGGGCTTGTCGTAAAGCACGGCCAGCAGTGCCTTGCGGTTTTTGCAGCCATGAAGGCTAAAGATGGCGTATTCCAACAACCGGAACAGGTCTGTGATGTAGTCCCAACCGGCTGTCCAAGCTTGCGTCTCAGGGTCCATGGCTGGGGTGATGCGGGGATAGAGGAGGGATACCTGTGATTCCGGCATCCGCACGACGTGTCCCAGTACGCATGCTGAGTGGACCTCGAGACGGTATGCACACCAGAAGAGCCGCCGCCGATCGTCAACCTTGGACGTGAGAATATCCTCCGGCCAGCGACTCTCGTCATGGAAATCGTTTTGAGCAACTGAAGCATGGTATTGTCCGAGATATCGATGGAGATCACTGTGATTGCCACGCCGTAATGAGTAGGCTGCCAGGAGGCCAAACGATCGCAAGTAGTCGAGGTCTTGCGACTGAGGGATGTGAAGTGGTATCTTTGAGACAGCTTCAGTGAAGGAAGATTCGCTTTCAGGTATAGAAAGGCCTCGAAGCAACGCGTTGTCAAAGACTGCATTCAAAGCAGCCATTTGTGAACTAACGGCGCAGAGGGCCATCAGCAACACGTACGACGGCGCATCGGAATCTGAAGTTTCTTGTTTTCCACCGAGTTTCGAGATCTTTCTTTGAGAGCGAAACGGAAGTCTAGACGCAATTTAGCACCCATGTTATAATCCCCGAAGGACGAGGGCAAAATTACTAGCACTGATACATTGTATCGCGATAAATTTGTATCAGTCGCGGAACG
Organism: Colletotrichum spaethianum; assembly: GCF_022836535.1. Classification (NCBI taxonomy): domain Eukaryota; kingdom Fungi; phylum Ascomycota; class Sordariomycetes; order Glomerellales; family Glomerellaceae; genus Colletotrichum; species Colletotrichum spaethianum. The sequence continues at coordinate 174,072 of NW_026054801.1, read as the reverse complement.
ATGGTCAGTGATTTGAACCCTGCATCTTGCTGCTCGGACTGGGAGCCGTTAGGCTCGGCGGACTCTGGAACATTTGGCTTCCGACCCCTTTTTCGGATGGGACGATTCGTTGTGCATTCAATTTCATAGTCCTTGCAAGTGAGGCAGCCAGCCCGCGGCTCGTAAGTTCGATCAGATATCCCCGGCCCACGGCGGCATCTGAGTCCTCTGACGTGGCAAAAATCGCAGGCTTGTGAGGCGCGCTGTCTCTTCTGGGATGTGTTGGATGGCATATCTCAGATCAGATAGTCTAACCACATGGCTGCGAGCAAGATTGAATTTTCAAGTGGAATATTATCAACTGGAAAGAGGGAACAGCGATTCTGTCAGGATTTGAGTTGAAGCTTGTTAGTTATCAGTTCAGCCGCTGATAATGGTATTAGAGTTTATGAAGATTCGCACAAGCGTTATCATACTAGCCGCTGCTACATACGACACAGCAGAGCAAAGTGTTCACCCTGCCCAATCGCACGACCTTACGTAATTAGGGCAGCGGGGTGCGACATAGTGGGCTCAAACTCAGAAGCGGATAGCTCGTCAGCAACACCGCCAGCGACCGCGACAGCAACACATTTGAGCTTTAATAAGACCTTTCCAACGACTCGTAAAGGTTCAAATCTGAGAAGCTCTACCATTCCTTCAAACAAAAATGATACCATGCCACTTCCAACTCACCGAGGCATATTCATTTGCCCCAGAGGAGTCCTTGAATAGGTTATCTGAAGATCAAATGATAACTAGATGGGCTCGTCGCCCCGGAGCTACACGCGCGGACGCATCCTCACGTATCCACGCTGTAGAATCAAGGCTGCGATCAACGACTCATAAAAGATTAGATTATCGAAGGCGCAACTCGCAGACTTATTGTGCCGAAAATGATGGCTCTAAGAGGGTGCAGTGTAAGCGCGAAAGTTACCGCATCTCCCCCACATCCACCGGCACAGAGGCATCGATTTCTTTTGAGGACATGGGAGATCTGCCGACAAGCGCAGCGCATCCAGCCGTAATAACCGACACCGAGATCGTAGAGACCGGAAACCCCGCCCTAATTAATTATGTTTCACCCTGGCCGAAAGGTCACTGGGAAATCAATCGGAGAAATACCAATTGCCTCCATTGACGACACACCGCGGCGAAGTGATGGCGCTCTCAAAGTCCCCGTCAGAGATGCAGTATCGTCGTTATTATAGGACCGAAAACAGCGCAGCCAACACCTTGTTAGAGATGAGGTAGAGCTTTGCAAAGCGCCTCGTCGGCGAGAATGACGCGAAAGTTTTGCGTACACAATGAGCCAAAGGCCTTCGACCGGCAAGAGCTGTTCCGGCCCAAATATCATAGACGCATGCTTGGAGTGAGGTGTCTTCAATCAGCTTTTAACATAATCCAGATGATTACCAGCTTTTTGTTACACATTCCTGTACTTTGCGATATTTAGCCGTTCTTCTTCATACTCCGCCATTACTCGTCAACGCCAGTGCTATCGAACTCAAACTAAAGATTACTAATCATTGTCAAACAATAGTGTCCTTTCATAAACTGAGAAGTCTATGAGGCGTTGCAAAATTGGGCAGGCGGGAACAGCTTTCCGCGCAAAAAGACACCAACCTAGAACACTTGATGAGTTCTATTAGCTGTAATGTTAGACCAGCTCTGGATGTGGACCTTCGGTCTGGCACACGCCAACGGGCTTGGTCAACTTTGGCCTTTGAGGAATGTGGTTGGCCCTTTTACAGTCGTGCTGACGGTCCACATTTTGCGTCGACGTGTGGCGAGCAGGTGAAGAGGTGGTAAGCTTATTCTTGACTGGTGGAATTTCAAGGGGTTATACATAATGGTATCTTCCTGGACGTCGCAAGGGCGGGATGGAAGAGATGCAACTTCGTGTAGTGTAAGCTCACCTCGACGGGCCTACTGACGGAGGAGCCGATTGGTAGTTTTCACGTCTCAGCTGAACCCGCAGGATAATGGTGAGACCGAGTATCGGCCATCGTACTTAGACCATACAGGACACTCGAAAGTCACTCAGCGAGGAGCGTAGGTGTATGAGCGCTTCGGCCCCTCAGCTAGTACGCTGCGTGAGCTGTATCGGTCGCCTCTGTGTCCCAGAAGCGTCAGCTTCGATGTGTTGCAGCGGTGCAGAACAACGGGTGCTTTTCTGGGGTTGTGGTGACCGAGTCAAGCCCCGATAGTGGCCGATGGGCCTGCCATCGGAGATTACTTGGACGCAAATCCCGAGCCGATGCACGTGGGCCTCTTTGAAGGTTGATGGAGGCTCGCCTAAGAAGAAGGAGCATGGACAAGAATTCTCCGACAGCACATGGAATCCGGCGTTGCACCCGGGCAAAGTATCCAGCGACCCCGTTTTGGACACGATGCATCGCCGCGACGGCACGGCTTAGCAGCCCGATGACCGATAGTCAATAAGTTAATCATGTCGTCCAGATGCCAAAGGACGGATATGCATGTCCGACGGTTTTTGTATCTGATAGGAGCGCTGTGGGACTATGCAATCAAATAAAAGATCTAAGTTTGATGCCCTTGAATCCTGACTTCGGAGGTGCAGACTGCCGCTCGGGGGTTTCTGTTTTTTTCTTTTCTTTGGTAGACGACGAAGGGGATGTTTTCTGCCCAACTCAGTGCGTGCCAAACAAATGAAATCCGTCAGACCAAGACGAGACGGACTACAAAAATGACGTGGCTCATCTGGGTTGTCTTGCTTTGTTTCACCAGTGCCCGCAGCTCTCCCACAGAACGTCCCAGATTAAAGCTCCTGATGGCTCTGGTTAATTGGAAAGATTTGGTCTCGCGTTCTGCATACAGTGGTAGGGGTGCTAATGTCGAGCACTTGGACAAGCAACACCCCTGGTGACTCTTCAGGGGATAGCAAGAAACGCCCAGCGGCTAGGCCTCGATAGCGCCATCAACCACTTTATTTCTGACCCTCAATCCCCATGTGGGACGACCTTGGGGGAAGCGAACACGCCTGCAAACCCACTGTCTGCGTCGCTCCTTTGATTAATACGGTGCCAGAATCCCAGCATCGACAGCCGTTTTCCGTCCGCCGGCCATTCTCCACGGCGCTTCTTGCGTTCAATTTCCCACAAGCGATGGAGGAACCATGGATTTAGGAAAGAATGCGGTGTCGGCATTGACAAGGGTGAGGTGAGGTAAAGCTGGACCCATTTGTTGGTGAAGATGGAGGAGAGAGAGCCAGAGGAAAGGTTCCTATTTGATTACCCCATGAGGCCCTCTAATGCAGCATCGATTTCTCTGGTGGTTGCTCGTTCGCTTCATTTTCTCCTTCTGTACATATCATCTTTGACAATTCGACCGTCGACGCCTGTCGGCATCCATTCGTTTTGAGAAAATACAACCATGAAGTTAACCCCCCTTTCACTCCTTGCGCTGGGCGCTCTTCTCCCGGACATGGGCAGCGCCCAGTTGTCCGGTAAGGTTGGACCGTCCACTACCGCCGCCGCCAAGGCGGCCAAGAAGACATGCAAGATCACCGACTACGGTGCCAAGAGCGGTGCCACCGGAGACATCGGTGCAGCGCTCAAGTCCGCCTGGGACGCCTGCAAGACCGGAGGCGAGATTCTGATCCCTGAGGGAGAATGGGGTCTCGGTACTTGGCAGACGCTCTCCGGTGGTACTGGTGTTTCAATCAACCTCCAAGGCACCATCTACCGCACTGGCACCGCCGGTGGCCATATGATCATAGTCCAGAAGTCGACCGACGTGGAGTTCTACAGTAGCAACTCCAAAGGGGCAATGCAAGGCTATGGATACGAGTTCCACAAGCGTAAGCCTTTCGGAGTCCAACCTCATGCTTCATCATGATGCTGAAAAAGCGCAGAGGGCACCGGTGTCTATGGACCTCGTCTCCTGAGATTTGTCTCCGTCACAAACTTTAGTGTTCACGATATCGCCCTCGTCGACTCCCCTGCGTTTCATTTCGTCATGGACACCGTCACCAATGGAGAGGTTTACAACATGATTGTCCGTGGAGGAAACCGTGGCGGTCTTGATGGAATCGACTTGATGACCGCTAAGAACGTGCACGTTCATGATGTTGCTGTCACCAACAAGGACGAGTGGTATGTTTTATCCCTGTTTCCTTTTCGCTTGGCTGCTTTATGAGTTGGCTCTGGTTTGCATCTCATTGTGCTTTCCGAACATCTAGCTAACACTTCTTAGTGTCACTGTCAAGGTACGTGGCCTTAGTCGGGGCGGCGAATGGACTTGAGCTTGGCTACCTTCACCTTCATCTCAACCCAAGCAGGCAACACCTCCACGACCCACTGACGCATCGCAGAACAAGTCCAGCAACATCCTCATTGAGAACATCTTCTGCAACTGGTCGGGCGGTTGCGCTATTGGTTCCCTGGGTGCCGATACTGGTACGTAACAGATAGCATCCTCAATTCCTTGCCGGAGGCTGTAGCTGACCTCTTCTGTGCTCAGCCATCTCGGACATCCACTACCGCAATGTCTACACCTCAAACTCGAACCAGATGATGATGATCAAGAACAATGGCGGCAACGGTGGCTTCCAAAACGCCAAGTTCGAGAACTTCATCGGCCACGGCAACGCCTACTCCCTAAAGATTGACGCCGCCTGGGCCGGTCAAAGCAAGGTCTCCGGCAACGGTGTCGAATACAGGAACCTGACCTTCTCTAATTGGAAGGGTACTGCCGCCAACGGTGCCTCCCGCGGCCCGGTGGTTGTCCTCTGTGCTGCCGCCGCTCCTTGCGAGAACATCGACGTCTCGGGCATCAACATATGGACCGAGGCTGGGTCTTCCATTATTGACAAGTGCAGCAACGCTTTTGGTAAGGGTCACTGCCTCCGCAACGGCTCCGGCACCTACACCAGCGCGGCCACCACCAAGACCGTCGCTGGCTACTCGGCCCCCACGATGCCCGGTCAGGTCACCGCTGGCCTGGGTATCACTAAGCCCATCGACATTCCCCCACTTCCCACGACCTTCTACCCTGGTGTTAAACCTATCAGCGCTTTGGCTGGCTCGGCTTAATATACCGACAGTAGTAGCCTTGGGGAATTACCATGCAGCTCAGCAGAATAAGTCGATTCAGTTTTAGTGTACATACTTTGTTGGAAAAACCAACCTGCATAAATCGCTCGATAACACTCACTTCGCTTTCTACTAAAATCCGATTGCTATATCTATTTTCCTGATCTCTCAATTGGGATGCTTGATACTCAGCCCAGGGAGGAGTAATGGATCATGACGCGGTGATCTGAGACTTGATCCAGTCCTCATCTAGGCCGCCCATAGTTACTGAAGTGATGCTCTTCACCCCAATGAAGCCCTTTAGCTTCTCTCTCAACAGGTAAGTGGGAGTACAGCTCCAGGCGTGACAGAAGCTGTTGTTCCTCACATCGCCATAAGGGCTTGCGCGAGGATCGTCGGGATTGAAACACTCCCAAAAGGTATCGCCACCAGCTCGTACCATTCCTCCCCAGTAGCTCGTCATGATCTCGACGCACTTTTCGAAACACCCAACAGTTGCTAGAGCATCGCAAACGTGATGCCATAGGTAAGGCGTAAGGGGTTTAACGGCATCCGGGTGGGCGAGTGTGTTGAGCAGCGCTGTCTGTGCGACATCCTGTGGGAAAGCCTCGGCCAAAACAAGCCAAGATGCCGAGGCGAAACTGATCTGGGCCGTGGGTCCGGACACGAAAAATTTGTCTGGTGAGAGGAATACTTTTGCTCCTTCGGTCATCTGGCTTACAAGGTCTGCAAAAGGGACCTCCTTTACGAGCAGTTTGGCTAAAGCGTTAGCTGCTTTTAGACAGAAGAGAAGGACGCCATGGAGTCCTGCGCTGTGTTCCAAGCCAGGTTGCCAGTCAAGGAATTTCCATCCGTCTCCCTTGGTCTCATCAAAAGCATGTGTAGTGGTGTCTAAATGACTGATTGCCCGCTTGACACAGCCGAGTACTGTAGGCCAGAGATTATGACCCGCAGCTTTGTCTCCAGATGCCACCACATAGTCGTAGACTATAGCGGCGAAGAGTGCGTCGTAGTCCACGATATAGTCCGTTGACGGCGTTAGCTGGGGTTGCTCGAAGATGCAGGCCGGTACCGAGTTATCTTCGCGAACTACCGCGGCGAATTGGAAGATGCACCTCTTCACGAGGTTGAAGTCCCGGAAAGTACTGTAGTTTGCGAGAGCTTGAAGCCGAAGATCACCGCTCCAAAGTCGTCGGTCTCTTCGCGGGCCGTCTTCGAAAACCGTCTGCATGCAGTCTCTCAACGTCGAAATACTGACATGATCAATCTTCTGAAGTAAGGCATCGTGGAACTGCAAACTCTCCAGACAATGGTCTTGGCTGATGGCGCTGACACAGTCGCACTTCACGTCCGAGAAGGCGACTTTGTATTTAGGGGACGTATCAATGATTTCTACTCGTAGAAAGCGGAACGAGTAGCGGCGAGGTAAAGAGACGAGCTCAGGGCACATATCGATATTGATGATCTCGTCCGGCAGCCAGCTAGTACTGATCCATGTCTTGACGTTGTCCATGCCAAGCGTCACGTCTAGGGGAGACTCGCCGAACGTGAGGCGCAGTCGGCATGGGGCGTCCATATGTGAACCGTGAGATTCAAGCTTCATCGATACGTATCCCACCATGTGAATGCCGAAGTCGAGAATGAAGTCATCTCCTTTCCCCCAAGTCTTCGATGGTAGCTGGTCGATGGAGTACTTTGCAGGCACGGCCCGAACGCCAAAGTATTGGTTTTCGTCTGCGTCGAAATCGATGATTCGTTGAGGCGTGCGCACCCATCGGCGCAGCTTTGGGCACAGATCATTGGCAATTTTTTCAAAGTCACGATTCCATCGTGTTGGGAGAACGCTCTCGACCATGTCCTTGGGTGCGTCCGCCATGATGTGTTTGGATTGGAAATGAGTACTGGTTAATGTGACGAGGGTCCGTCTTGGCTGGAAGTCTGAGCGTGAAGGTTGTTTGCAGATGCTGGCATCAACACGGGTTCTGGCTCAGGTCGTTAAAATGCTTTTGAAAACGTTACGATCTTAAACAGCAGCAGTAACCGCTTCGGTGTGACAATCACCTGAGAAGGGCAATCCAAAGCACCCCACACTAGAATGAGGGGAGGGGAACATGACAGGCGCTTCTAATTGCTCAATCGGGAGCATACGACCCATGGCGATGTCGGCGTGGGGACGAATCCGGAGTGACATTTGCGGGGAAGTGCCGAGGAGTAGCCTGTGGAACTGGCAAACCCAACATGCCTTGAATCCGAGTCGACTTGCGTCTGGAACTTCAGCCACAACGGCAGCTGAGGAGACAATACGAGGTTCAACAACGGTAGAACCACGGGTGAATTGCGGATGACCCAAGCAACGAGCGTGTGCCAATCCAGGTCTGTCGAAGCCTTCGACTCCTTGGCATGGCCGTGAGGCCGAGGCGATGCCTTGAATGCGTTCAACTTGCATACAATCCGGATATGAACCGCGAACCGGTGATTAGGACCGTTTCCATGTCTTTTAATAGCCTTTAAACTCTAAGACTGAAGATTTATCGGACACTCTCCAGGACTCGATTATGCCCCCCCCCTGAGAGAAGGTATCTTGGGATTATGATCACGTTCGTCCTTCGTTAGGAGAGATCCAAGGAAACGACAACAGAACCTTGGCGCGCTCCAACAAACCCCGCATCGTTCATCTGCATTCCCCATATCTGAGCTGGGATGTAGCTACAACTAGTCATTGTGACCCATGAGCCTTTGGGTAGAAGTACCAAAATGACGGGACATGGACGCATCTAGATCAGGCTAGACTTGCGCTGGCATCTGTGCCGCATCCACGTTCATCTCAAAATTCAGGTTGACCGTTACTCTTTTGGTTAGCAGCTATTCAGAGACCACCAACCACAATCGTTTGGCTATTCTTCGGAATACAGATTGAGTCAGTTAGCCTTGTACCACAGCACACCATCAGCTTTTCTTGCTGAGCATCTGCCGGCGACAAGACCGAATCGTCAATGAAACGCAACCCGATCATGCGAAAACCAGTTGACTAGGATACTCACCAACCCCTCCCCGCAAATGTCAACCACATGGTTGAGTGAGGAGACGGGTCAAGAGATCACGCTTGTCCTTACCCCCGACGAGGAATGCCTGGATACAGAAAGTGGCTTGCGCTATTGACTATTGTCGGTTGATCATTGCGACGATGTTGATCCGAAGAAGTGCCTACGACTACCTCCATTCGAATGAGGGTTAAGATGCCCCCGACAATAAGAATTGGGGACGTTCCGGCCTTGTTGCGTTTTGCCCCAGTTTCCCAGACACGGTCTCTTTAGCTTCCCCAGATCACCGGTGCTTCAGTCCCCGGATTTTCCTAACCTTAATTATCTTGACTACAGCTCTTCTGTCTTTTGATACGCATTGCTCAAACTTAGGTCTGGCCACAGACTTTAACACAGCTATGGGTCAGCATAACCTCGAAGCACATCAGGCATCGGTTGTCGACAAGGACGACATCGCCGCTGCCAAAGGCGAACACTTCGAGGAGGTCGTTCACGCAGCGACTGCAGAGGACCACGAGGAAACTGTCTTGCAGGCTATCAAAAACCAGCCATGGGCATTCGGGTGGTGTGTCTACGCTATCTACGTCCTCATACTCACAAGTTTCGACAACCAGGCGGGGGCACTGTCATTGGCATTCCCCAGTTCCGCAAGGACTTTGGATCAGAGTTTGATGGCAACTATGTTCTACCTGCGAAGTGGCAGTCGGCTTACAGCGGGGCTCCTGTGGCATCGTGAGTGTTCTGTTTGCAACGCCCCGAAATGGCACTGTAACTAATCATCTTCTCCTTTCCAGTGCCGTCGTTGGTTCCATCGGTGCTGGTTACGTAGCCGACCGCATCGGCCGCAAGTGGACATACTTCATCAGCTACATCTTTATCCTTGTCGGAATCACCCTCGAAACGATCAGTACGACCAACGAGATTTTCTTCGCCGGGAAGTTCATTGCGGGATTCCCCATTGGCGCTTTCATCACGGTCAGCATGACATATATCGGCGAGATCGCGCCCCTGGCGCTTCGTGGTATCTTGACCGCTGCCGCCGCCATCGCCTTTACCATCGGCCCGTTTATTGTCTCATTAGTTGTCAATGAAACAGGAACTAGAAATGACCGCTGGGCTTACCGCACTATATTCGTATCGCAGTACGGCGTTAGCGGCTTGGGTGCTATCATGCTTTTCTGGATGCCCGAGTCGCCGTGGTGGTTGGTCAACAAGGGTAACATGAAAAAGGCCGCCAAATCTCTCAGCCGTCTCGGATACGACGCTGTTCAGGTCGAGAAACGACTTTCTATTATTGCTCTAACTCTTGCCGAGGTACGTAAGGAGACTGAGGGTGCCAGCTTCGCCGAGTGCTTTCGCAAGTCCAACCTTCGCCGTACCATCATCTCCGTTGCTCCCTTGAGCATCCAGGCCTTATGCGGCGTCTTTTTCGTCGCTTCATACTCGACATACTACCAGCAGCTTGCTGGCTACACCACCAAAGAGAGTTTCACGCTTGCAATTGTGCAGCAGGTCCTCTCCATGCTTGGGAATATCACTTCCTGGTTCCTGATTGACAGAGTCGGCCGCCGAGGCCTTACCTTATGGGGAATGTGCACGTTGACCATTCTACTAATGATCACTGGCGGCCTTGCTGTCACGGCCACTCCTGGTGCCGTTAAGGGCACTGTTGCTCTGCTCTTGGTGTACTGCTACATCTACAACGTCACAATCGGCGCCACAGCATACTCCCTGTTGACAGAAGTGGCAACTTCGCGTCTCCGCGCAAAGACTGCGGCGATGGCTTTGGCTCTCCAGAACAGCCTTTTCGTAAGTCACGTTGTGTGTGAATTCTACATTGCAATTGAAATATCTGCTGATATCACAACGATCTGTCCAGACTATGTGGGCTTTCGTCATCCCGTTTCTTTTCAACCCTGATCAGGCAAACCTTGGAGCCAAGGTAGCGTTCATCTTCGGTGGTTTATCTGTGCTGTCTACGGTTTATCTCTGGTTTTACCAGCCCGAAGTTGCTGGTAGATCATACGAGGAACTCGATGAGATGTTCATCAAGCAGGTCCCGGCGCGGAAGTTCAAAGGCTATACTACAGAAGTACAGGAGAAGAGCCAAGCGTCGGCCAAGTACAACACCCAACATTCTCTCTGATGATAATCATTGGTCCTAAACCCTCTAGGATAGACAGCAGGTCTTGAAGTAAAGTTGTGGCAGTTCGTGGTTAGGGTAGGGTCGTACAAATGCAAGATGATCAGTTATCTAATACAACTTGTGCCAGAAAAGGAAATGTTCAGGGACAGACTTGATGAACAAGAGCTATGTTTTAGAGCGATGCGGACTGTTTCTGGCCAAGAAAGATGCCAAAGAGAGAAGGTTAAGCTGCTGTTAATATGCATGAATCGACATATCTATAAGAAGACCGGCACCATGTGCTAAAAAGTCTTTTACTCATTCAACAATTTTCACATACACATTACGGTATTGAATCACTCTTGATAAATATGGAAGCTAGTAAATTGAATGGAAGTGCAGTTCTTCGCTTTGCCTAGAGAAGCCCAAAGCCCTACAATCAAGATGTTTTTGGGGTGCTTCGATCACTGCTTCCAACCATGAAATAAAACCAGTATAAGGGCTTACTGTTATGGTGTCGATATCTACTGAAAATCAAGATGTCGCTAGAACTTGTTCTCGCAAGGAGGCTCTCGGCCCTGTCGCCCCTATGGGAAATTTGGGAGGCCCATCTCACCAGGATGCATGAAACGCGATGTTACTTTCTGCAGAAATGCAATTTCGTTGATGAATACAAGTGGCTTCCAGTATCAGTGGATAGAAAGTTATAATTCCGTGTCTTTCGTACTTTATGAGCAGTACTCGTTGTCTTGTGCTCACTACATCCTTACATTCGATTAGAATTCTATAGTTGATGAGTATCCTGCGTATCACAGACTTGAGTAACAGCCATTCTTTTATCGCTCAGTATGTGTATGATTGTAAGCCTCAGCTTGCTCAGGCAAATAGTTAATGTGTTGGTGCCCGCTACTGACTTTGCTTTCCAGGCAGTGATGATGGGCGCTATTCTCTTATTGATTACGCCTGGCATTGAAAAAAACTGCATCCATGAAGGCATTTTCAGGTATCAACAAGTCTTTCATATCTACAATTTTAGCTGTACTTTATCAATGAGTAATGTTACAAGAAGTAAACAAACGATCCCAAATTACGGGATATTGTTGAGAACTCTGGATATGAGATTCAAGACGTTGCATGATTATCTAATTTCACCGACGACTGTTTGGTAGACAAAGAGTACTGCTAGCTGTATGTGATAAGGAGATAACGTGATAATGCTAATGACATGCTGTTACCATAATCAAGTTGGGGCGACTTCTGGTCGGCTTGTTGCCACCATGTCTGTTTGTATGAAAGGGGGAGCAGCTCACAGCAAGAGTATTGTTTGCAGCCACAACGGTGATACGCAGTCGACTGTGCCGAAGACTTTAGAGATTGAACCAAATTGAACGTAAAACTCGCAAGAATGGCCAAGCATCTAGTCAATATGCGCCTGCGAGGGCAGGTGTATTAGATCAGATGCCTAAGAGCGGAGTCGCGAAGTCGACCTATAAACGTCGTTCTCACACGGTGATCCGCGGCGATGGATCTGGGGGCGGAGACATCCACACTTGGTAGCGCCCTCTGGATCCGCGGCGAACCGGTGATACAGAATACCAATGCTTATCGTTCTGTCTTTACGGCAAGGTGGTTGATACCAACTATAGCCTGCTCGTATTTTCCTCCAGGGAAAAAAAACCCTAGTCTCCAGAATTGGGTTGTCGATAAGGATAACTACAATCCCCTGATCGAGTTTCACAAACCTATGTTGCGCGCACACGAGCTAGGTGCTGATAACTGGGCGTCGGAGGACAGCGAAGGAGCGTCAAGAGTACCAAGAGCAGTCTCAGTTTCGTACGGACGCCGTCGGAGCTCACCTTGAGCTTATCAACAAGAATCCTTCACGTGTCTGCGGTGATGCTGCAAATTCTGTGCTGGAGTTCTGCCAACCGTTCAACAGGCTCAATGGGTGCAGCGGAGCCGACCGAAGCTGAAAACCCAAAAGTCATGGCACTTTTGTCGTTGGTCAATTCCGACTTCAAGGCGCACGCGGTCATTGACTGGATTGGGCGCAAAGATACGACGGGTGCTTCCCGCATCCTGACAGGCTGAGGGACCCTGCTCGGCTTCCCCAGGGTGGCGTGGGGCACATCCTGCGGTCCTGCATGCTGTGCCCTACCTAGGACATGGCTAGAAAATTGTCACCCATGTGTGTGTTCATGTGTGTGTCGCAAATGCTCGTGCTTCGGGAACTCTGGAGCTCGGCTTGTCAATACGCCCTTGTGATACTTCACAATTTGCTACTAGCCACCCCCAGATTCTGCGTCTCGGCCCTATTCAGTGTTTAGATGATATGCCACAATGGGAAATGTCGATAGTACGAAGGGAGACATGATGGAGAATATGTCCATACTTGTCTGGGAATTGATGGTGATGACACCTGTCTCGCCCGAGCGTCCCTTTCACTGGGGTAGCTCGTTAATCACTGTTTAATGACAGGGCCAAGTCCCTCGAGTGTTCATCTAGTCTCATGTCTCATTACTGCGCGTAATGCGTGTTGTGGCTCCCTTGGTTCCGAGGCACAGATCTGGTCGCGCCGTCGGAACGGCGGGGGGGGGGGGGGGGGGGGCGCGACAAAAGCACTGATTCTCTTATCGCTAATCTTACTACCCTCCATCACCAATACCTTGAGCAGGAAAAACGAAAAAAAAAAAGTCCAAAATCCAAAAACAACACAAAAGCCTATCTCGATACTTTGGGCAAACCAAGCGATACTGTGCGTCAGCCAGGCTTTAGGATTGCAGCAAATGTTATGACATGAACCGTGCCTGACCGGACGGGCATACGCAGGTGACAGCTGGCGTACGGTAACAGCAGCAGATAGACGCGACATGGTGGAGGGTCTTAGGTAGTGCTGTCTCCCGCCCCTTGCCGCTCCTCCTAATACCCTTTTCGACCCGTGGCGTTGGTGGCGCCGTGGCGGCTGATGCAGCTATCTCCAACCAGTCTCGATCCTCCGCATGTTTGGTGTCTCTGGCAGGTTGAGGGTCACTTCGGGCGTTTCCTAGGGCCTTGGTGTCTCGGCCCCTTGGTCATACAGACTTGCGCAGTAAAGCGGAAGGATCTGCCACACCGGTGCATCGTACAGGACCGAAGCCCGGTCTTGAGCCTATCAGGGGACGTCTCTCATTCATCTTTGCTTGAAGACATAGACGTTGTCTCCGGACCAGCTCTTGTTCAATGTAATTGGTGCTTGATCGCGATTTTCAGCAAAAAAGACGCGGATGGGTCTTCAACACAGATCAGTTCAAGGGCCATGATTCGTGTGCAATCGATTGGCGGCATCCCGTTCTGAACACTGAGTCCAGGCCTATCCGTCGACTCGATTTTTGTCGGGCCACCAATGACAGCTGTCCCATGAAGCCGGCAAGCATTCACACCCTCACTCTACTAACCCTGCACTTTTGCTAGACCGGCTCTCCCACGTCCAGTCTCGTCTCTCCAATCTTAGCCGACTCCACTGTAAGTATCCATCGTTCCATCAACCTTCCAGAAGTGGAAGCGCGCCGTTAGCTTTGCCACTCACATCAAGAGCTAATGATCTTGGTCCGAGTCTGCGCAAGAGTCTGTGCTGTTGGTCGCGTTGGCAATCCTTGTCGTACCACTGCCAGAGTCCAAAAGAAAGGAAGAAGGGGGGAAAAGGTCCACTCCTTATCGCAGTACACCGAGCAACAATCGAAGGCATCCCAGGACTAAACTTTTTGTTTAACCCTGTCCGGTACTTCAACTCCGTTGAACGTTGGTGGGCATCCAACACGCAACCGTAACCTCACTATACTTTCCAGTCCGCTTGCCTTTCGAAATTGAAGTATGCATGCTGGCCCAAGTAGCCAGCGAGAGCCAGTCTCACGCAAAGGGTGCTGTGACTTGGTAGGCAAACACGCGTCTGTCACCAAAGAATGACCAACCGATAAGAGAGGAAGGGGCCGAATGGCTTGCCGCTTGGTTCCGAGAGATATCGTCCTCTCCAGTTTCTTTCTTGCCCCAGGCCAGGCTCATCTGTCCCCGATCTTCACTCTGTCCCTCCCACACTCCCTTGTCCTGCTAACCCTAGCCATTCTGTATCTCTTTGGTGCAACCGTTTTTTCTGTCAAACCCACGCCCCGTGGACCCTGTCTCCCATCCCAACCCGCATCCCTTGTTGGCTGCACACCGTTCATAATCTGGGTCAATCCACCGAAATGGACACCGAACCGCATGAGGGTTTCCTCCACACCAAAATGGCGGCGAACTCCATTCCCTCCACCCCCCCGGCTGGGTGCTGATAAGCTCGACGAGTAGGCTTCGGCTTACAGTCCAGAGACTTGCCTAGCCTGGCCTCGGCACTACTTTCGGTTTTCTTGATCGTCGCACTGGGTTGTTTAAAAAGGGCATCCCTCGGACGCGTAAAACATAAGGGTCTCGTCTCGTGGTTCTCGTCTGTGTCGTGCAGCTCCCTCTCCTCGAGTTCCTCGCCGCCAACCCTCCCTCCACAACCCCAGGGCACTTTCAGCTGTGTGGCCCACGGTTCCGTTGGTCATCCCTTGAAGAATTCCTTTCTTCCAGTTTTTCTCTGCTCCGCCAGTGCGCTCGAAATTTCGTCAGCCATGGCTTCTCAGGTCACCGAGGTCAACCAGACCAACACCGCCGGCAGCACGCCACCCCGCCGCAACTCGGACCCGGCGCTGGAGATCAACAACCAACACCACCACCAACATCTGCACCACAGTGCCCGCGTTGATGCCAAGGGTCACGACGACAACGTGACCTACGCGCGGACTGGTGACTCGACTGTCCCTCACCAGAGTCATCTCCATCAACACGCCGACGCTCCCCATGACATTGAGAAGGGCGACAAGCTTAGCGGTCCTCCCGACTACGATGGCGAGAAGACTGGCGTTGTGTCTTCCAATGAGGCTGAAGAGAAGAAACCCTCCAAGCTGAAGACGCTCTACCGCCGTCACAAGTGGGTTGTACACGCATTCTTCTTTTGCTTGTTCACCGGCTGGTGGATCGCTTCGCTCGTGCTGCACCGCAACGACAAGAACTGGGTCGTTCCGTTCCTCGTCTGGCTCGGCATCTGTCTTCGCCTCCTCTTCTTTTACGTCCCGAGCTCCTACGTCTCCCGGCCGATCAAGTTTGTGTGGCAACACAGCGCTGTATACATCTATAACTTCATCCCCGCCAAGTTCCGTACCATTGCCGGTGCTGCCTTGGCGCTCGCCGTCATGATCGTTGGTTCTTTTGTCTCAGAGGAGTCAGCCGACAACACCCGCGAGAACCGTGCTGTTTCCATCTTCGGTCTTCTCGTCATTCTGTTTGTCTTCTGGGCGACATCCAGAGATCGCAAGCGTGTCAACTGGCGTCCCGTTATTGGCGGCATGCTGTCGCAATACATCATTGCACTCTTCGTCCTCCGTACTGGTGTCGGTTATGACATCTTCAAGTTCATCGCAGATCGCGCTGGTGACTTGCTCGGCTTCGCCAACCAGGGAACCGCTTTCCTGACAGCTGAGAGCGTCATTGACCTTCACTGGTTCATCTCCGGCGTCATCCCCCCCATCATCTTTTTCGTAGCCATTGTCCAGGTCTTGTACTTTATTGGCTTCCTCCAGTGGTTCATTGGAAAGTTCGCGACCTTTGTTTTCTGGGCGCTTGAGGTGTCTGGTGCCGAGGCTGTCGTAGCCGCTGCCACTCCTTTCATCGGACAGGGCGAGTCTGCCATGCTGGTTCGTCCTTTTGTTGCTCACATGACCAAAGCCGAGATTCACCAGATTATGACTTGCGGTTTCGCAACCATTTCCGGATCTGTTCTCGTCTCGTATATCAGCCTGGGTCTCAATGCTCAGGCCATGGTATCGTCTTGCGTCATGTCCATCCCTGCTTCCATCGCCATCTCCAAGCTTCGCTACCCTGAGAGGGAAGAGACGTTGACCGCCGGAAAGGTCGTCATCCCTGATGACGACGAGCACGAGGCTAAGAACGCCATCCACGCCTTCGCCAACGGTGCGTGGCTGGGTATTAAGATCGCCGGTACCATTATCGCGTCGATTCTTTGCATCCTGGCCTTTATCGGTCTCGTTGATGGTCTTCTGACTTGGTGGGGAGGCTACCTCAACATCAACGACCCTGACCTGACCCTCAACCTCATTGTTGGTTACCTCTTCTACCCGGTCGCCTTCCTTCTGGGTGTCCCCCGTAACGGAGACTTGCTCAAGGTCGCTCGTCTGATCGCCCTGAAGGTCATCGCTGTAAGTGCAATAACTCACTCGCTCTGCACGTTATTGTGTTTTTCCACGTCAGATACTTACTACTACATCGTCAGAATGAGTACGTTGCTTTCTCTGCGATGAAGGAACCCGAGTACCTCGATCTCTCACCCCGTTCTCAGCTTATCGCTACATATGCCCTCTGCGGATTCGGCAACATCGGCTCTCTGGGTATCCAGATTGGTATCCTGGGTCAGCTGGCCCCCAGCCGTGGTGGTGATGTCAGCTCGTTGGCTATTTCCGCTCTGATTTCTGGTGTCATGTCCACCTTGACCTCAGCCGCCGTTGCTGGTCTTGTCGTCACTCATCAGACGACTAATCTGGCCATTGCAGCTTGATCAAGGAGACGTATAATGAAATCGAAATGGGCGTTCTATAGACGAAACGTCGACAAAATGATGCGAGATGAGAAGACGCTGTACGATGTTGATAAAGCGCATACCGGTCGCTTTGAAGAGAAAATATGCGCCGATAGTAGTAGTAAATAATAATACCCTTTGTCAGCAAGCGAGCTGACCAATTCAACTGGGACTGCCAATTCCACTAACAAATGGAACGTGACTGGCGGGGGTTTCTGGGTTTTATACTAAGGTGAATACAACCAAGACGTAATCGTGGTATTTCTTGCGCGATCCTCTTCTTATTAATGCGATCTTCTCTTGAAATGGGGTTTGCTGGTTTTGGCCCCCTCCCCCCGGTCCAAATCCGACTTGTTGGCCCGCGAGTTGCGCCGAGAGGCCCCGGCCGCCTAAAGAAGGGCGCGACTGGCCATTGGCATTGGAGCTAAGCACGGGAAAATTTGACAAGCGAGAGAGCAAAAGGCTCAAAGTCCGCCGGTCTCCTGCGGGAGTCGGCGCCGGCCGTAACCGCACGTGCAGTTTTCGACAACTGGATCTCGCAAACCTTGATCAATGCGATTTTTGATGCGTAATACAAACAGATAATGGAGTCAAAATCAACGTTTTTAATGGGACCTCAGAGACCCCCCCCCCCCCCCCCCCATTGATCTTTGGAGCCTCTAAACAGCTATAGGCCTGGGTTTCGTGGTCCTCTCAAGTGGGTTGTTGAACCAAGCGAGGTTGGAACGGTGCTGGTCCTCTCGACATATGTCTGGCGTCTGTCAATATCTACCTTTATGTTCATTACTCACGATTTAAGATGGTCTTTCCCGATGCCTGCATGCATCTCTACAGCTGTGGTCTGATCCTGGACAGCTTTTTATGTCCAATTATCATCATGAGATTGATCCAGCACGCCACGACTGCCATGACAAAGCATGGCTTTCATGCCTGGTTGTTCCCAGCGCGTATACTTTTGTAATGACAGAAAGCGCATCAGAGACCTCGGGTTGTCTGCATTTCTATCTCTGTTTACCAGGGCTTGGCTGGACCGAAGAGGCTGCCCGCCCTTGACGAGACAGGGGACAAGTTGTATGGAGTATGTATCGGCGCGCGACTTTGTCACAGGCATGTTGCCCATGCTATTGGTATGGGTACTACGCGCCCTGCATCCTTAGCAATCGGCACTACTGGTATTGCCTTTACGATGTTGGAACAATGCTCACTCGAAATTGCCATAAACTTGAGCTATGAAACAGTCAGCCACCGCAAAAGGCTCTTACGTGAGTTGTGCTGGTCAAACTCTTGCATCATCGAACACCCGGAGGCGAGTTAAGATATCAAGAGAGGAATATATTTATGAACCCACGCGAGATTGCTACAGTTATGTACGGGAGAAATTGAGACATTCTTGGGCAAAACTCTACGGACAAGAATGTAGCCTCGAAAGAATGGAGGTTGGGCCACAAGGTATCTTCTAGGAAGAATACCTGCCTTGGGCCCCGTGTATCGAGCATTGTCAATGGAGTGGCAGCACTACGATTTATACTGCAAGGCACTGAGAGTACCATTCATTGATCTTGACGCACTTGAAGCCAGAGATGCAAGTAGTGGGGCCGGCGTAGCCACCGCCACCGCACTGAGCCCATGCTCCGACGGCCGTACTGGAGCCGGTTGCCTTGTTCGGGGCGGTAGCGGCGGCGGCGGCGGTGGTGGTAGTGGTGGTAGCGGCGGTGGAGGTAACAGCATTGACGATGGGATTGGCAGAAACGGAGGTGGCCGGCGAACTGGAACCGGAACTGGAGCTGCCAGATTGCCAGCCACGGTTGCGGGAGAGCTCGTACCACCAATTGCGAAGCATCCAACCGTCGAAATCGGTGATTTGGGCAGCAGAGCCAGCCAGCATGATGAAGCTGGAGACTCCAGTGGGCGTCCAGTCTGAATGAACGTTAGCGTTGAACCTTGCAAGTATTTTGAGTTTTATCTGGCTTTGAAACCACGGAGAATGAACAAGGCTATCTTGACATACCGTAAACTGTGAGAGAACTTATGTTAGTTGAATGATAGGAATTATATCTTCTATTGAGGTAGACTTACAATCGTCAAGGCCGTAGGTGTGTCCGATCTCATGTTGGAGGATATGGATGTTGGCAGAATCCAGAGCACCCATGAAGTACTCACGGCCGATACGCTGACCCCAGTCACCCCCAGCACCACCGTTCAAGCCGTCCGTAAGCCAAAGAGACTGGTCGTAGTGGCGATCGGCACCACCGGCGCACTTGCTGTAGTCACCGTTCTGATTGAAGAAACGGCCGCAAGACTCGGCGCATTGGGGAGCACCCTCGCCGTCTTTGTCGGTGTAGACGTCAATGCCCGAAGTCGAACCTTGGAGAAGACTCTTATCGCGGACGGCCCAGCCGACGACATTGACTTCGATGTTGCTGTACGGGAAGTTGTCATAGCCGTAGAGCCACTTGTACCAGCCCTGGTGAGCCGAGTTCAGAGCCTTGGCAACCTGGGTGCGCTGAGCCTCTGTGACCGAGGCTCCAGACTCCCAGCGAACGCAGACATTAATTGTGCCCTTGGTAGCAACAACCTGGTCCCAGCCAAAGTTCTTGAAGCCGAAAAGGCTGTTGGTATAGGTGCTCTTGCAGTGTTCCCAAACCTCCTCCAGAGGCGTGACAAGAGGAGAAGGAGGGCTCCAGCCGCTTTGCCTCTTGACCGGACGATTTCGGGACATATCCTCAAATACTCTAGCCTCGACGGGAGCGAGGGCCTGCCACACAGATCCGTCGAGGTCGGAAAAAGTCGAAATGTTCATGGCTTGAGAGGAAGCAACCACAGCCATAGCGGTGGCGGAGGTAGTAGCGAAGCGCATGGTGAAACGAAAGGGAAAACGAATAAGAATACAGCGAATTTACAGAAGTGAAGTAATAGCTAAAGAACTCGAAACGACCGACAAGATGATGAAGTTAGCACAGAACCCTGAGAATGCGAAAAAAGAATGCCCTAGATGGGCGCAGCCTGGCAAGGAATATATACACAAAAACATCACTAACCGCTTGTCGTCTCCATAGACCCGGTATTGTGAACAATCCACTATTCTCTTCGGGCGTGTCACGCTAGCCTAGGGATATGCCGTATATACGGACTGGGCGAAGAATTCTACGATACGAGACTCCTCTTTCACCTTTTTCTCAAGCGCCAGAACCCCATTTAGGGGGGTTTTTATGTTCGTCGGCGAAAGTGATTGGCGGGAGAACAAGACTGCGGAGATTAATGGGACGATTGGCGATGAAGAATTACAATTAAGGGCTGCTGTAAGGGTGGCGTTGGCCATCCGAATTGAGGGACCAATCCTGCCGCGTGGAGAGGGGCAGAATGGGAGTCCTTCCTTTCTTGAACAGTTGAGCCGGATGTAAACAGCGCCAAGGCATGATGCTCAATTATCTTGCGACAAGCAAGTTCTTAAACCATGGAAAATCTGGGGTCGAGTGTATACGTATGTGATCTCTATGAGGAACAACCGGTTGTCGACCCAACCATCTGCCCTCTCCATTGCCATGATTCAAGTGGAAAACACGGTTCATTCAAGGCCACTCGTGCGGTATTGGCCACCCAATGTTGAAGTCATCCGAACTTATCGAGACCCAATCTTTTGAGAACTCGAGGGAGAAAGAAGGTTATGTGACTTCGGGTCGATCACCCGACTAACGGAGAATGCAGCTGCCTTGGATGGAAAGAGGAAAGGTTGCCGAAAAGACAAGCAAGGAAGACGTTCTAGACACGCGAAAGCGAGCAATGGTGAAACAATTTCTTTCAATTGCGGGACTGGCGTCCAGAAACCCGGTCGTTCCCTTGTCTGTTTGCACGCGCTTTAGTGAGGTTACATAATACGGGCAAGCAGTGCAAGGAACGTCATCTTGGGTGCTTGACGTCCGATGCGGACGTAACATGGAGTTAGGGAAAGTCCATATTATTGAAGCTGACATGGTCATCTTAGTCTTGGTATCGAGTAAAACTCTTGACCGCTTTCTCTCCTTGAGAGGCTCAAATTCTGTGATGTGCATGTCTGGCAGCGACCACCAGGCGGGGTCCAATGCAATCAACTAATAAGTACGGTCAAAAAGTAACTACAGACGTATTCGCCTAGCTAAGTGTTAAGTGAATCATGCCGTATCTAGTATTTTATAGCGGAATAGGACCTAGTTATGCTCGGACTAAAGCATCTTATGCACAGGCATACCGCAGCTCTTGCAATGATCGTGTGCACTCTTCTGGAACGTCCAGATTCCGTGAAAAGCGTGCAGTACTGCAGATTTCCATCATAAACCACCGGCATTGCCACGTTATTTCAGATCAAATGCAACCACATAAAACTAGCCCGAAAAGGTCCATTACCGCTGTCAGGGGGGTTGTAGTTACCATGGTAATATGTTGACATCGGTCGTGGACAACATCCGCAGGTAAAAATCTGACGTCATGTGTAAGTGTTCACATCATGTCAATATTTTGGTATCCATGTGAGAATTTTGACATCGTAACAGAGGACCACTAGGGAGTGCTTCAGGGGCTTTAGGTGGTATGCTCAGGGGATAGGGTTCTGCTAGCGCTCTTCCTAGCACTCACTTTTTTTTTAATAGGCGGGTGCTTAGAGGAGCGCTGGACTACCTTCACCACATCGCCCCAGGCGATTTATTGAATGGCTAAGTCTACAACACTAACACCACCACCACCACCGCTATCATAAATCAATCACCACATCACAGCCATTCAACCTCCCAGTCCACCCATACCAATGTGTGATTGTCAAAAGGCACCTTACAGAGCTTGTCTGGAAGCAATACTCCGATGCCGATGATAGTTGACATGCCGTTGGTTGCCGATGCGCATTGTAGCCTCAGCTTTGACGGCATAGTGCTCTTGCCTTCCCTGACAAAGGTAGACTTGGAGCCTCTAGAAATCCGATGGCGATTACTTTAGATTCAACTTTTGCTTAGAACACACGAAATTAAGCATAACGACCCAGCCTAGATTTCTCAAGAGGACGTGATTGCACTTGCGGACAGACCCTAGTCGGACTTTTGGAATGACACTCCACTTCCTACTCCACTTTCCAGGCCCGGCTGAAGTGGCATTCGTCTCCCTTACTATGTGGTGGGTACATTTAATATTCCCCAGGTGACTCCGTGGGTTCATCGATAACCTGATCTCTGGAAGAAGCTTAAATGGCCGTATGGTAGAAACGCGGCCTTGCCGCGTGCATCTGACCCTTTTTCATTTCACAGCCTTTAATCTTCCGTACATCATTGAACATGCTGCAGGTGGATGGTGGCGCTGGCTTGGCAAAGCGGTCCGTGGAATATTGGCTTGAGAGGCTAGAACAGGAATTGTTCGCCGAGCTACATATTATGCGCTGTCGATGTGGCCTGTTGTTTACGCCGAACTCGACGTCACGTTCCTTGTATTACTACGTAGTCTAACCCGCTAACGATACTGAAAAGAGTTTTAAAAATTTCTTTGAGATCTTGGGTGGGCAGAGACCAACTGTCAAGGTCTGAGTATTAGCTGCCCGAACTGTCAATACAAAATCAGAGTCTAGTTAGCAAGCTCACTCTATCACACTGACTTCAGGTGTCCCGTGCGATTTGTAACCGAACTAACCTCGCAACGCTTCGCTGCCTCACTGGCACCGTGGGCTTCGCCGTGGATAGTGATCATGGCAAAGTTACGAACGAGAGAGTCACTCCGCAAAGGATAGTTTATAAGCTTTGTGACACTTCAAGTTGTAGTGAGCTTCAAGGTTTCATGACTCTAGACGCCCTGGGACTCAATGCGGTATGGTTGCAATCAGGCGAGCTTTTTAGTAATACTCAGCGCTAATTAAGGTATCACGTAGAGCTCTCGGTCTTGACAAGTCTCATTTCTTCTACCAAAAGACCAAAGCGCAACTGAGAGAACATTGCCCCTAAATCTAGTTTGTTAACATCGCAGCTCCTATAGACTGGGCGTTCTGTGCACCATCACTGGCTTGTACTACCTAATCATGGAAATGTGACATCCTATGTAAAACAGTGTTACACCTAATGCCTCGTGGCGATCTTTGCTTGTATATCATGCTGATCAAGCGACAGCCGTTTGCCGGCCAGTGCTTACCAATCTGCTTCTCTTGCTCATAGATGTATGGAATAGTCTAAACCTAGGAGCCTCTGGTTCTTTTGAGGATGTCTACAGAATAACCCTCCGGCATTCGACACCGAGGTACAGTTAGCGACACAATACCGGTATGGTAAGTGGGGGATCCCCGCACTGTAAGTGTCATCCCAAACTACCGGTAGGAGAGATGATCGACGTGGACTTTGTAAGAAAAATGCTCGAGCCTTCTGCCCCTTTCCCTTATGGCTTTGTTTGATTGATACATTGACTCTGGGTTGAAAAAAGTCTGGCAATACCGGCACAAAAGACGAAACAAGCTCATACTGGGTAGATGTAACATCAAGTTTACCCAAATCGCAGCGCACGAAAGCCTGAAGCTATAGACTTCTCTTTCCAGACCCGGTAATTATGAGACAAGTATGCCCTCTTGAGAAATTTGCGAAGGTCTCGCATGATCATTTCTCAGTGTCTCTGGTGCACGGCATTGGCTTGTGGTTTCGTCTGTTTCTGTCGCTCTGCGCGTCAGGTTTTCTCCCGTGCGTCATCTCATGTCATGCTGTCTGATTTTTGCAGGGAAGTCCCACAGTACAGCCTGGCACGTCGATCTTGTAGTCCAATCATGTCGTTAGGCCGGCCTTTCTTACCAGGCGTGCCTGAACCCACAAGGTCAAACCTCAAACATGTCCGTCTGAACTCGGATTGACCGAGGACCCGAGAACTCTGTTGATCATCGCCTACCTCACAGCAGTCTGAGCTTCCCGGATACCGGACGGCGAGTACAAAAAGAGACAGAGAGGTCGCGGACTTGGTATGCAGTGAGTTCTAAATCATCCAAAGTCTTTCATTTTATCATTGAGTTGAACTCAAATTTCTCCCAAGTTCTGTGAACTTTCTTTCTTTCTGGCCTAATTAGTTTCAATCCAACTCATCATCCCATTCTTTCAAATCTCCGAAAACCTTACTTCAATTCCGTTCATTCCAACAAGATGCAAACCAAAATTGTTCTTTTGGCCTTCCTTGGTGCCATGAGTGCCTCGGCTGCTACCATCAAACGACAGAACACTGGCGCCGATTTTGGCACATGCACTCCAACCATGGACTTCCAACTTGGTCGTCCCGGGCGCAAGGCTACTGAGGGCACGTTTCTGCCCACCGATCCCACTGTCGCCAAGGGCCAGCAAGATGCTCTAAACCCAAACATCATTACCAACCGGATTTGCGACCAGCTCACAAACGTCTGCGGGGCCAATCAAGCCGCAAAGGACCAATGTACGCAAGCCAAAGCAAAGGTCGCTGCGGCGGGCACCAAGGATGCTTCAACGGCGACCCTATTCAACAGCGCTTTGGGCTTCTAATTAACGACGCCGACTTTTCCATCCGATTGCTCCAATACTCAAAGGCACTGGCTGGATATCTATGAAGAACATATCTTGCAAGCCGCATTTGAGTCGAAAGAGGGCTGTCGTAGTTGTGACAGCCGGTGACTGCACTTAAGCTCATCTACAGTCTGTATATTCTCAAGAGTGTACAGAAGTTGGGTGATTTTAGCGAGTAGGATGTGGTCGAAGTTCAACGAGAGATCGATGGACACAACATGACTGTGTAAGCAAACGTGACCGCCGAATCAATATAATCTTTCTCACGTAACGGCAATACAATCTAAGAATGATCGTTGGATCTGGCAGCGTGACTCTATCCTGTAACAGCAGTTGTGCGGTGATGTCAAAGACGGACTGTTTCAAAGGTTCCGACTAAAGTCACTCGCTTTCCATTCCAAGCTTTGTGCTCAGTGCCATTGTCCGAGCCGAATCATTCTATGGCTTTGTGCTGGCCGTTTTGGATAAAGAGAGTGAAGCATTGGAAGCGAGAAGCTAGAACCCTCAAGGTTAATATCACTGGCTCTCAAAATAAAATAAAAGATCCAAAGCGGATTTTAGGAGGTTAGACTCGTGCTGCGTTGGTTTTTCTTATGGTTAACTTGTGCCGCTAAGCGATTCGTAAGGTTTACGGCCGTGTACAATGTATCTGCCGAAATCAGTCCACTGTGAATCTACGGGACACCTCAGGTGCAGAGCGAAACTTACATGGGCCAGTATGCATGCACAGTGGGGTCTCTCATGACCTTCCTCGCCTTACTGACCAAGACAATGACCTCTTCATAGGTCCAGCCTAGCGCTCTCGTAAGAGGCGCAAGTGTAGCTGGTTCCAGAGCCTGGTCCATGTTCTCCAAACTCCACATTCCTATCTCCTTGTAGTGTGCGTCTCGAGGCCAACGGTTCGTCGGCCATTTGTAAATTGTCTCGACGACATCCTCGAATCCAGCGGCCTCCATGAGCTGTTTCCATTGCTGAGCAGCACTGACAGGACGGCCAAACTTCTCCATGCCTTCCATAACGAGAAGAACCCATTTCCAGAGGTCTGAATCCACAGTCAAGGTACCGTCGTCACAACCAAGGGGAAGTGCCATGTCCTGTGCCTCAAAGTAGCCGCCTGGTTCCAACGAGCTATTTGTATGGTGAGTTCTCGACCAAGCCAAGTACGCTCACTTCTTACTCACTCGAAAGCCTTTTGCACAATGCTCATGTTGTCAGCAAAGCTGCCCGTCATCATGCGGCAGAAAATGAAGTCGAAGGGCTTTGACCATGTCCAATCCTTTTCAAGGTCATCAAGCTTGCCAGACTGGTGTTAGTTTCCAGACGCACCGAGGGCCCAAGTTGAGACAAGATTCACCTCGAAAGAGCAGTTTGGAGGGACACTAGACCAGGTTAGTAGTGGAAGTGACAAGAATGATTTTCAGGACGAGATAACGGGAGCAGCTCACAGGTCAGGCTGCACGGGACTGAGATCAACACCTATGACCTAGCTACAGGTCAGTCGAAAGCGTTACAGCTGGACATGAATTTCCAGATACCTCTGCTCCAGGGTGAGCATCCGCTAATGTTTTCATAACTGGTTAGATCTGTGTTGTGGCTTGACATGATCTCAGCAGTGAGATTTGGCTTACCGTATTCTACAGACCAAATCCCCGTGCCAGTCCCGAGATCCAACACTCGTCTCGCACCCATGTTCTTGGGACAGAGGCAATGATTTCCTCCCAGTGTCAGTGTCATGACATAGTGCTGTAGATCTGGTGTAGCCGCGGTCAGAAAAAGGCGACAGTATGTGGCCATGAAAAATGCCCACCTAATCTATCGACTTCGGTCTTGAGAATGGATGTGTCAACAACTTCGCAATAAAATGTACAGGGTTGCATGCAAATGTCACTGTACCTCATCGTTTGGGAGGAAATATTCTACCAAGGCAGTCAGCTCGGCAATGTAAACCTTTGCAATGATGAAAAACCTACTCCCTGCACTCATAGCATGATATGTGCGTCCGTTCTCATGTTGATACTGCCGAATGCTTGATCGCAAGGACGTAAGAGAGTCCCGAAAAGGCTGAAGGGCAATTGGTCAGCCCTATTGAAATAAAGCTGCCCTGGTGGAGAGATCAAATCCCACGAACAAACATAATTTCTCAGGAGCAAAGAAGCTAAGGGAGTGGAAACTTGACTAAACGAATCATATTCCATCATCCTTGGAATGTTCGAACTTTGGGGACTTTGCATGAGGGACTTAATGTTTGGGTGGTAGAATAATGTCAGTTGAAACTTACGAAATCCAGTGCGGAATCAACATCGGAAATGTCGGCTGAGTCAACTTCCTAATCGCCGTTGGGTGAGTATCGGTGTAGGTTAGGGCACGCACACACACGCGTACAGTCAAGTACGAAATGAGTACGAACAGCTGGAAAGGCGAACTTACGATCTGCGAGCCGAGCTCCCGTTCGGATCCAAGCGCATGCGAAGGTTCCGGTGGCGGTGACACGGCATCTACCGCTGGAGTCGACACTGGCGTTGACTCGGACGGACCGGAGCATTGGGCGGATGCTGGAGAATGCGGCGGAGAACCCACCATGCTGGGCCGTTCGGCGATGTCGCGCAATCGTTGGCCAGTACAGATTTGCCGATAAGCACGGCAAGCTACGCAGGGAACACTGGACCAGCGGACATCTACAGTGAACGATAGTCAATAAGAGGCAGGAGAAGAAAATGGGCGGGCAGAGGTCAAGACTGTGCAAAAAGCAGAGTCAAGCAGAGGAGGGCTACGCCCAACGGAATGAACAATGTTGTATGTCTTATTGCAGAGTATATGGGCCTCAGGCAACAGAACCAGTGTCTGGGTCTTTGTGATACATCAGACCTGGAGCGTTGGGTGTCTGGGTGTCTTCGCCGGTTCAAGGTACGTGCGGCAAAAAGAGCGAACACGCTACTGCGCGGTGTGGCATGATGTGGCCAAAGGGATGACGGCGATGACAGATAAGACCATGCACGAAGCTCAGGAAAGGCACCCGGGTCGTTGATAACATTCCGTGCCTAAACAGCTCGGTTATTAGCTGCATTGAGGCATCAGGGAAACGTGAAGAATCGAGAAAGCTGACCAGACGATTAATTAAGGAGAAAACAGGCGAGACCACACTCACTGGCCTCTGACGTCCACGAAACTGAGGGAAACAACAAACATATGAATCGGACAGCACCGAAACAGCTGGATGCAGCGGCGATCCCGTTGGGCTGACCACTACTACCATGAACCATTCAATTTGCGGTGTTCGTACGTACATAAGTCGACATTTATGAATACGGACGTAGGTATTCAAGTACCCACAGGTGATGAAGCCACGGCGCAGGCCTCTCCCCGGTGTTGTTCGTATATGAACAAGTCATTGCATAAAATCCACTGTTTGCTCGGCCGCACCCGTCTTGAGCCTTCAATGGGCCCCTTCGCCGAGCGTGCCACTGACACTAGCTAGGGATTTAAAGGTAGCGTCGAGACTGGGGAACCGGAGTGAGACACCTGCCAAGACCCCGCTATTTCTCGGTGAGAACATGAAGGTGGGAACGAGACGAGCCTTTGGGAAAAAGATGAAAAAAGAAAAGGCATTCAATTGAAAAAGGGAAAAAGGAAAAGGAAGGGCGCCGCTTGGCAGGATTTGGGCCCGGCCAGCTCTAGCAAGCTTGGATGTCGAACGGGTGATTGGCGAATTGGCAAGCCCGGGATACAAATCCTACGATGTTCATGGCTTTGTCACTGGCTCATTTTTATGGCCACATCCATCAACCATCCCTATTACGGGTAGCTCACACTGTTAAGGCGTTTTTGCCGAGGTGATAGCGAGCTATGGTACTTTATCCTTGGTCTTGTCCGGCTGTTGTGGCCGTTGGGTTGCATTCCCAGGGCCAAGGAGACAGGTTAGTAATAGGAAAGTTCATAGACGTGAGATAGAATACAAGGCGTGAAGTCAAAGACTTCGTCTGGAAACATATATGCAAAGGCAAAGTGCCAAAAATGGCTGTTTGTATAGGGAATTGCACGCGTACCTGATTTATGGGTTACGAAATGCCTGTCGCACAGGCCCGGGTCCATCCTGCAAAGATCAATTGCCCAGTCTTCACTCCTCGCCTCAATGTAAGTAGTACCCTTTGCAATCAAGTCTTTGTTAGTTGATTCGATAACAGAGTGCCATCCCTGCCTGACATGCATTTAGCGAGTACTAAAGCTGCGATGTGATCGCGGGCCACACCAGCTTCTTTGGGAAAAGTAATCGTTCATAGTTCAACTACCCATGCCGGTCGTCCGTGTGGGGGAATCGACTTAACCTATAGCAGTTCCTCTACTTTTCCGTATTTACTGTCACTGCCCGCTTTCCCGTTTCTTCTTTCAACCTAAGTTGCAATTGCCATTTTACGACGCATCCCCCCTTGTGACGACGTAAAGCCTGCGTCTTCAGGGTTGCTATTTCTTCTTTCTGGCCGCGTAAGCTGCAGACTGCATGGCCGAGTCTCGACATCAAGGTACCAGAATATCCGAATTTTCCATACTTAGAATCTCGTACAGGATCTGCGTCATTCGACATTGGAGAGCCAAATCTGAAACTTGCGACATCTCAACGGCAGCGGAGTGAAGGCAAAATTGTATCCACGAACGTAGGCACAATCTACGGCATTGGAATCCTGTCGTCAGCGGTTAGCAACTAGTCGCCAGTCACCTTCCGTCCACACACGTGCCCAGCACCTGGGTCTCATCACAGATCCGCCATCTCACTACCCTCGCTGTTTCTTCCCACCCCGGTCTCCTTCGCTCGGCAATTCATTCCATCGAGCCTGCTACCCGAGAACCTGGATTATTGCCGTCTCCAACAGCTGGTCTTTACCATGTTGTGCTCACCAACAGCAGCTGTCTTCACTTGCACCCTACTTTTGACCGCGTATCTGATCGTATGCCGACTCCGTGATTATGCACGCCTGAGACATGTCCCTGGTCCCTTTTGTGCCGCCTGGACCGATTTCTGGTTAATACGACATCAACTGAGCGGCAGGCTCAATTTCACGCTGCAAGACATCAACAAAGAACATGGTGTGTGTCCCGAGTTTGTCCTTAATTAGATTGTATCTGCACCTACTTCATTTCTCTAATTTCCTTATCCCACTCCAATACCCTTAAATCATCTCAGTTCTCACTTGCTTGCGTCAAAGTTTGCCTGCAGACTCTGCAACTAACGAAGATCCTTATTGCTAGGTTCCGTTGTTCGGATCGCTCCTAATTGGGTAGTCTGTGGCGACGGTGCTGAGCTGCGCCGCATGTGGGCAGTTCGCTCACCGTGGAAGCGGGGACATTGGTATCGAGGCCTACGAATAGACCCCTACCGAGACAGCATTATCTCGACCATAGACGACAAGACCCATGAGGCGCTCCGATCTAAGCTGTCGGTTGGATACTCGGGAAAGGATGTCGACGGCGTACACGAGCTCATCGATGAGCAGGTTGCTGGACTCGTCAGCTTGCTAGAAACCAGGTACCTTTCGACCGACACCACCTTCAAGACGGTTGACTTGGCCCGAAAAGTCCAATTCTTCACTCTCGATGTAATTTCCGCCTTGGCATTCGGCGCAAAGTTTGGCTACTTGGACGCCGACGATGACACACTCCGGTACATCGAGACGACAGAGAAGACCATTCCCGTCATATTAATGACGGCGCTGATGCCCTCGCTTCTTGCAATAATCCAGTCACCGAGGCTCAAATGGCTCATGCCAGATACCAAAAACATGATTGGTATCGGAAATGTCATGAAGATGGCTCATAACACTGTGCAGAAACGCTACGGCGACAAGCCCGTCATCAAGCGTGATATGCTAGGCTCGTTTATTGCCCATGGCTTGTCAAAGGAAGACGCCGAGGGCGAGACTCTGGTTCAAATCATCGCAGGATCTGACACTTCTGCAACGGCAATCCGCTCTACGATGCTGTTCTTGATCACCAATCCACATGTCTATGCTCGTTTGCAGGCTGAAATTGACGCAGGCATCCAGGAAGGTTGGATATCGTCACCAATTACTGACGAAGAGGCAAGAAAGTTCGATTACCTTCAAGCCGTTATCAAAGAGGGTCTGCGACTATGGCCACCTGCGACAGGTTTGCTGCCAAAGGTTTCGGAACAAGACGAGGTCGTTTGTGGAATACATATTCCTGCGGGTACCAATGTCGCATGGGCGCCTTGGTCTGTTATGAGGAGCAAGGAGGTCTTTGGCGAGGATGCCAATTTATTCCGTCCGGAACGTTGGCTCGGGATTTCTGCAGAGAAATACAGGGCAATGGACCAACAAGTCATGATGGACTTTGCTTCTGGCAGCCGGTGGGAGTGCTTAGGAAAGAACATTGCTACAATTGAACTGAACAAGGTCTATGTCGAGGTAAGTGTTGCCCATGGCGGCCATGCAACTCCTCGCTGAGGAACACACCTAATTTCGGTCAATTCAGCTGTTGAGACGATTCGATTTTACTTTATTAGACCCTACGAACCCATGGAAGTCTTTCAACGCCGCTTTCTTCATACAAAGCGACTTCCATGTCAAAGTAAAGCGACGCCCCTCCAAAGCTTGAACTTGGCTGGAAAGATATAGTATTGGATGGTTAAGTATCTTGGGTATTCCTCGGTTCAGGGCATTCATCTCTTAGCGGAGAACGCACTATCTTAAGTTTGTCAGACAATCAGAACACAGCTTCGACAATGCCTTTAACTCGTCCGTATTATATACTCTCTGGGCTTTAGTTTGGTTCACAGGAGAAACCCGATACATGCGTTAGTGCCCTTGGAAAAGTAATTGTTTGATTGGAAATGCAAAAAGGACCAGCAAACTATGATCGTTGCTACAAAGCAGGTCAGTGTATGCTTATGTTCAAGTCCGCAATCGATTATTAAGGTCGACCTTATACATACTTTGATAGTTTTCTGTAGAGGGTGAACTGTACTAGACCACTTATGGGGGCTAGAAAACAACTGAGACTAGATTGAGGTCGACTTTCAGACAAGTTGAATAAACATCGAAGTCTAGATTCGAGCTCAGATCCAAGAGACGACCTCCCATCCCTGTTATGTGCCTCAAAGGCCGCACTCACCAATTTCTAGCTCACTCTCTAGAGCGCGTACTATCTATTGGATTCTGCTAATTTGTACCCACCCATGCAGACCATGCTTTCCTAGCCAGGATATGGTCCAGAACCTGGAAGAATGAACTCTATACCTTTTTCTTAAATGACCTAAGACGCGCCAGAATGTCGAGCCAGCAGACCATTTCACACAAAGACACCGCCCATGAAATACTTGACTTAGCTGCCAATGAAGTCGTATTCAAAGATAACGCCATACTAAGGCAGCCATAGATAACGAAACAGTAGCAT
Organism: Colletotrichum spaethianum; assembly: GCF_022836535.1. Lineage (NCBI taxonomy): Eukaryota > Fungi > Ascomycota > Sordariomycetes > Glomerellales > Glomerellaceae > Colletotrichum > Colletotrichum spaethianum. Next base: position 142,270 of record NW_026054801.1, on the reverse strand, counting down.
GTCCGTTGCAATCCATTTAATCTCAACTCTTGATCAGCAACGTCAAAGGCATTCACTGAGATGCTTGGGCAAGACCGCACGTAGACAGTTCGCCGAAGAACCCATGTCACAAGGCACTGGACCAACAGATGAGATTCTAAGATAGACGTCAAAGTGACCCAAAAACGACTGCGACGACAAATAGAGCCAGTCACCAGACTGTTGCAGGCAATTAAAATGCCCGGTAGCTCGTCACATTTCAGCAAAGGTACGGGTTTGTTCCTGGCGTTGACAATGGAAGAGTCTAAGAGATAGCAATGTTGTGAAAACATAGTAGTTCAATTGATTTCTATCACAGCAGGAACGTTGTAAGACTCAATCGCCTTTAATTTCATTCCATACTTTGGTCTGACTTATCGTCGGGCGTCTCTGTCGATGATCCGAATGGCTTGCAAACACTCTTCGTCTCGGAACCGAGGGGCCACTACTTGAATAGCGCATGGTACTCCGTCACTCACCTCGGGGTCATCTTGGGACTGTCAGTTCGACTTTTGAGACAGGAAAGTAAAGACATATAGCTGGTCACTCACAATCGGCATCAAATGGCGTAGTTGCCTTCTGGTACTGAGGATCTTTAGCCATTGAAGCGATACCATACGGTATAACCCCTGCGGGGTACTACGTGCAGTTAGCGAGTGAATCACAACGAAACATAAGGTAGTCTTACATCTAGTACGTTCCACATCAAGGTGTAGACAGGTACGCCGTAGGTATCGTGGGGTACAGCGGTGCTGATAGCTCCAGGGCCAACGACAACATCGAGATCATGTTCTCGCCAAATCTTTCGCCAGCTATTGGCGTAGCTAGCACGAAGGCCGAGGAACTCACCCAACTGATGTGCTTTGTCCAGTTCTGGTGAGACCGGGGGCTTTGATGGCTTTGAATCCGTGAATGGATTCGTGTTTCTCTTGACGGAAGTTACGAGTGGTTCGCCAATCTCGTTTTCCAGGGCATCCAGACCTGATGAGTTCATGCTAAAAAAGAGAAAACCCAGCTTGCTCCCCAGACCGGCATCACGGGAAGGGTCCGATGGCAGGCGGAAAACATCGTGCCCCGCAGCCACAAGCGCTAAGACTGCTTCGCCGAGGGCACGGCGAACGGGAGGTTGTAATGGGTATTCGGGATCTTCTGGAAGGACGCCGATGGTAAGAGCCTTGTCATCGTCCAGAGTTCTCCACGGCGTGCCCACTGCGGATGCGTCGTACTCCCAAGGGCGTTGTGCGAGAGCCGTCTCCATAAGCAAGCTGAGGTCATCGACTGAGTTTGCCATGGGCCCGGCGACAGGCGTCACTCCAGGGAGATGGAGCTTAGGGAATGGATAAAACGACTGGCCGCCAAAAGGCGTCCGGTCGGCGGTAGGCTTGAAACCGTAGATTCCGCAACAGAGAGACGGGATTCGGATCGAGCCTGCAATATCAGTACCAATGCCCAACACCGAACCTCGAAATGCGACCAGTGCTCCCTCGCCCCCTGTTGAGCCCCCGGCCGTCAAGGAAGTCTTGTGCGGGTTGAGGGTTCTCCCGAAAATGTTGTTCTCTGAGTCAGCCGTCTAACAGAAGGTAGTCCGAATGCCTTTGCTACCATGGCCAGTTTTAAGAGCAGTATTTACGTACCATCATTGTCTGAGGGATATTGGTCTTGCAAAAGAAGACTGCCCCCGCATCAAGCAAGAGATTCACCATGGCCGAGTTGGCTATAGGCGGCGGTCGTTTGAGGAATTCTACATAATCGACTGTGGCGTAATGACCTTTGACTATGAAAGAGTCCTATGTTGTGTCAGCTAGTTGAAAAAACTCTTGTGACAACCCTTGAGAGACTCTTACCTTGAGACTAATAGGTAGACCATGCAGTGGTCCAATCGGCTTGCCGGTAGCTTTTAGATGTTGGTCAAGTTGCCGAGCCCGCGTTATGACTTCATCGAAGAAGATCTCCGTCAAACAAGAGGTCTACGGAGTGGGTTAGGTACCGCTGCAAGTATGTCCAAAGGTGCTTCTTACAAGTTGCTGTGCGACGGCAGCACGCTTGCAAAACGCCACAGTCACCTCCTCAGATGAGAGCTCTTGGTTTTGGATTTTATGAAGTAGTTCCCTTGCACCGTAGTTCTCCGTGATATCAAGCTCCCTTCCTGTTAACAAACCAGATTTTCTCGCTGCTTCTAGAGCAATAAGTCGCCCTTCATTAATTGTTCCGGCGCCATTTAAGTCACGAAGCTTGGAATGTGAAATAACCCAATCTTGCGGAATAGCTTTTTGCTGCTTGATTCGATGACTAGAGGCAAGAACTTGCCATTCCATAGCAGCAGGTATCACAAAAAGTATGATCAGTGGGTTGTAGAAGTGTACAGCAAAATAGGAAAGTGATGCTCGACTGATGTTTCTCTCGAGAAAAAGCAGCTGTCTATGATTTGGGCTGGGATAAAGGTTCTCTATATTTCTCCGGTGGCGGTGGAGGGATAAAAAAAGGCTGTGCCGAACCGCGTAGCTTCGTGACACCTATTGCTTGGAATACCCCAAGGGTCGGAATCCACGACAATGGAGCATTCCGAGCAGCAAAGTGGTAGTGGGGCGGGTGTCCTATTTGGGAAGGATAAGCCGCCAGCTGTTTGGAAGTTAAAACACAGTATCGGTGGGAAGAGGTGCTACAGAGTGAGCGGTTCATGTCTGCATCTTTGTAACAGCCGGTCAGGATTAAGAACCCTCAGCAGATACAGTCGGGAGATTTGGAGTATTTCTCTGCGTTACCTCTGACAATATGATGGTGTTCACTCCCCATGACCCGCACATCACAAACAAGTATTTAAGCATCGGTATTGAACTTTCAGCATCGGTCACACGAAGTGACACAAAGTGGCCCTGCATCATACCATGCCAGTTTTGGAACTCTTCGCTGTCAACACTTCCCTCATAATGATACCTTCATTGACCCACGGTAAATAAGACTCATCGGGCAGGCTGATCCACGATTTACGCCTCAAAATGCCGCAAACGCTGTCCAGCAGCGACGCAGCCCATGTTCCATCCCCCGGGAGCGCGTTCTCCCCGAGTGCTGTCGACGTGCCCCCCATGCGCATGCCGCACCTCGAATTAATCTATCGGATAGTCTGCGATATGGACCACAGCGTTTGCGAGACTAAACGCAAGATACACACTCCAAACCCATGATGTTGTCTTTATTCTGGTCAGCGCAAAAGCCGTTTACAAACCCGGCCCAGGCCAAAGTGGAGTGCCAAGTCAAACGGTGTCTCAGGACGAGGTAGAGTACTTTACAAATATCCAGTTCGAAGCTCCTGGTGGGAGTCCTTATGGTTGGATGAACGCCGTTGTGGCGATAGGGGTTATGACTAGGTTCGAGGGGAAGCCTGTGATTGATTGTTACCGGGTTACCAACTTTCCCGGCAAAGCTGCAGAGAGACTCTAAGAGAGCAAACCATTGGTGATGAGGAAGCAGCATGGTTGTATGAGCTCCAGTCACTACATGAGAGAAGAGTCTTGTTAGCCTATCAAATTGCAAAGGGATTCCTTTTGTGTCTGGCTTTTGTATTGTGGAATACGAAGTCCATGGATAATACGGATGAAACCTGGAACAAGCTGCTTGCGATACTTCAAGTGACATGCAAGACGGTGCAATGACCCGCTTCCAAAAAAGATCTTTCAGTTATGGACTTGCCCTCCTTAAGAAGATTTGAGGGTTATGCATGGTGAAAATAGCGCAAACCTTCACACTAGATTTCCATGCGCTTCTCCACAAGTCGCGCATTCACTCGCGATACGTGTTCATCCTCACGCTCGGCTCGACGTCTGATTGTATGTAGTCCATTTCGGTACCGGTTCCCTCCACACTTTTGACTTGGGACCTATTCTTATCGTTATCTGGTAGAGTATAATTGATCGTTGTGCGCTCACCGACGGTGATTGGGACATGTTTGGTCTCTTCGTAGAGAAAGAAAAAGGCAAATAAGAGAGTCGTCAAAGCTATTGAAAGAGAGTAGTACTGCTACGTTGCCGGTTGCAGCCTGGTAGACATCTACGATTCACTCCTATGCCGAACTGATTGTCACAGCCGCCATCACCGGACTGGCAGGCGCAATCAACGAAACCGCTGTGCAGATAGATGACTGTAGGTACACCGCTTCTTTGCTCCCGATCCGACTTTTCAAGCCTCGCTAACTTGACTCCTTCTCCAAAGATCACCGATTTGATTTCTTTCATCAGCGAAGGTTTTCCAATGGTCTTTACTTCACTGGCATCATGGCAGGCAGTTTCCGCACTCCCTTGGCCGCAGGCTCACAAGCCGTTACCCAGGGATGGCGGTGGTCATGGAAACAATATACGTAAGGCGTCGTCCATATTTGATAGTGAAGGGGATAAAGAATATACATCCGGTTGCAAGACCCATTGATTAGGCCGACTGCGCGTTGCTTAGTTGACTGATGGTAACGTTGAGATCGACAGTAATTTGCTGCCAAAAGACCGTTGGATGGAAAGGCTAATGTGTTAAAAAGCCGTCAGTGTGACTGCAACATCGTCAGAGGGAGATAAATGTATATTTCGTGAAAGCGGCAAGGGTCAGGGCCATAGCTAGACTTTAGTTGAGAAACTTCCCCCATGTACACCAGTTCCATGATATCGAAATGCCAGTTGGTCAAAGCCCGTGCCCCTCACGGGAGTTATTGTGATGGGGCTGGCTGAAGAACTAAATGATCGTTCGGGTCAGAAGATGGAGTGGGTAGAGAACGAAAATAAACGATTATGAGGCCTCTTAACCTGAGTTTGGACTTGCTAATTGAATTCGCGACCTAGACTCAGATGTTTGATAGTCTTACAGTTTAGCAAGTGGACAGTCCCTGGTGGCAGGGACATATTAAGGCTGGGTGCTGTCATTGGAATGGCCATTGCGGCTCTGTCTTAGAATTATGACCGTGTGGTGAAAATGTCGCAGTATTGACAATTCCGGATATTGTCTTTTGACTCTAAGTTCCTGCCTAGTAAGATGGTCAAGATCAGAAATATCAGCTATTATGATCGTAGGGTCAAGTCAGTCCCTTGGTTACCTGTTCAACGGAAAGTGCGACTGTGTCTCCATATATGTCGTCCACGTAAAAACAACTACCGGCCGGCCCCATTCTCAAAGATTCTTGGTTTTTACATGCGTACTGATGAACGAAGTACCTGAGCGTCCCTTTTGGACATGTTGAGTGACCTCTTCTTGGGAGCCCTGGTTATCTGTGATCTTAGATTACGCTGTGCTATATAGGAAGTCACCATGCCACTACAGTAAATCAAAAGAGACTGGGGAGTAGACTGCGAATCGTGGCAGAAACTGCACACTGCGGCCACTGACGTCCTGTCAAGCATACATGAATCGAATCCTGTCAATGCACAGTCAAAAGCTATCCCCTGTTGGGCTGTCGTATGTTCAGTTCTGAACAGCTTTCGCAGGGATATGCGGGAAACTCTATTCCTCTTAGCGTCGATGCCCCGCATTTGGTCAACCTGCAACGCCTGCTTGGACCCCCATAGTGAGGACCCGAGCTACGCCCCAAGCGGCATATATATGCGACTGTGGTTTGTTCTGCCTCTGGGAGGCGCTGGATTTCGCAATCCCCACTCCAAAGCGTATCCCACCGGCAGTATCGGACTTGTCCTGCGATCGGTTGCAGATTACTCTCCACAGAACCAGTTAAACCCTCCAAGGTCGAATTCGTCGACGCGCATTATCCAGTTGAGCCGCCAATCATGGGCCGTTCCAGGGGCGGATGCTCTAACTGCAAACGACGGAAGCGTAAATGTGACGAGACGCGTCCAGATTGCCGTGCATGCCAGAGCCGAGGCATTCAGTGCGAAGGCTACAACACTACACTCAAATGGACCAACGGAATAGCCTCGAGAGGTCGCTTTGCTGGGTCAGCTATCCCTGGCCTTGCTCCCTGCAGCTCAGGTTCAAAGCCGATTACGAACTCAACCTATTTACCAACCATCAATGATCCACAGCCCCGTGTTGGCTCGTCGCTTACATCTTCCGATGCCGAAGATATCGTACAGCCCGGCCTAGCTCTACACTCAGACACCCCAAGGAAGAACGCTCGCAACGACTCCTTGACACCCTCACCCGCTGGCAGCATCAGTGAACAGGAACGGCACCTATTCCAAAGGTGTAAGTTTCACTCGGTTATACCATCGCAGGTTCAGGTTCTCTGGTGGCTTGGACCCAAGCATCATTGACGTTTCTATCAATACAGTTATCGTTACATCGCTAATCTATGTTAAAGTCATCCACGCAGGAATGCATCGACTTTACGCCACAGAAAGCCATAGTTGGCCTCAAGCCCATTTTGTGGCAATGGCAGAGAAGAGCCAAGCCTTCTTTATTGTCTGCGGAGCCATTCAAGCATATCTCGAGGACGGCTTCTCAGTATCGTCGATGGAGCATGTTGACCATGCCCTTCAGACGTTTCGCTCAGAACTAGACACCCGACACGACTCTTTCGATGCATCCACCGTGTCAGCTGGCTTGCTTCTATGCACCCTATGTGTAAGTATTAACCAAGTGCTTCTGTTGCCGTTAAAAGCACCGCCCAACCTATTTTTATCAAATTTGCAGTTGATATTCGCATCTCAATCCTATAGTCCACATACTGACGGTATCATCCCAGTTGTTCCAAGCTCGGCCATGGACAATGTATCTCCAGCTGATGGCTGAACTCTACCATCTGGAGTCGAGCATAAGCCGTCTTTTACCTGCAGCTGATCATGACTTTACGATTCGTCACTCCCTTGAAGTTTTATCTATAATGGACATAGGAGCAATGGTGATTGGACGAATCAACCCGAGCATGGGCGTCTGGCAGAACCTCCGCAAGGTACAAGACAGCTGGGAAGGAGGCAGGATCGGCGGTGTCGAGGTTGTCTCGGGGATCCCAAGGACTCTCCTCGACATTCTCGCCGACATAGGGAACGACGACATTCAAGACGTTGAGGCTCGTTTATGGGCCTGGCCTGGAGAAATCGGGCTGCATGCTCAATGCATTCTCTGGGATTGTTGGAGGTACACAGCAGTTTTGGACGTGAGAAGAATCGAACGAAAGAGAAGAAAGACGACGTCAGCCGTTGATGAATGCCAACATGAGTCTGAAACAGAAAAGACAGCATCCTTTCCCTCGAGAGAAGTGGTCATGTGCCGCTTAGCGGCATCGGTCTATGCTTTATATCGAGCAGTCGAAATGCCTGCAAACCAACACCTTCTGGTTCACAACGGTCTCGTGTACCCATTGGTAATAGGCAGCTTGGAAGTCCCCCTCTTAGCTGCACATACAGATTGGAAGCGTGTTTTTGATGACGTGCGGGCATTGTTTCTTAAGAAGGACTCTTTCCGCCTCATCAAGTTGATCAACGAGGTTCTCAATGAGGCATGGAAGGAAGGGACAGACACTTTTGATATTGAAGGAGCGGCTCGAACGCGCGGTGTTGAAATTGCAGTTTTTTGAAGCTTCTAGCGGTGACACAAGGAAACGGATGGACATGGCAGAGGTACGGCTCAAATTGGTGACGATTGGTACTTATCGGCGGGCCAAAACTCATTGTAGTCTACCCAACGCACAAGGTCTTCATTTACAGCATGTTGCTCGTATATTTGCCTCATTAGCGCATACCATGATCAATTGTTGGATGTGCTGTGATTTTAAGTTACGGTTCGATGGTACGTCGAGTGCTGGGTTGCCAATGAAGAAGTCAACCGGCGTTATGAGCAACTAGTCCGACTCGACAGGCCTGAGGCGAGCTAGCTTCAAAAATTAGTTAAGTGGAAGTGAACAACGCGGCAAAGTTACATCACGGGACAGTCCTTGACACGGGGGTAGTAAGTGGGACCAAGAACACTCCAGATGACAATGTCATTCTGCATTACATCGTCACAACACGCCACGGGGTCAGATATGCCTTCTTCATCGATAATGATTTGAAGCATAGATCTGCTACCGCCATAAAGCTCATCATCTTTGTACTTAGTCACACAGAGGTGGCGCTGTACTAAGAGTGCTCTTTTTCCTTGTCTGCTATGCGGGTTCGTCAACAAGTGCTGGGTTGGAGGAGAGACGATTGTGTAACCAACAGGTTTACCACTCACTGAATTCCGCTTGTTGAGATTTTGTACATTGAACAAACGGGCTTTCTGGGGTGCAGCGTTCAGCCCTGTGGAAGTTGTGATGGGGGTTCCTTGGACCTGATATGTGTTTCCATATGGGTTGGTTCTTTATTCAAGCTGGAGCGGCTGGGAATCTTATTTAGCAAGCGTATCTTCGTGGTTGCCCATCGCAGGATATTTCTTACAAAAAATATCTGTTAGTGATTTTGAGCAAGCACACCGGGAGAGACTATATTTTCCCATGGCGCGGTTTTACCATTGTCGATGTTCACGGCCGAGAGAATACTGGTAGCACGAATCTCCACCGTAATGCCACCGGACTGCTCCAATATGTACTTTTACGGACTGTTAGCTGTTATCCGTCTCCAAGTAGTTGCGTAAGGTTGGGTTGCCCTCACATTGATAACATATCCATAATTTGCCACTGTCAGCAAGAACTGAATTACCAACTCGCGGCGTCGCGTAATGACTACTTGGTTCATTTTCCAATTTGTAGGCTTCCAACCAATGCATTGTCTTGCTCATGCAGACAGATGACATTGCGTGAAATGTTTCCGGATCCGTCAGGGCGGTTCAGGACACCATCGAAAGACTGCGTTTGTCCCTACTTTTGTTGCCGAAAAGATGGAGGAGCATATCAAGACGTTGATTGACGAGCTTGAAGGAGACGAAGACGTCATGGCCATGTTTCTCATTCCCCGGGGCACCCGGGATCAGATCATCAAGAAGCTGAAGCGCTGGCTCCGACCCCTTGGAGATAACTATACCCCCAAAAAGCTTCGACCAGCTGTGATAGACAATTTCTTGCGGTCAGAGCAGCATGGGCAAAGCCTCTTTGGAGAGGCTAGATGGCCCGAAGTTAATGACAGCACCAAAGAATTCCGTGAACTCGGTGTTCTGTTCGCAGAAGATGTTTTCATTGACCGACGAGAGCCAGCACTTCGGCCCTTGCTTGATGCTTTTCGATCCGACGCAGAAGGATCTAAGCAGGCTCTGGAAGAGTACATCGACGCGAACTGGAGGACGAATCCTACGATACTAGATATGGATTACGAGTCACGCCGTTACGAGGGGCTCGAGCCTGGTGCTACCATCGCGAAACTCGCACAATCGATTGTTTTGGATCCCGCACAACTCATGCGAAGTCTTTACAATCCTGCAAAGGGCCAGGAAACGGACGGACAAGTCTTGAAAACCCTGAGTAGCTTGTTCGAGATTATGTCCACTGCTACCATGACACTCATAAAGCGTGTGGAGATTGAGGCAATTGCTGGCGAAATGGCTGATATACTGGAGCGAATTCGGTACGACAAACTGACACATCGCTCTCAAAAGCCCCTCAAGGTCGGAGCCATCGATGCAACTCAGTTCCCGCGACACTATGACAGAATTCACATGAGCAATGTTCCGTAAGTCTACTATAGGGTCGCACCACTAATATCTGAGCTACTAAGTTTCTGACGTGAAATAGGGATTACGTCGGCGGGCCTTTGACTGCCCTACTGTATGGGGGTCCTCTTCTCCGTGAGGATAGACTGTCGAATCTGAGATTTAATAACCTGCTCAACCCACCAATGTTCGAAAGCCACGACCAATTCCTGACAGAGTATATGCTCATGTACGATTCCAAGCAAGTGGCTGATCACTTCGGGCTGGTGAGGGAGAAAGGATCAGTTAACGTTGTTCCCAATCCTACTGCGGAGATGCTTAGCAATCCATTCCTAACCGAAAATTACTTTGTCTGGGCTCGTTCAGGGATCAAGAGGACGCCGCGGTCCCGTCTCATGACACGACCAAGTCTGGAAAGATGGCTGCATGCGCACTTGCTCAAGATCTGCCTCCCGTTTTGTCGCCCTCTCTGGAGTGATAGACCGGTTCATGCCCCGTTGAATCTGACTGCGGTTTTCAGAATCATAGGTCACATGTATGAAGTTGGATATCCGGCGCACTGGCTTGCGGGTATTCTGGCCAGTATTTGCGAAGCCAACATCACCACCACTGCACGTTCTCCTCGAAAGTTGGTACTTCATCCACACGATCTGAAGGAGTCATACCCACAACGAAAAATCAGTTTGAGCCCATGGAGAGCCGAGTTCACTACGTTGCTCAGTATCTGGCGCCGCCTTTTGCCCTTCGGCGTCATCACGCCTCCACGTACTTTGGTCAGTCTGGCCGACGTTCTGGAGTGCAGCATTACTTTTCCTAAGTTCTATGAGAAGCATATCAGAGTTCCTCATTTCAACCTCGTCTTTATCAACATGACTATGGTTGGCCCAAGCGAGCCAAACCTCCCCGGGCTCCTTAAAGATGACGAAGGGGGAGATGGATCAGATTATGCCAGTCGCTTACGAGATAATGGTCTGCACCTGATCACTGCCTTCAAGTATGTGACAGATACGAGAACCGCTACGTTTTGGTTGCGTAAGGATGTCATCGAGGAAATGATACACGAAGATTCATGGGACGTATGCATCTGTCGTACGGATTCCTGGGATATTCTTTCTGCTGCTAGAACCCCAGTATCGCGTTCCCTTCGACCGTTGGAGACTTGGGTAATTCAATAGTGCTCGACTTTAGATCGAGGCTGTATCCATCTTCTCACATAACAATTATGAGAAACGTCCCCTGCATCAAACTGTCGGCAACGCATGATGTGTTATTAGCACAAAAATCGGAGGATGCAGTGAAGTGAGTTCGCCTTTTGGAGTTTGAAAGGGTCTCTTGGTCTACGTATCAATATCCCCTACGCAAAATTCCCGTACCAGGAATGTACGAATTCGTCAGCAGACCCAGCACATGTCTGATATCCCAGCCTTCCTGATATAATTACTGGAAATGTCTTTCCGTAAGAGTGACAGTACGACTCTCCAAAGGATGACACGGATGGCGGGGTAATGAGAAATGTGGACCTAGGTCGGGTCATTGTCGACAGTACCCTCTTGCCCATGCCTCTGACTTTTGCCTGCTAGGCTTCTCGACGGTTTTCAAGGGAGACCCAGGCAGCTATCTGCATGTGATGAGATCCGCAAGATTGAAACATTTTGGTGGGCATACGCAGACCGAATGGAAAAGTAGCTTGTTGCCGATCTCTGTGGTATAGCTCACAATACTTGCCGGCTCAACGCAGGACATCCGTAAGAACAGCCAGCCGCGATACGAGTCATTGAATGATTGCGACAAACGAGGTTGCAAAGGACTGGTTCGGCAGGAGCATCCCACAAATCAGCAATCCTCTACAGTCGGGCAAACACTAGAAGAAGAGTCCGGGCAGCTAGGTGGGCTAAACATAGCCCTTTAGAAGAACTAGTATCAATCAATAGAAATCAACGTAGATCAACGGGGGCAACATTGTATTGGAGCGATGAATTTCCGGGGTGATCGGGTCCCCGAAGGCAGATTGGAATGTGGGGTTGTGCCTTGTTACGGTTAATTGGTCCTGGCAATTAGCGCTCGTATTAATATCGGGGTTACATAATGTGCGTCATGCGCTTGGAGTTCATGTCCATTGCCCCAGAAAACAAAACGCATGCGACCTTGAATACGAGACTCAGCACTAAGAAGGTTGGAGAATAACAATGCTTTAGCGGCTATTAATCCTTTCCTTCGACCTCGTTTGACCAATAGGCCCTTGGATGGCTGGTGTTCACGGGGTAATAAATACTCTAACCCAAGGGTAACAGCGTGCAACCTGCTGCGCAGAGTGTATTTGTATAACAAAAGCAACTACGTAACCAAGCGGTTGAAAGTGTGTCCTAAAGTTCAAATGAACGCGTCGTTACTCGCATTCTAGTTCTGTGTCATATTGTAGCGCTCATATCAGCTTACATATGGTAATTGTGGGACATCGGAACGAAGGGAGCAATGAGCGGTGACCATGCGACTTTTCGCGAACGATCGGCAACGTGAACGGGAATACGAGGGCAACGTCACTTTCTAAATCATACGATGACCAATGGACCTGCCGACAGCAAAATGTTCCAAGTGCCTATGGTATAGCTTCAGCGTCAGGAGATCCTTGGCTCTAGGGTGGTACTTAAGTCGTCGAATTCCCTTCCTGTTTTCGTTCGAGATGCATATATATTGTACCTCACATACCATAAACAACTCCGACACAATCTCATCAACATCCTTTCGAAATTATTCGTAATCTCTACTGTCTAAATTTTTCAAAAATGCAGATCACCAATATCCTTTTCTCTGCCCTGGCTGCTGCGGCCGCCGTCTCCGGCTCACCTGTTGCTAAGCGAGAAGTCAAGTCTATGATGGCTGCTGGCGTCGTCGAATGGACAATTGAAAGCTTCGTCCGTACCTGCAACGCGGAGAACACCTCTTGCGACTACAGCTTCACTATCGACACCCATATCACTGCTCCGACCGCTTGCAAGTTCACCACCACCGGTTCCCCTGCTAGCCGAGCTGCCTCCAACGCCAAGTGTGGAGCCTACACTGTCACCTCCGGCTGGAGCGGCCAATTTGGCGAGGATGCTGGCTTCACTACTTTCTCAGTAACCGACCAGAAACTGATTGTCTGGCCCGCATACACAGACAAGCAGCTGGTCAACGGCCAGGTTGTCAGCCCCGACCAGGCCTATGCTCCTCAGAACCTGCCTTAGATGTGGAGATGACGTGTCACCTACAGAGGATGATTCATAACGATACATGAAGCACAATAGTAATATGCTGTTATGTCAGGAAGGAGAATCTAAATCCATTATTAATACAACTGGACTTTGTTAATACATTGAATCACATTTAGATTCTGGTGATTTGACAGTGATATAGGGTACAGTGTATACGCTTGTGCTTCGCTAAAGTACCTCTTTCCATTCCCCGAAACCACGGTCTATCATATTGATGTCTTCTTAGTTGCTAGTACAGATTTACAAAGAGCAAACCTGTAAGTTGAACTGAGAGGAATGAAACTAGACTAATGAAACTAGACTGATTCGCACGTTCTACATCAACACTTTGGTTCCAACCGGTTACAGAGTTCCCCGCCCAGATATTTACCATGCCATGAGAAGAAAGGGATGGTGTTAACAGTAATATAACCATTGTAAACATTTTCACATGGCATGAGCGTAAGCTTGGTCTGTATTCAAGGGTTGGTACCAAATATGGAGTTAGCTCCATCCAGAGTGTAATCTCATGATCGGGATGCTACGCGTCATGCTACGATCGACCGATTAGCCCTTTGTATCAGTGGTTAAGTTGCTTCGTGCGTCCTCCAATTATCCTGTATTTTTATTGCCATCCATTCAGGTTCATGATGAGCAGACTCGACGAACTCATCAACAGTTTCTGCTTCTACACTGGCTGGTGATTTTCTCCTATAGTCGAAAGAGACGGCTAGGCCAACCGGAATTTCGATTCGAGTGGTATTTCGAGCCCCGACAGCGATTAGGGTTCCCGTCACAAAAAGGACCACAAATGGATTGATATTGAGAAAGCCTCTGGAAGTTTCAGTCATTCGATAGTTTGTAAGGAGGCTAACTCGATCGTAGTTGCAAGTTGCAAACCGTTTCAGGCGCAAATAGGTGCCTATGTATGCGCGATGACGCGATGATACCTTGTGGAATCTGGCCTTCTGTCGTTATCTACAATCGTTATTTTGCAAATTAGACCATAAGAAGCAGACCCATAGTAGCAAATAGAACCTAGGGCAATGCAGCCCTTCCGGGACATAACGTGGTCCCAAATATCTATTGTCATTGTCATGGTCAAACCCCATCAGATGCCCTTAGGTGGGAACTTCAGTTGCGGTGACCTCAGTGGGTTAATCTGTTTGTTGCTTTCGCGGTCGTCTTTAGTGCACCCAAAAAGTATACTTCTTACAAAGTTGAAAACGTATGTTGTTACAGTGGTGCGCTATACTGCTATATGAAATCGAATTTTCTGGTCTTCCTTGGTGGACCTTGACTACTGCTCCCAAACATACGCGTTGCAGCCAAATGTGTCACTTCATGATCTGTCTCCCAAGCCTCAGCCTGCCCCGTTCTTGATATCTTCCTTTGAAAACTCATTCCTACTCATGAGCACGCATGTAGATGACCGACCGCTTCTTAGTATACGATAACCCACCATCCACGGGGGGCGCTCAAATGCGCAGACCATTGACCTCTCAATAAAGACCAACAAGAATGTCACCGCGAACACGCGCAGTCAAGTGGACTTCAGCTTCAAGATCCAATTTGATGCCTACCATCAGAGCCGCGCTCGTCAGCTTGCCATTCTCATCGACAGGACCCTTGAGAAGGTTGCCTAATACTGTACGTCAATAAACTGTTAAATCAATCAGTTGGAGGAAAATGAATTTACCAATCGGACCGTTTGCATTGCCGGAAAGGTTTGGCATGGGTACGGGAAGTCCTGGAGCAGTCACATTTCCCTTCATTCCAGTGTTGGCTGGTGGGTACGAATTAGGATAAGCCGGTGCGCGAGACTGCTGCTCCTCGCTGGTTGCTTTGGAACTACAAGATCGTGCTTGTTAGTTTCGCAATTGAGTGAATCCAAAATTCGGGAATCATACGGGGAAGACATTGTAGTTAAATATTTAACGACTTGGTCTTGTAAGGAATGCTGCAGTTCCTCGGGAGAACTGGTTTCGTCGACGGTTTCGGAATTCAGAAGTCCTCGTTCCTCCAGAAACTGTTCCGAGAGTGACTTGAGAGATGAAGTCGGGCTTTCAGCTCGAGGTTTTTGAAGCGCTGGAGCAGTTTTGTCTTCGCCAATCGATGACAGTGAAATTCGTTTCGAGTTCCGGCGTTGATGACCTGGGGTTTCTGGTTGTTGTTGCTGGGGGAGCGATTGTGTACGAGAACGATTGGCGGGCGGGAAGTCGTCTGTTGCGACTCGGATAGGGATTTTGAATGAAAGTGATCTTCTGAGGGCTCCTGATGCAGCAGAGGTGTTGTCAATCGGTAAGGAATTGGCAGGGGGATCTGAAGGGCTTGATGCAACAGAGACACGCTTTGACGGGAAACTAGAAGATCGAGGAACGTGACTTGGTCGCTTGGGTATTGGTGGTAGCTGCTGCTTAGACTCGGCCTTTGGCGTTATTGTGGCGATAGGGGAACCTGGTCCCACTGATGCGTTTGATTTATCTGTGAATGAGCTTCCGGCTGGTTTTGACTGAGATGAGGCCTGGTTTGCCATCTTGGAGGGGGAGCATGATGAGCTTTAAACTTGATTCTTACGCGGCCGACAGAACCCTGTATAGTTATTTGATGCTATCACCTCCTCCGTCTATGCAGTCTGCTGCAAGAGTTGCAGCTCTTCTTGGGCGCGAACAGACATCGTCTGATGTTGAAACTAGTCGCTCGGATTGTATTTCTCATCGTGTTTTATCAGTCGTGGCTAGAACGTGCCGGTCAGCGAAATTCGCTTATGCAGAACAGTGCGCGTGCTGCCAGAACATCTGAAAAGTGGCTGGCATGGTACGATTCGGGTGAGTCGATAGCACGTTTGTGGGTTCCATTGGCGCTCTTGTACGTCTCAGAGTGTTCTCAGAGGAGCATCTGCAAGGGTCCTGTATCCACAAGAACCATGTCAGGACCCTTGTGCCGGGGAGTTTCAACGACATCGGATCAGGGACTACATGCAACCACAACGTGGGAATCGTATCTGACATTTCTGATGGGGCCATCCAATACCGCCTTCTGTCAGAGGCCTGTCGGCAAGGTCCACAATCATCAGTCGATGATTCCCATTCCTTTTTCGACGTCTTCTCTGATCTTCCGAGGTTTCGAAGTCTGAAACAATTCAAGCAAAGAAACCGCCCTGGGACCGTAATGGCACTCTTCTTAGTCCATGGCTACTACAGTAATTCTGACGATTCTTTCGGGTTTAAAACTGACACTGCTTAGTTACAACTCACTCTATGGGGTAAGAAGAGACAAGCAGCTGGATTTCGGCTGTCACCCTAAGAGCATTGCCTCTTCTACTCCCTGGTCGCACTGTCCGAACATTACTCCAAATATACATCCACTCCTTACTCGTCATACATCCTGATCGTATCATCTCCCTCCGTCGCTCTCACGCCGAACTGAAAAATGGTCCTTTCTCTCCTTATAAGTTTCGGCACTGCCGTTGGGGCTTCCGAAGGCATTAAAGCTTCCATGGCAAAGTCCCGTCGAGAGGAGCACCGGGGCCGAAAGAACAACCTTGTTGTTCACTGTCTCAAATCATCTCAATTCAGCCCATTCCTCGAAGGTCGTCAAATAGTGCTATCTGGCGACAGAGTAAGTTGTGCTCCACTATTAATACTCTGTACGTGACCGATAGCTTCTGACAACAACAATGTTGCAGTTATTCGTTGACACTGGCACGGTCCATGATGTCCCCTTTGGCCACCCGTTTGAAGGGTACTACCTTCCTTATCCCGACTCCCGGGTCTCAGGTTTGGTAAGCACGATCACTCATGAAGCACCAATAATGAACTGGATTTTCGTAGACCCAGTTACCTACCAGCTTCGCTTCGGTAATCGGGCCGTGGCAGATGGAAATCTAACGGGACCATGGGAATGCACTCGTCAAGACCGCCGCCTTACCTTGTGTGGATGGGAAGGTTTCTGCGTAGTTCTTGAAGATAGCGGTGTTTGGGGCTTGTATTTCGACTGTGATGGGGATGGTTTACATAGAATGTTCGGTCGTGCTGGACTTGTAGTGATTGAGGTTGAGCTGTTGCGACGAGAGATGAGAACTAGAAAACCCGACTTTGTGCTCACCGAAACAGATCCACAAGGGAAGGAGAAGTCAGAGCAGGAGGAAGGAGCTAAGATAAAAGCTGCCCGAAGTCACGAGGAGGAAAAAGTGGAAAACGAAACAAAGGAGAACGATGCCTATAGATGACCCTTAGCCTCGCGGTAATAGAGGTGTAACAGTGGAGAATGAAGCTGTTTACTGTGCCGTTAGGCACACAACGACTACATCTTGACCTTGCGCGCAGCTGCCATAGAGAACCGGGCTGCTTATGTTAACAGGTCCCTAAGCGCCAATCCATGTTGAAGGACTAAAAAACAATTCAGTCCCGTTATGCCAAAGTCTTTGCTGGGGCCCTCAAAAATAGTGCCTCATTCTCCTTGAACAGGCTTCTAGTCAATGGCTTTACTCTGACGTGAATGCCCAGAGCCTCTGCCCGCATTGGACGTATAAAATCTTATCGATATGTTTGGTATCCATCTCAGCGCTTCATTACCGAACAAATCTATGTCGGCCTTCCAACTAAATCAACCATCATGTTGCATTATATAATGAGCATTCAAGTCCGACTGTACTCTCAAGTGCATTCAAAAGGAACAAAGTAGTGCCTAATCAGGGTCCAATAAATTTTGCAACGTTGATAGCTTCTGTCTCCGATATTGTGATGAAAAAAGTGGAACTACAATTGCCAGAGAGCAATTGCGCTTTACGTCTCGTGACAGATGTTCATGACCCTGACAATATATCAGAGGGCAAGCGTGTAAGGGTCTCACTTGCGAGGATAGCCTAGAAGCGAGTACTGTCGAAGTAGCCCTGATGATGGGGAAGAGCAGTACAAACAATGTAAGGGAGCGGGGAAAGGGGGGAAGGAAACGGAGCACCTTTCAGCTTCATAACAACAATAGACCTATACAACCGTTCGTCGCTGGTTCAATTATACTCTGTACATTTGATCCTTGACAACTACACTGCTCCCCTTCTGCATATATAAAGGCATTCAATCGAATCATGTCGGCCAATTATGCAGTGGCAGTTCGATCCATCCAAGGCATTAAAGAATGTGGTCCAGGAAGCATGATGAACTCCCAGCCTCTTCATGCTCAGTCTGCACCGAAAGCTACCGTAATCATTTTTCTCCAAGCTTGATACAGTCCCGGGCGCGTGGCTTGCGGCTGTCCAGCTCGGTCTTTCAAATCTAGCTCCCGGAACGCAGCTCTAGCGTTATGTTACCAATAGATTCTTATGTGGTCCACGTTCGCTAGTCGCTTGGATTCGCGAATCAATGTTGGAGTAACTGGAGACTGGTTTTGCTTGCTATCTGCAGTTGCTTGATTTGTATCGCCTAGGAACACCCTAATGCATAGTCCTTTTACAATACACCATCTTGGCCATCAATCAAATGGAAGGGTTTGGGACTCGTCAAGCTACTTCTACTTGACCGGGA
Organism: Colletotrichum spaethianum; assembly: GCF_022836535.1. Classification (NCBI taxonomy): domain Eukaryota; kingdom Fungi; phylum Ascomycota; class Sordariomycetes; order Glomerellales; family Glomerellaceae; genus Colletotrichum; species Colletotrichum spaethianum. The sequence goes on along the minus strand of NW_026054801.1, from coordinate 123,948 downwards.
GCTGGGTTTGGTCTCGCAGATGATGCAACAGCTTAGCCCCGACTACCTCCTGATTGTCTCGCTATCGGATTCTGAGGGACGCATGCTGCGAGCTATGGTTTGTAGCGGACGTATGCTCTCCTGTCAAGGCAAATATACTGGTATCCCCTACCGTAGCCTTGTGGTAAGGCTTTGATCATATAGTCAGATAGAGAAAAAATGCTCGGCTTCAGCAGTGCGAAGCAGTAGAGATCGAGCCGAAGTTGTCAGAATTTGGCATGCAAAGATGTGCTCCACCTTCCGCCGGCTGACAACCCAGATCCAAGCCGAGCCGGCCCGACATAGAGGGGGAGGTTTTCAACCAATACCTTGTGTGTTTGTTCTATCAGACCTTCGCTTCCATGAAACAACATGCGTCTGCAGTTAACGCACTGTTTGAAGCTAGCTTGATGTGCTCAAACACTATGCAAGATTTCACCTTCATGGCCTCACGCTATTGCTGTTGCTGCTCCCATTGTTATCGTCATCCTCGGTGGGCAGGCTCTCCTTCTTAGCGTCAGTCTCCCACTTCTTAGCAAAAGCGTAGACTATGCCGGACACAAAACCCAGGGCAATCGCAGAGACGCTACCGATGGTGACAGGGGCGGAGAAAAAGATGAGGCCGCTGATGGCGATAGGCAGCTTGTTGAGAGCCCCGACCATGGAGTATGTGGTGGATGAAGTAACACGGATGCACCAGGCGGAGCAGTAGGAGATGAAGATGGTGGCGAGGCCGGAGTAGACAATACCCACGCAAATACGGTCGCGCTGTTCCTCTGGGAAGTTTTTGACGAGGTTGTTGTAACCCCAATCTTCGGTAAGGAGGGAGGCGACGATAAGGATAGGGATGGTGAGTAGATTATTATAGTACATGGCTAAAGGGTCAGCGTATTGTCATAGCAACGGGATGTCTTCAGAGCAAACAATGCAAAGGGGGAAGGCACGTACTGTCCCAATCCTTAAAATCCATCTTCTTGATGACCTTGCGGAGGCTAAGGGTGTAGGTGGCGGTGCAGACAACATTTAGGGCCATCCACATGTAGCCAGTATTGAGAATCGCGATCGCGTCCTTGGAATCGTCGTCCATGTTGCCGGCCAAGGCGTTCCGGATATCAGCCCAGGCAGCGACGACGGAACTTAAAACCATCAGAGAGAAGGCCACCGTGGCCATGCGGGTGACCTCGCCGCCCCATAGGAAAACCTCACCGTAGGCAATGGCGATGATAGTCAGGTTCTTGAAGATGGTGTAGACGGGGACCGAAAGGTACTGCAGGGCCTTTGTGCTCGTGTAGATCATACCGACAAGAAGGAACGAGATGGGGAACCCTATCAGGGTTAGCAAGCCGGATTGAGAGCGTCATTTGCTGCAGATGCGAGGGAATTGCGGATGTACACTTCTTGGACTTGTCGAGGGTGACCGGGGTCAGAGACTTGATCATGCCGGCCTGCTTGCACATGGTGATGACGGCGATGCAAATGATGGCCTAGAGTTATTAGTGTTTCATGAACCGTCTTCAAGGATTAGAGTTTGACAAAACACACCTGGGCGGCCAGATAGAAGAAGGTCAGGTTCCATGAGGCTCCCGATACGACGTACTTGTTGACGACAGTCATGGAGATGGATGCCATGCAGTAGGCCAGGACCGAGACAGGCGCATTGTTGTTAATGTCGGCGATAGACAGCGGCTGCAACAAGGAGCTTCGTTGAGGGCTGGCGCGGGCACGGCCAACAAGAGAGTCGCCCTCCTCCTCGCCATCGAAGGAGTTTCCACGTAGTGGGATGCCCTGCTCAGTGTCCTCTATGGTCCGTTGAGCCATATTGATGATTTGGTGGTGGCGTTCGAGGGCAAAACAAGTGGTGTTGTCAAGAGCCGTGGTGATCACGCTGGCTTTTGGGAGGTGCGGGTAGGCTCACGAAGTTGGCAGTCCACCGCAATGTAAGCTTGTACATACACCACTGCTGTGGGCCTTTAGGTAAAAAGGGGCCGCCCTGGAGGTCCCAAATTAATTACTGACTTGTCCCGCAAAACAGTATCCAGCAAATCCACTTCAACAAGCGCTAGCCAGATTTGACAAACCAACAGGTCTTGATCCAGATTCTGATGCCATGACTTTTTCGCACACACTAATCGTTAGTTCCAACGGGAATCAATGCAACTTCGGGCCAGCAAAGTTACCACCGTTGCACTATTGCCGAATTGGGATTAGACTGGGGTCGGACTTCGTATCTGGTTGTTTGCTGGATTCGGGAGAGATTTTGAGAGCTGTGTCGCGGTTACGTGATAAAGTCAAAGATGGGGGGAATGAATAGGTAGGATGTCGCTAGTTGCATATTGTACCCATTATTCCGTGTCCAAACCAACTAAATCTGCTGCTTACGATAGCTCTGTCTTCAGAAGCCTCCGGCTAGCCCGTTCGTGAAGATGCTGGCCAGATCATCTGCACCTCAAGCTCTTTTGACACACTCAGCTTAATGTCTCCCCGGCCCCGGTAGCTTTCATTGCTGCTACTGCTGTCAGTACTACAGCAGCCAGTTGTTTGTTGCTAAACCTCGCCGAAATTGCTATCACAGCACCAACATAGAGTTGAATTTGTTGATTGATCAATGAATTGCTTTGGCTGGCCAAATCCGTCGCATCCATGGAAACGACTACAGGCTGCCAAGCTGCTGGTGCATGCGACCTCCACTTTGATAAGATTAGCCCAGCACATTGGGTATAGCGTGACGGAGAAGAACCCTTATCCGTTAATTTTTATGCACACAGATAACTGTTAGCAAACAACCTGAACAGGTTCTCACGTCCTTGGGTCCTTTGACAGTTTTGGTGATGGCATCCGTTACTCGTCTCTCTAAATTCAGCATTTGGGGCCTCATGCGTGTCTTTGTCTTTCACGCCGCGTTTGTCTTCCGGATAGCGCCCTACAATGCAACCCCCCACGCAATTGGGTTTGCGGGGAGAGGGATTGACAGAATCTTAATAAGTGGATCAATGTCACATTATGGCTCTTTCTCAGGGACCTGTCTTTCGACTGAGTGCTCAGGGTGTGATCGGTAATGGTACAGTGTAGATCCTTGCACTTGGTTATTTGTTGCTGTCTGCCTTTCTCAGTGTTGTAATACAACCGAAGTTTCAGCGAATGTCGGATAACAACTCCAGCATCATTACCAGTCCTATCGGGACCCGATAACGAGACCGGGCTTCTGACATGGGAAATATCCTTCGTGAAGAACTAATCCCTTTTTGGAAGGTCGTATAGTGATCACAAATGACATACTTGGCATACCCATGATAACTCGAATTTCTATGGAGTCAGATTATATCCAAGATGTACGTGCACAGCCAAATTCAGACTAGTGCTAAGTGATCAGAGTTTTCCAATTCGTGTGGCTAATGTCATCCGAGATCCGAGCCTACTGAGGCCCAATTAGTGTTGCTGATCACACTCTCTTCGAGCCATCAATGATTCAAGCTTCTGGGACAAGATGTATAAGGCAACCAACCGTTTTTCAACTCAAGTTCTTCAAGTTCTCCATTGATATTGACATATGAAACAAGCTCTCCATTGCTTTTAGATCTATACAATAGACACCACCGGTTCAAAACTATTCATGCCGTCGTCTGGCGCTGCTTCCGCCGCGGCTACTGCTACTTGTGGTGGTTGTAATCAGTAACAGTGATCTCTGTCGAAGTTGCGGTGATACCACGATGACGATGTAATTTCAATCCAACAACCGCCAAGCGGTCATGCGGATTGACGGGTATCTTCTGGGGCGGATCTTCCCCTCCTCGCCCGAGCCCGTCTCCTGTTCTCGAGCTCCACTTCTTGATGCGCCCCTTCTGGGACTTTTCCTCCTTTATTACTTTCTGTGTCAGTGGTTTTTCAATCTATTTTCTGATAGAGCCTTCTCTCCATCATATGAGTCGGGATCTTGACAGTTAGATACCGGCCATCATGGTCGCCATCGCCACCCCTCGGCGGCAGCTGACGCTCCTCTGGCTCTTCGGCCTCCTCACCCTCAGCCTGCTCTTCTTCCTTTTCTTTTTCTACCACGATACCTCCCCGTCCGTCGCTCGTAATTGGAAAGCCCCCTTCGTCACCGACTCGGGCTTGACCACATTTGAAAATAATGGCACTAAGGGGAATGCCCGCGTCGCCATCATCGAGACCGTCGGTACCCATGATGAGGTCACGTCCGCCCTCGTCACCGCCTTTGGTGGCCTACCCAACGTCGACCTGACCCTCATGCTCCGTCAACAGCGTTATAACATGCAGGACATCATGAACTCTTTCAAGCTGGCCTCGGCCAGTTCCAAGCTCATCTCCCACGACGACCTCGCCTCCATGGTCGCCGGCGACACTCCCCCCCATGTCCTCGTCTCTACCACCTGCGAGCTCGACCTTGAGAACAAGCCTACGGAGTTCCGTGATCTGCTCACTAAGGGCGAAACCTACCTCTTCTGCCTGATGCACCACGCCGACCGTTGGGGAGATGGCCAGCACGTTGATATTATCCGCGAGTACATCGAGAAGGGCATGGCCGACTTCATCGGTCTCAGCCAGCATACCGTCGACTTTCTCCACCGTGACACCGCCGAAAAGTGGGATCGCGAGCTCAACTATACCGCCCACGTGTTGCCCCCCGTTTTCTCCGTCAAACTGCCCGATACAGACCCGGAGGGTCTGTCGCTTGCTATGCAGGGCGACTACTCGTCGGGCCGCCGCAACTACCAGCATACGTTTGAGCAGCTCGGCCACGTCATAGGTGAGCTGCGCGCCAAGGCTGGCGCCGACGAGGAGAAGAACAAGAAGGTCACTCTGCACGTTATCGGCCACGGCGAGATCCCCAGCGTGCCTGATGACCTTAAGAGCAACGTCGTCTTTGATCAGGACCTCTCCTACCCTGACTTCTACCGTACCCTGTCCGGCGCCTTCACCATAATCCCCGCATTTGCTGACGAAGGGTACCTTGACCGCAAGGCCTCGTCTACGGTGCCCGCGGCATTGATTGCCGGTGCGCCCATCGTCGCTAGCGAGCAGCTCCTCGCGGCGTACACTTATCTGCCGCGTGAAGCCGTGTGGCTGTCGGAGCCTGGCGAGGATGAGATGGACACGATTAAGCGCTTTGTTGGCGACATGGCTGGATACCAGGAGCGGATGGGCAGAGTCAAGGAGACGCGGGAGAGGCTGATACAAGACAACATCAAGAATGTCGGAGAGTGGATAAAAGAGGCCTTGGCCAAGGTAGAGGCCGTTAAGAAAGACCGGGGGGTACAAAGAAGGAACGCTAGAGGGAACAGCATGCTTGGGTATTTGAGGTTTATGCTATCAATGAACTGTATATTGATGATATAGGTTTACACATAATATCATCTTCATGTTTACATCTACAGCCTCGGATTCCTCCATGCACCGCAAGCATGAACCTTTTGTCCTTGTGTCAGATGTGGGCAGGATCGAAATTGATTCAGGGGTTTTGTCCGATGAGTCGGCTCAATAGCTGCCGGCCAAATCCTTCGTGTGACCTGATCCGACAAGACAAGCGCCAAGTGCCTAGCAATTGCCGAGAAGGCAATGTTGTCTAAACAAGACCTGGTATCTTTTGTCTCGCCATATTGAAGCCAATCAGGAAGGCATCATGGCGAAGGTTCCTTATCTCTTCCAGATCTGACCATTGCGCATTACATAACAACCACACACCTTGATGAGCCAGAATACCGACGTTGCGACATCAGGCAGGCCACAGACAGCTCAGCAGCGAATCGAAAGGCTCACTCTTACGCTCTTACATGCACAAACACCATGCTGATGCGGCTTCTCCTCTCATCTCTCCTCGCCTCGTCCCTCGGTGTGCTGGCGCAGGCGGAGCGAAGACTGCCGCCTGACCTCCAGGTTGACCTCTATTCCAATGCAATGAGACGCACGCGCCGACGCAGTGGTTTTCTATCGTTCTGGGCCTCTTGGGCGCTGGTCTTAGGTCTGGCGCTTGACACGTACTATCATATGTTCTAGGCTCAGTCGGTTACAAGAGTATCTGCGTGCCATAAGCGTCCACGCTGAAGCGCCACAGTGCAAAATGTTGGTAGGAGTAAATTATACTTTTCATCAAATAGAAACATGAAAGGCCGGCATCTTTAGGTACTCACGTTTGAACGCATTTGAAAGGCCCTTCACCTACTTCAATTCTAGCACACCGGCGCCATAAGGCGTGGAACTATATTAACGAGGTAAAGCATACGCAGGACGGTTTTAATTATAGCGTGTGTAAAGCATATGGAGTAGACAAGTCAAAAGAAATCAGAAACGATGTTGTGCTTTACACCAAATGAAAGTGTTGGTCTCACAGGCGGAAATACTCGTACGAGTGGGTAGCAACGATCACGTCGAAGATGGTGATATTGCTGGTTGTTGTTATTGAGAAGTGAAAGGTGAAGCTGAAGGTGGCCGTCAAGAGGATATTGATGGGTGGGCAATCAGATCCTCAATATCTGATTGGCCGACGAAGGAGGTCACCTGACCTCTCCCATCCTTCAGCCACTTGAGGTTGGGGATATTCCAACAGAAAGCTTTCTGAAATCAGGGAAGTCGTAAAAGAAAGAAGGAGGTAATAAGAAGCAAGGAAGAAGAGATAGAGGGGTGGCCGTCTGATGTCGAGAAGAGAGGGGGCAAGTAAGCGAGATCGGTAATATCATGTAAACGAACAAGAAAACAGCCAGCGCTAAACGACTGGACGTCTGGTCTATCTAGACGGCAGATGAGTTAGTTAGCTGGGTATCCTGCTCATCTAGACAAAACACCCTTACTAGCTTATTGATAAAGAGAGTGGATGAGGTCCCGAGTTTTACAGTAGGTATGGGCGCATATGCTGTTAGCGGCTAACGATGAAGATTCTTAAGTATTCGGATGCTAGTGGTGCTCGTAGTTGTGAGCAATGCAGGCTTCGCAACTTAAGCCCTCAAAAACTTAGACATATCCAGAGGGTGCAAATCTTTCATCTACTTAAGAAACGCTTTGGTTATAGACCAGCAAGACAATTAGATATGTGTGTTATGCCTGTCGCGCTGATTGGTCTCACCAAATTCGGAACACAAGAGCATTTTCATTACACTCGCGCTTCAGCATGAAACTAGACAGATATCAATATCAACGAGATATAATTCTGTATGTTTGTGTGTCTTCTAAAGCGACCACTGGGGACTATATTTCGTGAAAATGTAACTCACTGTTGGATACTTTATGGATATGAAACCTAGGTGTTCGTCATATAGAATCTTTGTTGCTGATGTATTAGAGAAATGTTTTCCGATTCTTGACAAGAACATCAGAATGAGCTTTTCCAAGTTGGTGTGCGCCGACTGAAGTGATGCAATACTATCAACTATCTCCCACGTCCGGCTTTTTTCTTGCTAATGCCCTTTCGAAACAACATATGCTGAGCCTAAACGCAACCAAAAATGCTTTCAATCGCGTTCACGTCGTCTCCACGAGCGAGACAGAGGGAAAGAAGAATCCTGGCTTTTTGCGGATTCAGATCGTTGCCCGCAATGATGCCAATCTCTTTGTGGTGCTGGCTGTTTACAACCTTCCCTGCGCCAAGTCGTGAGGACTGGACCACCACGACGCCCTCGGAAATCGCCTCTTGGAATGCACGAATTTCCTGTACGGTTCCCAATCCGGGCCCAAAACCTGCAGAGATAAGCCCCTTTGCCCCGGCTGCGACAAAAGCTTTGACTGCGATTCCATCGGCGTCGACGTAGCTGTACACAATGTCAACGCGAGGGAGACCACTGACCAACAGCTTTGAAGAGAATTGTCCGCTAGACGGACTTGTCTGCCTCGACATCATGTTGACCGCGTCGCCATCGACGTAACCAATGGGGCCTAGCCAAGGTGATCTAAAGGTACCAAGCCGAAGGGTGTGAGTTTTCGTGACGGAGCGAGGGGAATGGATTTCGTCGTTGGCTACGACTATAACCCTTGCCGGTTCGTTTGGAGTGACTGGATGAGCGGCCACACGGAAAGCGGCAGTCAAATTGGCCGTTGCATCTGAAGAAATGCCGGTCAACGGGCGTACAGACCCGGTGATGATGACAGGTATCTTCAGATTCAGGACTAGGGACAAAACCCACGCAGTCTCCTCCAGACTTGCTGTTCCGTGCCCAATGACGATACCACGAAGCTCGGCATCTTCCGCCAAAGTGCAACAGGTTTCAGCAAGTTCATGCCAGTGGTTGGGGCTCATGTCAGTGCTATCGATGGGCCCAATGTTGATGACCTCCACGTCGGCAAGGGCACGAACGCCAGTTTTGTCAATGACGTGTTGAGCACCATGACGCTTACGGCGGTCTCCATCTGCGTTGTAGTCAAGGAGGTCGTACTCATCGTTGCCTTCCGACGCAATGGTGCCTCCAGTTCCAATGAAAGCAATCTTTCCTAATGGCTTTCGAGGCCCTTGGGTCATGATTAGTTGATCAAAGGCCGCCACGTGACTCTGAGTTTGTTAATGCTGGTCGAAACACAGTACAGTTTGGAAAACAAAGCATAGTAGGCATCGAAATCAAGGGTGGGATCCATTCATTTTAAACTGCTCCGTACCTCAGTTGCTATTGAAGTGAATGCCTTGAGCACTTGACCAGGCTGAACCCATTTACTCCTAGCGCACTGACCAAAAGCAGGGAAGTGTTATTCACATGGACTATTAGGTCTTAAAATGAGCAAAGCTTTGAGATTGCTCCTGCCAAAACAGTCGTCGCGAACAAACAATTGCAAGTTTGGACATAGCCGATTTTGTCACCGATGCCTGTTACGCCTGGACCCATACGCTCGTTGGACGAACTGGCAGCAGGGGCATTGAAACAACATGACAATCTGGCATCTGTACGAGTGAGTGAGGTGAACCAAGGGTCCAATTCAACACCTAGTGACTAGCACCGGGGAATAATTGTCGCGGAGTGGAGAAAGATTTTCATTCGGTTTGATACCATTGTGCTGTGCAACAGTTTGGGCCAAGTTGCTGTCAAAGCAAGCATTATATTGGACATGCCTACGGTTTCCATCTTCTAATATTGCAAACCTAAGGTATATTCGTTTGATGACAGTTTGGCAGATGGCCAAAGCTTTACCAACATCGAGACAAGCTGGTCGTTATTACCATGAGTACTCCGACAATGTGGAGTCAAACCTGTCATTGAAGCCGCAAACAACCTCGAATCACACCTGGAATGTGCAGCCAAAAGGTGAGAGAAGCACATCATAAATTCGTAGGTACCTGGGCTCTTCCAAGCATAGGTAGCTTGAAGCTTCCCTCACATGGATGGCACCAGTGCAAGTTCTTCACCAGCCGTACGACCTTGCCAACTTTCCGGACGCCCTAAACAGGGCTGAAATACGCCCAATGACCGCCTCGGTAACATGGTTTGACAACAGTTCTGCTGGGACAAACAACCAAGCCCTCACGCAACACGCACGTCACTCCTCCTTCTCATCCTCATTGTCGTACCGACCCAAGCGACCGAGTGGGCTGACCATAAAAACATCTTCCCACCTTCCGCTGGCAGCCTTGCCATCCCAATCACCACCGCTATAAAGAGGAAGGCGAAGTTTTCCCGTGCAGTGCTCGTCAATGAAACGGCAGACCTTTTGCATGTCGCCGACGGTGAAGTCGTCCATGAACCACAGCATCGTCCGGGGACATCTGCAGGACTTATGCGCTGTGGTGCTGTGGCGCCCGAGGTTGCCACAGAGGCTGCTCGTGTGCTTTTTCGTCTGGATTGAGACTGTGTCTGAGCAGGCGAGGAGACACCATTCGCAACGGCTTCCACGGGAAGCTTCGGTTGCTCTTTGGTAGGAAGGGAGGGTTTCGGCGTTGTCTGGGGTTGGATCGAGGCGTCGGGAGGGGCTTGCGATTGCCTCCGCTTCAAAGAAGACATTTTAGGAGCGGGTGACTTGGTTGCAGGTGTCAAGTCATACCTGGAGGCTGTAAAATCGGTTAGTGAGTGGGTCGCAAGGATCATCCGTGTGAAAACCTACACCGCCGGCGTTTTTCGCTGACAGGTTCGGGCTGCTCAGCCAGACTCTCCCTCTTGCGCTTCACTGCTTGCTTGGTAGGCGCGGGAGTCCCGACGGTGGCCTTGACAGCTTCTTTCTCGAGTCCCGCGTCTTCGTGGTTTCCTGCTCGGGCCATTGGACCCAAGAGAGCCGCCTTCGCACTCTTGTCGTCCACGTATCCGCAGTAGTCGGTCATGACACCAGGTGCGTCGATGCGCATCTTAATGGCCGGCTCCCAGGACACATCCTCTCCCTCATTCGAGTATCCTAGCCACTGGACAAGCACCTGCCATTGTCCGCGGACGCGACGGTGTCGCAGAAACCGGAAGGGATGATACAACTCTCCGATACCGAGAACGTCTTGTCTAGTTCTACCCTCGAAGCTTGCCCAGTAATCGTAGAGAAGAGTCGGTCGGTGTTCCTGGACATCCCATTCGGAGACATCATCGCGTGCGCCTTTGACGAGGACGGTGAAGGTCACGAGTGCAGTAGCGGGATCGAGTGAATGTGTGACAACCTTTTTGATGGCGTCGTAGGGAAAGTCTGCTCAGGTGGTGGACGTTAACATCAATTGGTGCATCAATTTGGGCATCATGCCGTGTAAGAAGCACTGCATTACAGCGCAACGTGAATGTTGCGAAAAGAGACCATACCTTGCTCAGCAAGCTTGGATGAAGGTCTGCCTCTAGGCATGGCGGCGGCGACAGGATAAAGATATATAGAGGCGGTCGAACGGGTATTTTTTTGCGGAGGGGATGCCGTAAAGAACTTGTCTCTGAAAGATGTCGCGTGTGAGACGCGTTCGCGTTGGTGGCTCCTAGTCCAGCAGCCCAGCTCTTTTTTTTTTTTTTTTTTGGTCCTCTCGTTTCTCTTTTGGTCTCCATTTTTCTTCCGCTTCCTTCCTTCGGTCGGAGGGCCGGCGCCGATGTGGATATCTCTCTTTTCTGTCCCATTGGGCACTAACGGGGGCTTCTCCGGCGGCCCCCTAGTCCAGTGGCTCGCGTTGGGGTCAGCCGGGTAATCGATCTGGATCCTTGCATATGAAAAACGACTCCGCATACAAAACGGTATCGTTTAGTCGATTTTTTGGGTTGGTCAACATAAGAACGTCAGAAACACAAGGTAGATTTAAACTGTGACCGGTCAAACACCACTCCCTGCTCACAACATACCATTCGTAACAGCAGGCTGCTGATGGAGGCTCACTCCTGCGGTTTCGGAGGCGGCGCACACAGCACGCAACGATCATGCCCCAGTAGCACAAATGATGAACTATGTATGACCAACAGAGACTTGTGGACAAGGATCGGAGCTTGAACAACTGCCTAAATGGCGAAGGAAAGTTGTAACCACCACAAACATAGGCAGACGGAAAAACTGGAATGACTTATTGCTCTTCCTTGATCACCATAGCCAAACGTGCCCAGCCTTCTGGTTTAATGAGGCCTGAACGGCTTGGTCGCCATGAAGGTACGGCGCCATTGGTCACCAGGTTGCTTTTGTCCCAGACTGGATTACTTTCGTGACTGTCGACCTCTTGAAGTCGCCGCATCACCTTTTGACCACGTCGCCGGACCACGAACGCGCTTTTCGCCTGGATCAGTTGAAAGCCTCGTCGTTTGATTCAAACCATTGCAACCCGTGTTGAAGTTGATGTCGTGTGCGCTGTCGTGTTGCGCTATTGCTCAGCCGTGCCGACAGATATGCCACCCTACAAACCATCTCCTCGATGCGTTGACCTTCTACTATCTCTCTGGTCTCTATTGCCTCTATATTGTCCGTGATCTAACCTAAGTCCCAGTGAATCGTCTCTCATGCCTCATGCCCAGTGCTATGCCTTCTGCCCTATATCTATGTCTTGTACCCATTCAACACCGTATTATGCCCAGCGGATCTGAAGAAGCTTATATCCACTCTCGTCACCACGTCCAACCCCGGTGCGCTTTTGCAACTCTTCGAATTCCATGATTGTTAATCTCTTCCCATCTTCCCGCCTGGGACCGTCAATCGCCGTGAACGCAGCCTCCACGCTGTCGCTGACGCCGTTGAAGCGACCATTTCGTCGCACAGTGACGAGGAGCCAAAATACGCCGTTGTGTGCCAACAAGCGCGTCGCGCAGTCGCGCAACCAAATCGCATGCTCGGGGGCGTAAATGACGTCGGTCGCGATGACAATGTCGGCCGGAACATCCAAGGGCGCCTCCAGCACCGGCGAAGACCAGTCGAGAACTTTCGTCTGGATGCGGTTCGTCTCGGGCACTGGGAAATTGAGCGAGACGTTGGACCGCAAGTTCTCGAGCACCGCCGGGTGGTAGTCGGTGGCGACGATGGTCGGACTCGCGGCGCCCAGATGCGGCAACATGTTTCCCAGCATCAGGCTGACAAGTCCTGTACCTGCACCCAGTTCGACAATGTGTGGCGAGGGGCCGAGTGCAGGCTGCGACAGCCCGAAGCGAGCGGGTGAAGCGCACATGATTTCCGAGAGGAGGATTGATGCGCCCCAGCTTTGGAGACCGACGTCGTCCGGGTCGGCCGAGTTTGTGCCGGCGAGCCTATCGTTGAGTCGCACTGCAACCGGAACGCTGGTTTGCGGCGTGTCAGCATCTGGGAGCATGAGCTCAAAGGCGAATTCGCGAGCGTAATCCTGGTTCTTTTCGTCTTGGTCGTTATCATCCCCGGGCGCCGCAAAAAAAGACTCAAGCACGCATGACGCCTGGTCAAGCGCGTGCTGGCATGCCTCGTGGGACTCGAAGCAGGAGAGGGTTTCGGCCCGGGCGATGAAGCCGGTCAGCCAGCGCTCGGTGAAGCTGCGCTCGAAAGCATCGACTTTGAGGGCGGCGATGTGATGGTCGAGGCCATCAACCTCCTCGTGGTCGTCGTCGGTTTCCGACACATAACCGGAGTCGGCGAGGGCCGTGCCTTGATGAGCGAGTTTCTGGGTCTCGGGGGCGAGCTGGAAGGCGACCGAGACGGGCAACGAGCAGTAGATTGTCGACAGACTCTGCAGGGCGGACGTAATGTCGGCTTCGGAGAGCTGGTCCAGGGTCCGCAAGGGCGGGAGGCTGCTCGATGGCGGCAGCGGGTGCGCTGCCGGTCTCATTTGGCCGGTCTCGTCTCGACTCCTCTTGGCCGACGCGGCGAGCGTTGTGCCCCGGCGAAACGGCGGCGTGCGGGTATGGGATGAGCGTGGGAGGTGGGGGTGTGAGGTGTGAAATAACGAGTGGAAAGGAGGGAGACGGAGTGAGAACGAGAGAGAATTAGTCGAGAAATTATGAGCTTAAACGCAGCGACTACGGGGGCAAAGAGCACCTAGACCATCGCGTAAATGTCTCGTGGACTGGGTGGGCGCGACCACAAAGATAAGGTGTCCCTTCATCTATGGGTGTGCGTGCGTGTGCCACAGGCGGGATCCACTTTCCTAAATGAGGGTATCGTGAAAATTTTTGGTAGCCCTATCCTTGGTCCAGCCGGTCGGTCCTTGGGGCGACGGGCCCGGGTCTGTCCGCTGGGTTTCGTGCTTCCGGAAATGCGCCGAGCTGCTTCGAGTCGCCTTTCTCCAGATCCACATAAGCTGATGCACCTCATCTCGATTTACCCCGGAATCCACTAAAGGGTCATACCGGTATCCGCATCGCCGGGAAGAAAGTTGCGTCGGTAAAGACCTGCCGCATCTTGTAGAGCAAGTCGATATGGGGGGCGTCATGACTCTGCTCTGGACAGCGCGCACGGCAACTCAACCAAAGCCCAAAACGTCTTCACCGCCGCTGGCGCCTTAATCGATGACTCAGACAGTGTACTACAGTCCCCCGACCGCCCGGCCGTGTCACCCTTTCGTGATTCACTCACTGTACATCCAAAAAGGGAGCACGTGCTGTTGACAACTGTCAGATTGGCTGACCACCGAGGTATTAGAGTGCCGCCCCAAGTTGAAACAAACCCAGGAACGCAAGACGGCGTGGCCTGGGCTAGACCTGTCACTTAACAAACAACAAAGAGGCCCTCCAATCTCGGTGCCGTATATGCCGAGTCGTTGGTGGGCTCTAGCACGCGATGCCATTGGTCGCAAAATTACTCACCCTTCAACACTCAGTACCGTTCTTGCCACCGCGGCCCCCAATCGCAATCAGTTCATCCAAGCTAAGAGTCCCCCATATTAATCTCGGCTCCCTCAGTAGATCCAGTGAAGCAAACTCGCCAACGAGGCGCAAAGGTCGAGCCAATACGCATATTTAGCTAGAGTCGTGTCTTGCATGTGGTCCGGGGATGGAGGACTTGTTCCTCGTTCTCGGCCGGATCCAAGTTGTCTGTCATTTGCCACAAGGTTGTGTATCACCACTGCACGAGTTTATTTCCACGTGTTCCCCATTGCCATCCATATTGGCCCACTCTGCACTACAGTGTTTGAGATGAAGCTTTTCCAGGAGAGTCTTGAAACTCGTAGTTCCCAGAGAAGTAAAGGTCAAACATCGAACAGAAGACATGCCATTCCTGCAATCGCTCAATGGTTAGTTGAGAAAAAGTCTGGAGCTGTGAGGCATTGGGTCAGGTACGCATCATTTAGCCCCTGTAAAATCATATTTGGAAGCAAATGCATCTAACGCTTTCCTAAAGATCGGTAGCTTCCAGCTGATAGATTGCCTTGTTCCCTTCGACGTAGACCATAAAAAAATCTTACATCAACGCATGTTTCGAAGAGCAGCCATATGAAAGGGTCGGCCCAGGTACTTACGGTCGAATCTCCGATGAATGGCTGAAGTAAAAGCTATGCGAGTGTTCGTGTTGTTCAAAAGAGTGTTACCGCAGTATGCCGCTAACAATATGGATGAGCGATAGCGTCTCGCATTTTCAAAAGCTAAGACTAGAAATTCTGAGAATGAAAGAGTAAGGAACATCTAAAATGTAAACTTGAAAACACAGCCTAGCGGTATGGGCGCGTATGCAGGCATATGAAATCATGAGTGACGTCTTTCATTGGGTATAAGACACACAACCATACGCAGTAACGTTCTGGAAGAATTCACCTAGCTATCGGAGAACAACACGACAACAGGAATGTACTAGAACCACAACAAACCGAACTCTCTAGAAGACATACAAATGTATTGGTTTTCGTCAAGAACTAATGCACATCCCGCAGATGGATATTTTTTGGTGGTAGGCAAAATTGCAAAGAGTCATGTCTCGCTCGAGGATGCACGAGGATATCTCCATGTGGCATCTTGTTGCTAGCACCCTTGTGGGCCTCTTGATCGTTCAAGTAACGACGGAGAAAGAAAGAGCTTACTTCTACTACATCCGAATCATCAACCACTAGTTGTTCCATTTCTATACAATGTTGTTGTGGAATAGATGACCTTGTTTAGCTCCAGAGAAAAGAGCAGCTATTTGTTCGTCTTACTCACCTGGGTGATCTCCAAGGGTTAAACCCATCTACTTGGACCAAACTTCATCACATGCTCCTGTTCTTTTGTTTTTTTGGATAGCCCCAGTTATGTGTTAGACATCGAAAGGTGTTGAGGAGTGCAATTTTTGATGGCGACACAAGTTTGTCGAGATTCATGGAGAACTTGGATGTCGTTAGTGTGATTCAGAAATGGGTGAGAAGACCAGAGATAGAGGTCATAATAGGAGCGAGTCAGCTCTCAGTTATTAAATGGGCTTAAATCAGCCTGATCGAGTCCTTAATGAGGGAGCTCTACTAACAGGCTTCCCCCTACAGATAGACTGTACCAAATGAGATTCACTAGCACCATGGGGAATGACCGTTCAGCGGAGCATCCAGCGCCAAGTTTCTTAGTGGTTGCCAATTCGGGGTAGTTATGGTGTGATATGGGTTTCACGGGGCTGCTGGAAGGGTTGATCTTGACGGTTGATGGAAATGCCCGCTGACATAGCAACTGCTGCTGTATATCAGTGGTGATACTGCAAGTAAACGTTGTGATCTTAGCCATAAGGCGACAAGATACTCTTGATAAGACGCATTTGCCAAGGTCGCCAAGCGCTGTCTAGAATGGAATAGGAAGGCGAAAATCTAAATTCAGGGAGGAGAATGCAACATTTCCCCTCAAATACTGAGGGGTCAAGACAACCAGGGCTATTGCATCTGATAAGATCAGTTTTCGTTTCTATGACGCAGTGCTATAGACAGCCAAAGACGATACTGATCACACTTGATGTTAATAAATACAACAGAATCACCGTCAACTCTGAAACGAATCCACTTCTAGACACCTCTATCGCTTCGTTAAGCTTTTTCGACCATGAGACTTTTTGCTCTTATCGCAGTAGTTGCCTCGCTGGTGGCCGCAAGTGCCCCTGTCTCTTAAGATGGTTATCAAGTTCTCCGAATCAAGACCGGTACAAAGATGGCTTCAATTCAGCAAAGATTGAGGTCAATCGAATTCGACGAATGGAACACAGTCGTGAACAAACACATTGATATCGCAATCCCCCCCGACCAGATTGTTTCATTCAAGCAACTCAACCTGGATTATCATGTCATGCACGAAAACCTAGGCAGCTCAATCTCCGCAGAATCTGCTGCGAACAAAGCGTGGAAGAGACAAGTCAACGACCTTTCCTGGTATGATAGCTATCACTCATATGACGATCACAAGGCATACTTTGAAGCTTTACATGGTGCTTTTTCCAACAACTCTGAGCTCGTATCTTCGGGGACCTCATACGAGGGGAGAGATATATTTGGCATTCACCTTTGGGGTGCTGACGGCCCCGGCAAACCAGCCGTGTTGTGGCATGGAACTGTTCATGCTAGGGAATGGATTGTTGCTCCTGTAGGTTACAAGAGAAGAGATATCGTTTTAGCCGTAGCTAATATATATGTGTAGGTCATTGAGTATCTTACCCTTCAGCTAATACAAGGCTATGGCGTCGACAATGCTGTAACCGGTTTTGTGGATAATTATGACTTTTGGGTCTTCCCATTCGTCAACCCTGATGGTGCGTGGATAAAGTTGAAGTTTCAAGAGGAGCCGACTAAAACATACATAGGATTTGTGTATACTCAAACCACTGAAAGATTATGGAGAAAAAATCGCCAACCACCTCCTCGGGCAACCAACTCAACTTGTTATGGAAGGGACATCAACCGAAATTGGCCGTACAAGTGGGACGCTAACCCACTTGGTGCGTCCACCAATCCTTGTTCGCAAACGTATAAAGGCGTTTCGCCAGCAGATACCCCGGAGATACAGGGACTTCACAAGCTGTTAGATCAGCTGCGAGATACCAGCGGCCTCAAGCTCTACATTGATTGGCACAGCTACAGCCAATACTTTCTCGCACCAGTTGGTTACAACTGCACTTACTATATAGACACTTTGGGCCAACACATTGCTTTAGCACAGTACGCTTCGGACGCAATTAGGGAAGTTGAGGGCGTTACATTCACGTATGGTCCAAGTTGCGCGACCTTGTATCCAACGACTGGCGGAAGCTTCGACTATGCCTACGCTATTGGCGAAGCAGATTGGTCCTATCTTATCGAGCTGCGAGACACTGGCGAGTATGGCTTCATTCTGCCACCACAACAGATCAGAGGTAGCGCGACGGAGCAATGGGAAGGCGTTAAAGTAATGCTTAGTCTTCTCGATGAAGTTTTCTTCGATGGAATAGGAGACGCAGCTATATAAAACATTAAAGTTAGCTACGGTTCCGGAGGCTTATTGCTCACGGAGACAAATGTGAACTTTTTGGACTTTTCAAATCCGACCTAATCTTCCTGCTCACAATTGATGCACTTTGAATAAACAAAATCAGAAAGCTAAACTTATAGAGCAATTTCATCTGCATTCCAATCAATAATGGTGTCAGAGGCTGGAGTCGTACAGAGTAATGAGGTCGGCGATGGGCACAGGTAGGGGTGGGTGTTGACTGTTATTCCAATCTGCCTTTTCCCCTAGGTCCGCCGCAGCTGCTCCTTATATGCCCCCCAGGTCCCCCCCCTTAACCAAGCCCAGTTCCCCTGGCTATAACACTAATTCAGCGGCGTTGTGCTATCGCCTTTCTCTAACGTTGGTCTCAGTGGCTAACCTTTGTTGTCGGAGTCTGTGTTGGCCGCGTAGCTAGAATCCCTTTATAATCCCTTGACTATGTGCCGGTGCGGCCCCCAGCTACCCCGCCGACGGCCCCACTAGTGCCGCGCCGGTGCCCCCCCACCCTCTGGGCGCCTGACAAATGGGCTCAGCAACACCTACTTGATGCGCGAAAATGGACAGAACGAAATATTCCAACATTAATGTAGTTCTCAATAACTCCTCTATACTCGTGATTACTTCTACACTCTGCATTATGCATATTCCAATCCTATAATAAATCTGAGCAAGGAAGCTAGGGATCGCCAAAGAGCACATCGCAAGGCTGAGCGCCGATAAAAGTAATATCCACTGTATCTAGTGCTATGAATATTTTGGACCTGTTGACGAAAATATAAATATTTTATCTAGAAAAAGGGCCTAGTAAGGTCTTATAGTATGTAATCGATTCACGTCTGGGGCAATAAGTAATTTTATTATCAATGTGAGAGATACTGAGGCTGTAGTTCACGAGCATATGGTTCTTGCATAGAATTTTCTTCCGGTCTTAGGTAATACTTTCAGGTAACACCTTCTGAGACACTAAATTATCGGATGTTTTCCTTCAGTTCTGCAAGGTCTATGTTCTCAATGAGCAACCGGAATCCGAATGTAAGGCCACCCGATCATTAACCTATGAATTATCTGTCTCAAAATTAACAGAGATCTTTAGGCGTTTCAAACTTCGAACTTACAGAGAGCTGGACCAGGCATCACATAGTTCGGATTGGATTCGTCGTTATAGATATTGAAATGCACACCAGGGTCAGTTGGCGAGTAAAGCTTCTGGCCCACCACACCAGGCGGAGAGGCGGTTCCAGACCCAGTGATCTGGATGCTGATGCATTGGGGGTAAAACTGGGCACCACCGACGTCGTATGCCGAGTGAAGGGCAAGTATCTCATGACGCAGTACGTAATTCCCAGGCTTGATAGACGATGGGATGCGGACAGTCCAATTGCCGTCGTTCGCGATCAGCTGGTCGGCGACCCAGAATCCAGGACTACCACCACCGGCGCCCAGCTGAATACGACCTTCCTCTGCGATCTTGACCCACTGGAGCTTGGTCTTGTCAACGTTGGTACAGACGCCGCCACAGTCGGCTAAATATGCGAAGATCGGACCATGGTGAGAGTCGGGCCACGTGGTCCAGTGCAGTGGGATGTCACTGCCTGCAGGAACGACAGCAGATATCTTTGCGTTTGTAGCGTTTATCTGGCATATGATGTCGGGATGTCCAACATTGTTGCCGTATACGGGTCCAGTATCTGTGTTCCAGCTTGGCCAGGAGATGGTCCCCTGGTCGGGAACCCAGGGGGCGGCAGTAGGGTTGAAACCGACATAAGACTTGCCGTTGATGATCAGTTGATCAATCAAGCCATGAGCTGAGACGGCAGTGGCACCGACAGTCAGGCCGAAAAGATGCTTGAATACCATACTTCTTAATGTTGACCGCAATAATATGTCAGCCAAAAATTGGGTAGGATAATGTTTGAGTTCTAACCGAGAAAGAGATGTATTTATACCCTCAATTCATATTGATCATGACCCAGTTGATCCGTTATAATAGAACCCAAGATAGCCGTGGTCGGAGGTAAGAGGTCCGATATGTCGCATCAGCGCAACATTGTCGGATAATTATACATGGACCTCGGTAGGCTGGTGCGACACTAGTTGTTGCTTGGCTGCGAAGGTCTAGCCTAATACGTCTCGGGGGTCAGTGTTACAATAAAGTGCGGCTAAACGGAATTGCTATGGGATTTCTGCCGTGTCACCACTAATAAGTTCTAATGGCGATGGCACCGTGCTCGGGCTTAGCAAAGGGGGTCATTTTTCCTACATAGCCCAGCATGTAACGTGGAACTGTTGAGGGTTTGAAATGTGAGGTTCGGATCTTTCAATACTGAAATATTGAAGCCAGCCGTCGGATCAAGAAATTGCAGGAATAAACTAAAGGTGGCAAGTTTGGAAATATCAAACAAGGGAAACCGCGAATTACAAGCCAGATAACACGCACTTAATTGCGGACTCCAATACAGAAGTATATCCTGCCATGTATGCGCTCCACACTGCACTCTCTCGGCATCTACTAAGGGTTCCGCTAAAAGATAGCGATAGTTTCATGCAAACTTCGTGAGCTAGCTTCCAAAACTCGTTACCACTCACGGTTTTAGCAAGTTCGATGCAGTCTGCGGTCCGATTGTCGTCTGCATTCAAAGTTGCTTCGCCGAACCATTTCAGCATTCAAGCCAAGGACACAACCGGATATTCTCCACCCGGCGCCTTACATTGGTTTAGACTGATAGGACAGCTCCACGGATTTGCCTTGGTAGATGTACATCAACCAGCAGACTTGAACTATGCTTGGCTTTGACATACTCGCTGTAACGAGCCGCTTGCAGGAACCGGTCGCTGGTGGCTTAACTAGCTTTAATTCAGTCGCAGTGGACGCTGGTATGCTCGTCTTCATGGATGTCACCAATGAACTTTGTCGCCGGTACCCCCGTAGTAGTAACGACGCCTTTGAACATTTGGATTATATTAATATCCATTGCTGAATAGTGCGTGAATCAGCTTGAGCGGTTCCTTCTGCCCAATGATCGCGTTCTTCGTTAATCCAGTAGTTGGCGCGGGTGCTAGCACTGAGGGAGCGTGTGCGACCTTCATCGATGTTGTCTTCAAACAGTTATGGCTCGATGGGCTCTGCAAAGTTGTTTATAAATTTCAGTACTCGGAGCTTCCCCGAGAGTCACACCTTATCACTTTCTTCAGAGATCCGAAATACATTGATAATTAATCAGGACGTCTATGGTCGAACGTTTGAATAGAGATAGAGTTCTAGCAACACTAGATACCCCTTTCGCTAAGTCTCATAGTGGATAGGAGACAATAAAGCAGATTTTCCTTAAGTCCTGAGAGAGAGCAGAGGGACCCTGTCTAACTCAATATACTTGGCAATCGGCTACAAGGCAGAAAAACAACAAGCCTGAAGGCCGACGATGTACCTAGACTGTTGCAAGTTGATTACACAATGGACATTCGGTATTTACGCATAAATAGATGCTTGAGATTTGATGCAATGCAAGAAGCACCGGATGAGGCTAGGCTACTACCTGGTTCAAATCCGAGGACATCTAGTACTCCTTGGGGCTGGCGATTCCCAGAGCACGGCGCCTGCTGGTGGCCTTGGGGTCAAAGAACGGCCTCTCTGCAAGACTGGAAACTCGGGTGCCGTGTCGCTTGCCCTTTCCTTCGTAATCCCATGCCGCGCTGTGCATGGTCACTCTGCTTTGGCGTCAGTTTACAACTCAACGCGCACGTTCTTCAATGCTACACTTACCGGTTGTCCCAAATGGCCGAAGTCCCCGGCGTCCACGTGAAGCGACACTGGATGTCGACGTTGCTTTCGTAAACACTGAACAGGTAGTTCAGGATAGCATCACTCTCGCCCTGGTCAACCCCGACAATGCGCAGCGTCATGGCGCGGTTAACGTACAGTGACTTCCAGCCTGTCACGGGGTGCACCTAATTGGCGAAGTCACTTGTGTCAGTAAAAGTCTGTTGCGCTGACATTGCTGGTGTCACTTCAGCCGGCCGAACTTACTCTGACCATGGGGCGTGTTCGCTCGACGAGCTTAGGTCCGCCTACGGGGTCTTCACGGTCAAGAAACTTGTATGCTGAGCGGTACACGCACTCGCGTCCGTCAATGATCTCGCGGAATGCGGGCGAGAGTTTGTCGTATGCTGCGTAGCCACTGGCCCAGGGCGTATCGCCTCCAACATCGGGAACAGCATCGTTGTGCAGGTGTCTGAGGACAGAGTTAATTGATCAACGCGCGTGAATGGAGACTTCAACTGGGCTTACGTGTAACCCGGCGGCTGGTGCTCGTAAGCCATGTCAGTGTGCCAGCGCTGGGTTCCAAACGGGTTCCGGAAGTAGTAGTCGAACATGGGCATAGTAGCAGTGAAAGCCGGCCTGAAAGTAAATTGAGAATCAGTGAATGCTGGCACCGTTTCGAGAATGAACTTGCGAACCAGACACCAGTCGTGCCGGGAAGGCCGGGGACGTATGCGTCTTGAAGGTTCGCCTCGACTTCTCCAAAGTAGGCACCCAGTTCCAGCTGCTTCTGCGGGCTCAGATCTTGGTCCCGGAAAAAGAAAACACCTCCCTCCGCAATCAAGAGGGCGAGTTCATCCTGTGGAAAGTTAGCTTTTATGCTTGAACTGTTGTGACAATGAGCAGTCGACGTACCCTCTGCTGGTCGGTAAGATCTTTCAACTGCAGGCCGGTGATTTCGGTGCCAATGTGGACGGTCACATCTTTCACCTTTGAACATGTTAGCGCCCTTGAAAAAATGGCAGATAGAATCCTTGTGATACTTACTTCTTTCGCCGCAGAGAAAAGGGCCTTCTTTTCCGGGTCGGCACGGGAAGCAGGGTCAATGTACTCACGATCCTCGCCACGGAGCTTGTAAACGTCCTGGAGGTAGAGAACCTTCTTGGGATGTTCAGGATAAGCTTGAGAAAGGTCAATGCCGGCCGCTTCAAGCCTTTGCCTGGAAAGCTCGGGCAATTCGGGGACGGCTGGTTTCTCAGGTACAATGGTAGCTGGAGACATGGTAATAGATGGGAGGAATATTGGACCAGGACCACGCAGTTCGTGCCAGTAGGTAGTAGGATACGGAACCTTTTATCACAGTACTTCAGTACCCGGTTCTGGCTCTGCAGAAGCTAGAAACTAGAGTATCATTGAGGATGGACCGAAGCTTATCTCTCTGCCGAAAACCCCACCAAAAGACCTGAAGGCCCCCCACCGGACCTCAGGCAACTGATTAGTTCTTTCAGAAACGTGGCTGCGGTAATCTGCTTTGATAGGCTCTGGTTTGGCGTGTTTTCAGCGTGTTTTACACTCGGGGGGTCAAGGTAATTACATCAACTTGAAATGCGCTGGCCAATTGTAGTTTACTTAGGAATGCTTAGACCAGGGCAGCCACAGCGTTTACACAAGACAAACGGGTGTACATACATAAAAGAGTCATTGAGCTAATAGTTTATATGTCGCGCCGTCAAGGCGAATACAAATAATCACTTGCTCGTTCTGATTTGACACTGCAAGTCGCGGAGGATCTTGAGGCAAAGGGATAATATTCAACCATGGCCACCATCAATACCTTAACAATCTTGCTGTCTCCATTTCCAAAAATGCAGCCATTGTGGCAGAATATCTGCGCGAAAACAACATCCCAACGCCTTCGCTTGCAGATGGTCAAGCTCTCGAAACCAATTCTTTCCCGCCAGAGATCCAGGACGCATGTCTTTCGCTGCAAGATGCCTCGCTGGAGCTTCATAAGCTAGTTCAAGGTCCTCGGGCCATTTTGATGAACTTCTCCAGTAACGCCAAGGCCGATGACGCCACCGTCTTCCAATTCGCGCTTCCGCAGAAGATCCCGCTGGACGACTCCAACGGCATCACGTATGCCGAACTTGCGCAGGAGACAGGTCTTGGACAATCCGCCCTGGAAACGATTCTGCGCGCTGCGATCTTGTATCGCGTCTTGCGCGAGCCGAGTCAAGGCCGCATCGCGCATTCGGCGGCGAGTCGTCTGTGGGCAATGGACCCGGTCCTAAACGACGTGCTGGATTTTAAGATCTTGGACAATGGTCTTCGCGTTGGCTTCATCGCGCAGGCCCTGGAGCGCCATCCTAAGGCTGACGAGCCAGCTGACTCGGCGGCAAGCGTCTTGCATGCTACGCTCGAGTGCAAGCAGCAAAGGTCGACGTGGTTTGAGATCCTGGAACGTGAGCCTGCTAGGTCAGGCCGCGCGCGAACTGCCATGAATATGATTGACAAGCGCGATGGCGTGTCATTGAGACACTTGGTGAATGGGTACAACTGGGCTTCGCTGCCCGAGGGCAGTCTGGTTGTTGATCTAGGCGGCGGTCACGGCAATGCTGTGGTGGCGATTGCGAGCAAGTTTCGGCATCTGAAATTCCTCGTGCAGGTAGGTGGCAGGCTGACAGCACATAGAAACTACAAGATGATGCTTCGATGGATAGCTAACATAATAACAGGACCTCCCACAGACAATTGGCACAGCGCCGAAAATCACTAATCTCCCAGTCGAGTTCCTCGCGCATTCCTTCCTCGATCTTCAGCCTACCAAAGGCGCGAAGGTGTATCTCTTCCGATGGGTCTTCCACAACTGGCCGGATAAGTACTGCATTTTAATCTTGCAGACGCTGATACCAGCGCTCGACAATGGTGCGCGGGTGTTAATGATGGATAGCGTGATGCCGCCAGTGGGAGGTGTGCCCCGGGCTCTGGAAAGAGAGAAGAGGTATATGGATCTCGTCATGCTCGCCAATTTTAATGCTAGGGATCGACCAGCTGAGGTTTACGAGAGTCTGTTTGCCAAGGCTGATGAGCGGTTCGAGTTTTTGGGTATCAAGAGCATAGAAGGCAGCGAGTTGTGCCTTATTGAAGCTTCATAGAGGGGTTGAGGGGAAGACGTATTAGCTATTCCAAGGTTCCGTGATGGTTCAGAACAAGTTTTGTTAATCAGATTTTTGAGAGACACATTGAATATGCTCTGAATAACATGTAGTTTAGTCATACTTCTATTCAAAACTAAGATTGAGCAAGTGTACGATTTAAGTACTGGGCGCTAATGCAGTACGCAAATAGACAACTTTTACAGGAATGAGACTAGGCAACTAACAAAAAGGTATCCTGTCTATCAAAAAGACAACTCCAAATCGTGGACAAAAGGGGCATTTTGTTGCCTCTTGTTAAAACAGTTTATTTGATCGAGCTTTTTGCATTATCAACAGATCTCTGGCATGTTATTGAACTGATTTCTTCATTCCCGCACCTACACAGGATAGCCGGCTGCGTGTGCACCGACATAAGATGCCACTACGATGATGCTCGACTTCGCAGTAGGTGAGCACGTGGTCATCGCAGTGGACATGGCTCCTTGAAAAGCTGTAGACTGGAGTTTAGCCCCAATTCCATATTTTGCCGCTAATAAGTAGAGGCTTATGCGCAAGTACGATGCATCCTTCTCTTTCTTTCATTGAGACATGGCCGCCATGGAATCGCCGCTCGTGCTCGAACGCACCCATGCTATCCTCATCACCCTCGCTATCGCAGTCGCTGCGTACCTCCTCGCTACTCCCAAGGCTCGTCCCTTGCCCGACATACCATGGGTCGGTAAATCGTCGAGACTGCCGGGCGCTGACACGTGGGCGACGCTGGCGAGCTTCGTCAACAGACGCAAGTGGTTCGCCGAAGGCTATGAAAAGGTCAGTCTGGCGGTGAAAAGTCAACGTGGGGCTCATTTCTGATCCTGAACAGTACTCACGGCACGGTAAAAGCTTCATCGTGCCCCACCCGCTAGGCGAGAAGCACATCACACTGCCGCCCGAGAAGCTGAGCTGGCTACTCGAGCAACCCGACCACGTGGTCAGCGCAGCCGACTTCCACTACGAGATCCTCGCCGGCCGCTATGCCTGGACCGACGGTAGCATAAACCAGATCCTGTTCCACGAGCATGTGATCCACAAGTACATCGTACGCAGGGATTCGAGACTCCTTGCCGGCATGTGGGACGAGATAGGCACGGCAGTCGACGAGCTGTGGGGGACTTCGCCGGGATGGCATGACATACGCGTACTGGACACCTCATCAGAGATGATACTGCGTGTTGTTAATCGCGCCCTGGTTGGCTTGCCGCTGTGCCGGAACCGCGACTATCTCTCCCATACCAACTCCTTCACCACCAACGTCCTGCTCTGCACTTTCGCCACCCAGCTCGTCCCCCGCTTTCTGCGCGACATTGTCGGTTATGCTGTTGGCGCCCCAAACCACTGGCACTACCGGCGCTGCGCACTCTGGACGCTCCCCGTGATCCGGGAGCGCCTGGGCATGTTTGCGCAAATCGATAACGGCTCCCTCACCGCCGATGGTCTCCCCGAGGACTACATCACCTGGCACATTGAGCTTGCTCGAGCCGAGGGCTGGACCCGCGAACTCGCCCCGGAGTTCATCGCGCGGAGCTTGATGGCACTCGAGTTCGCCGCAACCAAAACCCCCGCCGCGACACTAGCCCGTGTGCTTCTCGATGTGTGTGGTTCCGGGGGACAGAGCGGATACATTGACCGCCTACGAGATGAAGCCGAACAAGTTTTTACCACGCACAACCAGACCTGGTCCAAACAAACGCTGCGCCACATGGCGTTTACTGACTCGGCAATCCGGGAGAGCATGCGACTGACCTCTTTGCTCTTCGCACTGGGGCGCAAGGTGGTGCCAGCGGCTGGTGTGCCCGGGCCAGACAAGGCGTGGGTCGCGCCTCAGGGCTCCTATCTCACCATCAACGCCGCCGACCGCCATCTCGACCCCGCGCTGTATCCGGACCCAACGCGATATGATGCGTTTCGGTTCGCGCGTGTGCACGAGGGGCAGGAGACAACAGAGGATGGGCTGCAAGCTAGGAAGATGGGCATGACTAGCACAAGCAAGGACTTTCTAGCGTTTGGCCATGGGCGGCATGCCTGGTACGTCTCTCTCCATTATTCAGACCGTTGCCGGTGGAGCAGTTCGGTACTAATGGTGACCCACAGTCTCGGTCGCTTTCTTGTCGAGCAGATGCTCAAGATGCTGCTCGCCTACATGCTGATGCATTACGACATTGAGTACTTGCCTGCGCGGCCGCCGAATTTTGTGCTTGGCCCGATTAATGTGCCTCCCCCGAAGGCGACAATCAAGGTTTGTCGGAAGAAGACCGAGGTAGAGTGAGGGACGGGACCGAAGGTGAGTCGGAGGTGGACGAATACAGTACACCCTGCGTCATAGCCATGAATAGGGGTTTCTATGTGCTTAAATGGGTAAGTTGACGGCCTCTCATAGGATTGCGCATCCACGTGCATGCCCGATAGCTGCCATGAACCAAGGAACGATGAACATGTAATTTTTATTTTTATTTGTTGATTTAGCATGACCGAGAGTGTCCGGGTGGGAAAGTGTACTTGGTAGAGAGTATTTGATGTTCACCCGTATCCACATAGTGGACAAAAAAAGCCCGAGACAATTCGGTGCGGTGCCATCCATGGTAGAGGGATGTGTAATTAAGCTTTTTCCCAGCCGCTTACAGCGTACCTGTCAACTCTGCAATGTTACCGGTAAATCCTTCCATTTTAGCAACCTAGGGGTATCCCTGCAGGGTTGTCCTGTTCTTCCCCCACAAAAGCAAAACGTGCGCAAGCGGCTAGAGAGAAGGGGTCGTAGAACCCCTCTATTCTGCAAATTAATTGCCTGCTGCCCATCTCTATCTGATGTGCAAACACGTACATCTAGCGTACTCCATCGTCCATTTATTGCACCAATATCCCCCCCGTAAAATATGTACCCGAAGCCCTCGGGTACACCCGACACCAACAAGCCTCCGACAGACTCACCTCAAACCACTCTCTGCCCCACTCCGCCACTTTCCCAGACGCTATCCACAACCCGCGACAAGGGTACATCAGCCATCAGCTCATCGGCCGATAGCTGGACGCTCAAGGCGCGAAAGAGCCAGCTCTGTACCTCGATGACGGTGAGCGAGTCGGTACCCAGAGCGTGCAGCGCACGCGTCAGAACCACATCAGCGACCGGCATGTGCAAGGTGGTAGCGATGGCCGCGAGGAACGCCGTCGACATCCGGGCCTTTGAATCGGGATCGCAGCGGTCTAGACACGAGAGGGACGGAGCAGTGGGGGTGGGGTCTGCTGCTGCTGTCGAGGTCGGCTGTTTGGGGGCTGTGTCATTACTGAATGCAATGGCCGTGAATTTCGGGCCGTCGAGGAAGAATGGACGAGCGAGACCCGCGGCCGTGGCCGCCCCGGCGGTGGGGAGCCCTGTCATGGGTTGCGTGGTTGCGTGGGGGTTTGTTTGGCCATGGCGGCGTACAGGAGGGCGCACATCTCGTACTCGCGCAAGCCAAAGCCTTGTTCCCAGTCCTTCAGAGCGCCCACGGAGCCGTGCTTCGCGAGGTAACCGACATCGCGCATGATGCCGAGGCCGAGGGCTACTGCGTGGACGCCGCGATTTCGCAGGTCGTGTGCCAGCGGGTCCTGAAAGGCGCACGCGGCGACATAGTTGCCTTGCGTGCGATTGCCGAAGATGGCCGTGAAGGACGAGAGCATGATGAAGAAGGGCTGGTGGCGCGGTTCGATGGCGGCGACCGCGAGGTTGGCGCTGCCTTGGACCTTTGGCCAGAGCACTTCTTGCCATTGCTGGTGGGTCATTTTCTGGAACGATACGTCGCGCAAGACCATGGCGCATTGGATGATGCCCTTGATCGGAGGGTGCACCTGTCGGCATTGCTGGAGTGTGGCTCGAAGAGACCGCATGTCCGAGATGTCGCATTTGTATGCCGAGACGGAAACTTGCCGCTGGCGTAGTTCGGTCATAAGTGCCTCTGCGTCTTGGGATGCCGTGGAAGATCTCGACAAGAAACAAATATGTTGGGCGCCCAGGTCAACCAGGAATGTGGCGATGTTTCGACCCAACCCCCCGAGACCACCAGCTAGCACGTATGTTGCATCAGGCTGGAGTCCATAGTCAGGCTGCTGCGAAGCTGCTGTCCCGCCTATAGGTTGCTGTGGGGGTAAACGCCGCAGGATGTCGTCCAGAGGAGCATCCTCGTTCACGCGAGGCACCGACAGCCTGCCGTGTGATTCCCGAAACTCCATGTCTAGAGTGTTCGAGGCGGCAAGCTGTGCAACGATGTTCCCTAAGTCCGTAATGCGAGTCAAATATGGCGAGGAGACCTGTAGAGAGCGAAACTCAAGACCTGGGGTTTCGTTGCGAAGAGTCTGCGCTAAAGCTGGAACAATACTGCCCGCAGCCGTGTTCAGCGACAGCCATAGGATGGACTTCGAATCCGACACGATTCTCTGAAGAGCGCTGAAGTCTTCAGCAGAGGCGTTGTCGAAGACGGGAGCGTCAAGCTCGACCAACGAAATGCATTTCCGCCCATGCGTGGCATGGCCGACGGCGGGCTACCACGCGGCCAGTTTTACGTCGAAGCCCGATGATTGCAATCGCTGAGTAACCAACCCAGATAGCACTCGGAGAGTCTGAGTAGGTCTTTTGGGGAGAAAAAGAGTAACGTCTTTCGTCTCATCTTCCGATTCTGTTAAAAACTCAGGAGCGGGCTGCCAGTCCAAGGAAAAGCAAATGCGACGAGGCTGGCGGTCGGTCCTGGCCGTTACTTGGGTTCGTTCCGCCACTACTGATTCGATAGCATTGTAAGTATCCTCGTGGCGCCATGGATAAGGCGGTAGATCCACAATCAGCTTAGGCCGACAGCCAGTTTCGTTCAGTTTCGCAATGTTCACTGGCACACCGAGAGCATATAGCTGACCAGCAGCCGCATATGTGGTCGCGGTCGAGTCCTTGCCTCGACTGAGCACGGAGACATACTCCGATAGTCCCGATACGGAGCAGCTGGCAAAAATCCGCTTCAAAGGCGCCTGCATAGTTTGGTGCGGCCCAATCTCCACAAAAATCTTGTCGTCGTGCCTCCCGCTCTCAGTCAGAATTCCTGCTCTTCCTTGGGAAAGGACGTCAATAGGTTAGTGACTGCATCCGGAGAACTTGACCTGGGAGACGAGGTTCTTGATCCAGTACGTTGACCCGAGATCGGTTACGTGAATCTCCTCGCCCGTGACCGCAGAGAACATGGTACGTCCCTGGATACGTTCGCCCAGCACGACTTGCGATATGGCCTTCTGGTAGTTGGTAGCCATGGCTTCCATGTGGCTAGAGTGGTATGCGACGTCCACGCGAAGCCTCTGATTCAATATTCTACGGCTGTGGAGAAGCTCCTCGAGGCGGTCAAGGCTGGCAATGTCCCCGGCAAGGGTGATGTTGGTGGGCGAGTTGATGCACGCAATAACCACCCTGCTCGAGGCATGCTGGCTGGTGAAGGAGTTTGCTTCCGTCTCCGAGAAACTGACAGCCATCATAGATCCTTCTTGCTCCGACTCGAAAGCGCCGCATGAGTATGCAATCTTCCACGCATCATGTTGGGTCAGAGCGCCCAGGCAGTATGCGCCTGCAATCTCGCCGCTGGCACCGCGAGGAACACCAATGCTGGAGCTGCCGGCTCGATTACCTTCCCCTCGAGCGTCGCGCAGGCTGATTTGTACCGCACTCTCTTGCAGAGCAACGGCGTGGGACCAAACGAGATTTCATACGTGGAATGCCACGGCACCGGAACCCAAGGTTTTGTCAACTTGATCTGAACTAAGACAAACGCTAACTATCTACAGCCGGTGATGGGGCCGAAATGCGCGCGATTATCGAAACCTTCAGTCCAAGCCGACCAAGTGACTTCCCACTTCATGTCGGTGCCTTGAAAGCTGCCATAGGTCACGCTGAGGGAGCAGCAGGCGTATCTTCGCTGATCAAGGCCACACTAATGATGCAAAAACGAATCATACCTCCTCAGCCAGGCTGGCCGTTCAAGATAAACCATGAGTTCCCTGATCTGGACGCAGCCCATGTCAAAGTCGCTGACAGGACCGCTCCGCTGCATCCCTCGCGAGACGGCAATGGATTGGCAAAGATCATAGTCAACAGCTTCGACGCTACGGGCGGCAACGTGAGCATGTTGATTGAAGAAGCATGAGAAGTCTTTGACTGGGGGGATCACGACCAGCGTCTTCACCATGTCGTCGTATGCTCCGGCCGGACGCGCTCATCCCTCGAGGCAAATGAGGCGCGGCTGAAGGAGTGTTTGCTCTTGCACCCGAATACGGATCTGGCCAGCCTGGCATACACCACCACAGCGAGGAGAATGCACGAGATGCACCGATCCGCACATGTAGTGCAGTCCCTTCAAGAGCTGCTCAGCAAGCTTGGCACCGATCACAAAGCACCTTTGAAAGATGCTCGTTTGCTGTTTTCCTTCACTGGCCAAGGCTCCATTTACAGGGGAATGGGCGCAGAGCTGTACCACATGTTGCCCTTTCTCCGCTTCACGCTGGACTCGTTCCAGGATTTGTGCGATGCTCAAGGCCTCGACCGCTTCCTCGATTTGATTATCGGTGCGCAGGAAGTGGCTACCGCGACGGCGTGCCAGACGCAACTCTCGCTGGCCGCGCTGGAAGTCGCCATGGTTCATCTGCTCCGCTCGCTTAGGCTGCAACCGACTTTGGTCATGGGACAATCGCTAGGAGAATACGCTGCTCTTTATGCCGCGGGCGTACTCTCCGTCAGCGACATGCTCTATCTCGTACATACACGAGCCTCACTGATCCAGGCGCACTGCACGGCACACGCATACTCGATGCTGGCGGTGAGCATGTCTTATAACGATGCGGCAGACTTTCTACGCAAGTCCAACTGCCCGACGTGCCAGATCGCCTGCATCAACGCGCCAGCTATGACAGTCATCAGCGGCACCAACAACGAGCTCGCTGTTTTGCAGTCCACGGTGCAAATTCGCGACGTCCACGCGTCGCTGCTCAAGGTTCAGTACGGCTTCCACTCGAGTCAGCTCGAGCCTCTTCTTGAGCGCTTCGAGGAGGCGGCGCGTAAAGTGCACTTTAGCGCGCCTCGCGTGCCAGTAGCTTCGACGCTACTCGGTGAAGTTGTGCGCAACGACGGCGTTTTCAACGCCGCGTACCTCCGACGACAGATGCGCGAGCCGGTTGACTTTCTGGGTGCAGTGCGCGCTTGTGAGGCACAGAAATTGCTCCAGGCGAACTCACTAGCTCTTGAGCTTAGCCCCCATCCCATTTGCACAGCGCTTATGGCCAAGTCTTGCTCAAAGAAGGACTTGACTACCTTGAGTAGTCTCCAGCAGGGTCAGGACGGGTGGAAGAGTTTATCGAACTGCCTTGCCGCTCTCCATGTGGCGGGTCTTCCTGTCAATTGGCACCAGTTTCACCGCGACTCCGAGCCCTGCTTGCGGCTTCTGCATTTGCCTGCTTATGCGTTCGATCCCAAGACGTACTGGATGCCGTATAAGACTAGACGTGAGCCACAAGATCCCAGAGAGGCAAACGTAGCATGCAGCGATCGCTTCCGTACGCCTTCTTGCAACGCTTGGACAGCCTGAACTCAGATGATGAGAAAACGGACGCGATGTTCAGTTCGAGCACGACGCATCCCGAGCTGACGACTGCCATTCAAGGACATGTTGTGGGCGGCGAGGTGCTCTGCCCAGCAAGCGTGTTTATGGAAATGGCACACACGGCAGCCTCTTATCTTTTACATATCACAAATAGTGCTAGCGAGGGTTTTCATCTTGAGGTCGCCGATCTGCAGATGACGCACGCCCTTGTGGTCCGCACGAGAGATGAAGAGCACTTGATCCACGTAGAGTGTAGCATGGACAACTGAACGAAGACGGAAATCTCTGTGGCCTTCTCCTCCACAAACCCGACGGGTGCGGTGGCCAACCACGGCATGTGCAAGGTGCGCTTCAGCGCTGAATGTCCATCAAAGGTCCAGCAGTGGGGATTTATGGAGAATCTGATACGCCGACGCGTAGCTAGTCTGACTGGGACGTCCAAGAACGGCCCGACGCACCGTATCTCGCGCAAGCTGTTTTATAAGCTGTTCGAGGCCGAGATCGAGTACGCTGAGCCATACCAGTGCATCGAGGAAGCATATCTGCCGCCTGACTTTCAGGACGCCGTTGCTGCCTGCGTACTGGGCGACAGCGCGGGCAATCAAGGCCAATTCACGTGCAATCCCTTCACCATGGATGGCATCGTGCATCTATCCGGCTTCATTCTCAACGCTAACCCATCCAAGCGTAAGGACGTGATCCACATTTCCAACCGCATCGGCTCCTTTCAACTGTTGGCCCCCATTACCAAAGGCACGTCGTGTATGTGTTATGCCACGTTGCGCGAGCAGTCTGCCAAGGGCGTAACCGTGTGCGACGTATAGGTCTTTGACCAAGATGGGCTAATCGCCCTTTGCTCCGGCATCACGTTCCAGCGCATGACCAAGGACATCTTCTCACTGGTCATTGGGCACGCGGACGTCGGGCTTTCTGGCGGTGCGCCGGTACCAAAGGTCATTGAAGCGCCGCTCCCTAGTCGTGGGCGCAGGCTTCATGACTTTCCTGATCCGTCGCCGCAAAGCACGGTTACACGAACGACATTGCCCGAGGCAGATCACGCCGACACGTTGTTACGCATCGTCGCGACGCGGACGGGCGTTAGCTTGGACGAGCTGGAGCCCGCCACCTGTTTTACTGATGTCGGGGTGGATTCGCAGATGAGCATCGCCATCACGTCAGATCTGCAGAAACAGCCTGGTGTGCAGCTCCCGGCGGCTTTCTTCCTCATGTACACGACCGTGGCAGAGGCCAAGGAGCGGCTAGGAACTGCGGAACCTGCAAAGGTTATCACGCCGTCACCCAAAACAAGTGCTGAGTCGCTGGCTACGAAGCCTAGTTCGGTTTCCAAGGCAATCCGCTGCGAAGCATCGCCATCGACAGAACGACCGAGCAACATTCTGCTCCAAATAGTGGCCAGCGAACTCGGCATGGCTCCGGCTGACTTCGACGATGTGGGAGACTTCGAAGCAGCCGGCGTCGACTCTATGATGAGCATCAAAGTCATGTCGCAATACAAGCAAAGGACGGGTCAGGAGCTACCCGCCTCATTCTTCATGAACCACCCGACAGTAGCAGACGTCGAAGCTGAGTTGGATGGCGGCGTGCGCGGCGCCGATACTAATGACTCTTCCAGTTCCAGCAGCAGCCGCATCATTCTAACGCCCCCAGCGGAAATCACGTCCAACGCAGTCCTGATCCAAGGCAACCCAGACTCCACACAGCGACCCGTTTTCATGATTGCCGACGGCCACGGCTCGGCCGATGCCTTCGTGCACCTAGCGCCTCTCCAAAACAACCAATGCCTCTACGCGCTTGAATCGCCTTTCATCGATGACCCCAATGCCTTTGACATGCCAATCCCCGACCTCGCCAAAGTCTTCATCAAAACCATCCGTCGCCTGCAGCCGTGCGGCCCGTACTTGATCGGCGGGCGCTCCGCTGGGGCAGCATACGCCTACGAAGTCGCATACCAACTAGCCGTGCTCGAGCACGAAACACTTTCGGGCCTTCTGCTCATCGACATGCGGGTCCCGCGCGCCATCCCACAAGCTCACGCTATCAACATGGCATTCGTTACTCGCGCATGGCGCGTCATTGTTGAGCACACGAACGTCCTACTCGACCCGGGTGACCTTGCCCACGCTGCGGTCACCATTAAAGCTCTGCACTCATATACACCGCGTCCGTTCCCGGCGTCGGCGCGCCCTCTTCGCACTGCCATCGTCTGGGCCCGCTGGGATGTCAACGAGAATCCCGACCAGACCCTGCGCGACGCGGCTGTGCAGCGTCCGGCGGCCATGGGCCCGACACTCGGCGAGACGGCGGACCCGGCGTCTGTCAGTGTAGAAGATTTTGAGTCCGAGTTTAAATCCTGGTTTTGGGGTTATCGGACGTCATTTGGCCCGAATGGCTGGGACCGCTTGCTAGGTGGAGAGGTGCTGGTGCACACGGTAGATAGAGGTTCGTTTTTCTGACTCCCTTTTGCACCTGCGTGAATGAAGCGACTGAAATTTTCTCTGTAGACCACTTCTGTATGATGAAACCTCCATATGTGCGCTCGCTGAGCGCTGTTTTGGTCCGTGAGGTTGCTGAAATGGAGAGAATAAAGTAGATGGATTAATATAGTTGCTTTTCAGGGGGTTTTCTTTTTCTAGAGTTGACACGGTGGCAAAGAGCATAATCCATCCTTGCGTTAGTGCCAGTATTTCTTGTTTTGTGGTCAATGTCATTTGTATGCCTCACGTTCGAATGGCCACTTAGTGACGAAGTACGCCCATCATAAGTTTGAAACTCTGACCTATTTATCCCGGGAAACAAAGCTTAACTCGTCAAGTTACTCGGCTAACATATCCAAAGAGCTTGAGCCCAACAAACCCTCAGCAATCCAAGTATAGTATCCAATTTACCGCAACCGATGTAACTAGAATGATCTTTAGTAGTTTCCAAAAAAAAAAAGAGGCCTTCACGAAGAATTTTGGCAAGTTTGAAGCCATACCGTAAATTCTAGACCACTCAACTAAAGCCTTTTGACAATATCAAGGACACTGCCAGCATCTAGTGCTGCAAGGGTAGGAAATATTGATGAACCGTGAATACTGATACTTCTGATGAGGACTCTGGAGATTGTGGACTTTTTATCCGCTCTGGTTGAAGATATTGGAGAAAACCAGAAGATTCCAATTTCAATTTATGGGTTACTTGAGGTGATATTTCCCAGCCCGGGTTCAAAAAGTTGGCCGTACTATATTTCTTCTTCCTCTTGAGACGGGGGGTTGATCATCAACCACGTCATGACACCTAGTCCAACAGCAAAAGAAAGTCCAGCAGCAAGAACACCTCTGGCACTGGTAAATGAAGAATACCAGCTCTGAGATGAATCCGACTGCTCCAAAAGGGCCTCACAATCTTGGGCGATAGGATGCTGCTGCCCCTGCTCCTGGTTGAGACGCTGTTTCGGACTTGGCTGCGGTTCTGGCTCCGGGCCTGGAAAACATGCTCGGCTGGCAGCCATGCAAGCCCCGCGTTTGGCGCGATAGTCCTTGAAAGCTTCAATGAGTATGGGTCTTGAACAAGAACAGTCTTAGCTTTTTGGAAGAAGTGCCTTACCTCCAAGCATTCCATTATATCACCAACAACATGATGGGCCGTTTGTGGTGCAATCCCCTGGGAGATAAGGGAGCCAAATATGTGATTCGGGTGGAGCGAATGAAGGTCAGCGCCTTTCCACAACCAAACAAAGGTTTCGGGTCCATTCTTAAGCTCGACATTGCGGTTC
This sequence comes from Colletotrichum spaethianum, assembly GCF_022836535.1. NCBI lineage: Eukaryota > Fungi > Ascomycota > Sordariomycetes > Glomerellales > Glomerellaceae > Colletotrichum > Colletotrichum spaethianum. The sequence continues at coordinate 87,886 of NW_026054801.1, read as the reverse complement.
TGAAGGTGCTCGAGAAGCCACTGCCGTACCCTACTAGAAGTGGCAAACTCGTTGGGGACATTTGTTTTGAGAATCTTAAGGTGGAGACTAGATTCGTTCGCCATACTTGTTGTTGTTACGGTGGTTTGATTCGTCTTGCCACATGCAGTACTCTACGTTGAAACGATGGTTACTGTGCACCTGCGATGTGTCTCTGTGGTTGTGTTGCAGGGTGATTGTTTCCTTTGGGCAGATATTGCCAGATGGCGATGTGCCCAAATGCTAGCTTCTAAAGTGGATATTTCAGATTGCTGACGGAATGCAATTTGGCCGAATGGGCGGGATGCCAGATGTATGCGGTGAATAGTTGTTATAATTGACACGTCAAAAGTGGAAGACACCTCACCGCCATGCTTGATTAGCCTCTCACAGCCATTTGCGCCGCGCTCAACTATCCACCCATCCACATTGAACCCTAAGAGAACCCCAGTTCCTTCGCATATGCATCACTACAGGCAGATGTGGCAACAGAACTAAGACAAAATTGTGCGTATTCGTCCATCACGAGGTGAAAGACAAATTCAGCTCATTTAGCGCGAACGATTCTCTTGAAAAATTGCTGCAATGACCATAATTCATAAAGCTCTTCAGCATTCAAATCAACAGGACCGACATATAAACCGACAGTTGCTTAATTGGGATCCAACTCGGTGATTACACTACAAGTCGGACAATGAAGTAGCTCTAAGATAAAAAGAAAATTTGAAAAAAGGGGTATTTCCCCAAACAACAAATAAAGCCTGGAGCATTTGTGTAAGGAGCTGAAGAGGACAATCGAGCAAGATTCCCTAAGATGTGAGACCTGCGGACTGTCAGGCTGATGTGATCCATTGACAAAAGCCTGGCGAGCTGAGGTGAGAGCAAATAATTAATTGCGGGCGAAGTTAAAGATGAGTGGGCTCATGCCGCACGCGAAGTCGTGCTCAGTGATGCCTCGATGCTTCTCAAAATCTGGTAACGCCATGAACGAGTGGTGGTCGATTCCTATTAAGGATCTGAGAAGCAGAGCCCCACTCACGTATGGAGGCGCTCGCAAATGAAACGTCATGTTGGTTTCTTACTCTCTTGCTTTCTCGTTTGTCTGTTGCAACTTCAGAAATAATAAAATCAGGACTTATACTATGCAATAAAACTACCTAAATCGAACCAACCAGCAAACGTTGATATTTTCTGATTTATGGGCTATGAGTAAACACTGAAATTTCCCTCTCCTAGTCCTAAAAAAGGAATGAATATTACTGTTTGTAAATAAGAAGAATCTTTCTCAAATCAGAGTGCTTTAATAAACTGAATAGCTTCACTTAATAACAGAAGATATCATTAGTTGGGCAACAGCTGCTGGAGACTTAATGTTCTTGCAAAAGCTACTGTTAAGACCATTCCCTTGATAAGACGGAATACCACGTTGCTAGAAAGCTACCATCGCTTGCTGTGACTAAAAGTCCCTTAGTGCTTAAGTCTACTGTAGCCCAAAATCTTAAGGCGTTAGCTCCGCTCTTGACAAGACCCAGAAACTGATGCTGCTCGTCGAGAACAGAGGCATCTCAGCCAAAGAGCCGACCACCCCTGTTGCCATTGATACCGTACCCTCTGTTTTGCTTCTTGGCACCCTGTTGTTCAAGCAATGCAATATTATATTTGCCGGTGTCTTGATGTACGTAACGACCGCCGAAATTTCCAATCACCCATGCCCTCTATATCCACGCATTCTTTTTGAACAAGCTCCTACCATCTGTAAGACGACTCCAACCCAAAAGCCACGGACAGGCTGTACTATGAGACTGCTTAGTGCAACTAGTTATATACATTGAGGCTACCCTGAGCCATAGCGAAGTGTTTCCTAAATTCGTATACAACGCAATGCCCCACGTGAGCAGACTAGTCGTTGACCAAGAAATGAATAAGTACAGAAGTAACGGCATGATGGCTGAGGCTTGCGGCCCGTGAGTCTTGAGTATTCTTGACAGAAACCTCATTACTACGCTCCTGCACCGTTGCATGAGTCTATTGCTAATGAAGAGACTTAGTACGTGTTGCCTGGTTGCGTGTGTACCCAGTCATTCTCAAACCTTTGCCAACCACCGTATTCGGGCTCACTCGCCATGAGAAGCTGGTGTACGACCATATCGTAGTATCCATCCTTCGGAGTCTTTCTGCCGCAAACATTGCCTCCCATCGCCACATTCAACAAGATCGTCATATCTCTTATAGGCCGAGTTCCAGGCGGAATATCCGCCTTCATCACTGGTCTTCCGTCAATATACCAGATCATCCTACCCTGGCCGGGTTGTCCACCTGGCTGCACCCATGCCAGGTCGTACCTCACAGGTCGATACTGCATATCAGATATCCTAGTCCCGAGAACACGATGTTTGTCTGCCTCATGATGCTGGCCCCAGTGAAGACACGAGTGATTCTCGCAGTCCCCGTTCCAGGTTTCAGCGATGTCGACTTCACCATCAGTCGGCCATGCAAACGGCTCCTGCGGAAGAAGCCAGAAAGCTGGCCAGATACCATCAGCACAGGGAGACAGAATCACGGCGGTCAAAACTCCCTGATCACGTGCCAGCGTCTGTTTGCTCACCAAACGGGCAGATGTATACTTCTGCTCGGGGTTAGGACAGCTATTGTTGGCAATGGCTCGAAGCACGAGCTTCCCATCCGGAGTGCTGTCCGAAAGCAATCAGCCAAAAGAACTCTGATTCTTGAAGACCTGAAAAACTCACTAGAAGACATTCTGCTGCTTGGCAGTATAATGCTGCAGCTCCTGGTTTCCCCAACCATCCGGCCCATTGCCAATCTTCCCGTCCCAGTCCTGAGTCACGGGCACATCAGGTCTGAACTGAGGTTGCCAGTAGATATGAGCAGGCTGTCCACCCATCAGTTGCTGCTGAGACGGTGGCGAAGCATATTGTTGATACTGCTGCTGGGAGGGCGGGGCTTGAGATTGTTGAGAGGTTTGAGACCCCGGCTCCGCAATCAGCTGCTCAACCTCATTCTTGAGACGTTTCAAGTGATCTTTCCAGCCCATGGTTTTGAGTCGAAAATCGCAACACAGATTGTTGAGATAATTGCGGAAAAAAGTTCTGGTGGTCACAGGAAAATCTCTGTGATCCTGCGTACATCAAGAGAGGGGCTGCTTAATTGATGAGACGATGCCGGCAACCGACTGGGTATGACGTCACCTGATCGGGTGGGTCGGTGGCTGAGCTGAGCTAAATCGCCAAGCGGAATGTTTGGTGTTTGAATTTCTTATCCACACCCAACAACACAACAAGACGTAGTCTGTATGTTAGTGTGCTGAAGTCTAGCTAGAAAAAGTATTCAAGTCTCTCTACAAGGCGATGAGACGGCTAGACACAACCACCTAACTTGTCTCGAGTCATATAATGCTGCGCCACATTCCGAATGTAAGGCTCCTTGACTGATGACATACCCCGCAAGGCGTTGAAGGTAGTGTTGCTAGAAGGCATTGTGTAATTGCCATCAACCATTTTTTATCTAACCTAAATGGGAATACGGTTTGTGGCAATTGTTTTCTTGAGGTTTTCACGGTTGCTATAAACGCCCAATGTAGTTGTCGTTGGCCATTTGCACTGCTCATATCCGCACGGTAACGAGGGCGCACGAGTAGCATTCCATCTAGGCGCAAGGATGGCTGCCTGCACCATGAAGTCGGCTTTCGCAGCGCCGTATAATTGCCCAAATCTATTTCACAGCGAGAGAGGATCATAAATCTGACTTGTTGAGATGCTTGATGTGACGCCTTCCACTTCGGTCGAAATGAACGGCATATGGAACAATGGTCCTGTGAAGGGATCAACAAGTAACGTGGCTAGAACCAGGAGCGAGGCACAGGAAGCCAGCAGTGTTATGCGATTCTGAGAAGGAGGTAGCCAAAAAGCCCCCCACTGGCCACGCGGGGCTTTTTCAAATAGCTAATCTTTTGTTTACCAACGCGGCTTTGTTAATTAAATCTAACGGGATATAGCCACAGATTGCACAGTTACGCCCCTTGAAGAACTCATACAGGGCTCAACAATTACAGATTAGCAGATGCAATATTATAGAAGTGCACCAATCGTTGCTGTAGGACATAGTAAGGCTCGAAAAGCTACTTCAAGATACGGATACTGCGTTTTGCTGACACCACCCACCCTGGTCAAGCAGCACGGCGATCCTACGCCAAATTGATTACCCATAAATCAAAATGTAAAATTTAAAGCTATGAATCAGTTAAACAAGGAGATCTTTGACTCGATGAGTCCTGCAGGTACACAATGCGAACATTACTGTACTAATCCCACCATTAACTGACCTATGTTTACGATGGTACCATTCTTAACAACGGTTCCTTGTAGAACCCGCAGGCTATTCTTAAGCTTTTTCATGTTTCTTTATGTTGGATTAGCTGGCATGATAAAGCCGCAAACAGTCATTAGATTGTTCTGATTAGATAGAAGTATCTTACGGTTTGACATTCAACAGTATTTCTCTATGCTGAGAGAGCGCTAATGCTAGGTGCTTGACACAGTAGTCGTGCGTACTGATGGTCTTTTCAATAGATCTGGGCTTCCAATTATTGAATAACTAAAAACAAGGCTGACACGCCAACCCATTTACTAAAATTGAACAAGTCTCAAGCATATCAGGCCTTTCTAGGAAAAGAAGCGGTCCAGAATGCCAATCAGAGTGGGACACAAAGACAACAGCGCAACTCCCTCGGAGTCACAGACGTTGAAGACTGGTACTTGGCAGAGCCTGATACCGTAAGCGGCGCCAGACCCCTAGCTGTGCTTCTACAGTTTCCGGCTAGTTCCAGCAGCGTGTATTGCCGGGCTCTTTGGTCGAACACGCCAGTGCATTCATTAGCGGCACCGCGTCTGTGACAAAGCCTCTATATTACCAAATTTACCTACCAGCGAGACTCGTTAACAAGGATTACCGATTCGTTACAGGAATCTCCGTAGCATCCTCTTTGGACCGGATGTTGCCGACCCTTCATTTCGGAGCTGACCATGACCAAATTTATGGCTCCAGCAGCTGTCTAACAGTCCGATGTACGCAGTGAAGACACTATTACCGCTGTTTTTCACGGCTAATATCGGCGCCTATGCCATTGAAATCTATCCGACGACAGTAAGCTGCTCTTCTAACGCAATGGCAAAGAAACCGCAATGGCGACGAAACCACAATACCGGTAATTGTGTAAGTTCTTAGGTCCATAAGGTTTGAGCTGCATAAAACGAGGCGGGACAGGCCTGGCTGTGAATGAGATATAGCTTGGGAAGGGGGTGATGGGGCGGGAGAAACAGTTCCTAACAACCCGAAGACGTTCTGAAAGATAGAACACATCGCAGCCAGCACAGAGATTTCATTATATGGTTCGCGCGGCGTAGGCGGAAGCAGGTTTTTGAGTTTTGCATGCTGACCCTCAGACATGGATTCATGTTGGACAGGCCGTACGGCAGAGCTCGGAGTGGGTGGGCACTGTGACTGGAATAAATTTTGAGCATCAGGCCTATTAGATGCGCTGTGAGGCATAAACGGAGAGACGTGGCGTAGTATAGTATTAGGGACGGTCAGGGCGAACATTCTACAAAGGGAGCTTCAATTTATTTTACAGGCCAAGAACTCATCGGAATCATCAAACGCTGTCTAAGTATATGCTAATGTCTATTGACAAGACAGGGCAGCAAGATATCACCAGTCTCATGCGACCATCTGACTTTGGTATACAAGGCGGAACACCCTGATTGCACCTAAATTGAATAAGAGCATTATCTGAAAAGTTTAACCGGGTAAGTTGTGAGAGCTTCGGGAAACCATCGGCCCGATTGGACGGCATATGCATAGCGCGCATATCCCTACAGCGACAGTCGCGAAAATTGCTAACGCTATGCATACCCCCCCACGTACTGATTAGTCATTCATAGTAGATAATGCCACAAGCGTGACGCAATGGGCTGAAGTGGGCCGCGGCTGAGAAATCAAATTGAAGCCTTGGTCTCCCTGGTCGTGACGCTGTGGTCACAATAATAAGTAGAGCGAAGCTCTGGAAACATATTCCGCTGGACGTCAGTTACTTTACCGATGGGGTACTCCGTTATTGGCCTTGCGCTTACGGCGCTGGCCATCTTCCTCGCCAAACGCAACCTTGCAGCTCAATCACGCAGGAGAGACAAGCGCCTCACACACACCAGTGAGCGCGTCCTCATTCTCGGAGCTTCCAGCGGCGTTGGTCGCGCTGTTGCCAAGCGGTATGCATCCCGTGGAGCGCGAGTTTGCGTCGTCGCACGACGAGCCGACGACATCGCCACTCTCTCTGAAGAGTGCGGGGAGAAGTGTATTTGGCACGCAGCTGATTTCAGCCATGTCGATGACCTGATCAGCCTAAGGGCCCGTCTCGAAGAGGAGTGGCAGGGCTTGGATACTCTACACATCTGCGCGGGTGTCTCTGCCCTACAGCCCATCATGGCTCTCACTGGGACCAACTCCTCCGAGGAGGATGCGGATGCAGCGGGGATTCAGAGGGCTGTCGATATTGCGGGACGTGCTGTGAAGGGTAACTTCAATGGACCACTCGCCTCAGCTATCACATTTGTCAGGATTGCTCCCGCTATACATCAGATACATTACTAATAGTGTTGTAGATTCCCATGCTGACGAGGACGTCCGAGTCACCATCAATTCTTCTCGTCTCTTCAGTTGCCGCGGTTATTCCGGCACCGACAAGGGCACTGTACGCAGCAACCAAAGCTTCATCCTTGTTGCTATTCCAGTCTTTGGCCATTGAACACCCTAAGATTGCTTTCGCCTTCATTCTCCCGGCGACTATCGAAGGGAACTTCCGAGCATCCGCGGTGGATTCTGGCACTGTCAGGGAAGATGACCCGAATAAGCACGGACTTAGGATCGACTATGTTGCAGAGAAATGTATTGATTCAGTTGATCGTGGTATTACTGGTAACGTCGTTCTGCCTAAATTTCCGTACGCTATTGCGCAGTATTTATATCTTCTCTGGCCTACTTTCATTGAGGCCCGGGCACGCAAGAAGTACAATTTCAAGGCATAGGGTGCCACCATACATTCGAGAAATCGATATCCTACCGGTCTATCTACTGAGACGGTGATGAGCTAGCGGTTTGGGCGTGCCGTAGAACATCTCCTATGTGTAGGAATACCACGGGATGTTATATCTGTTGTATGGTACCTGACTGCAGAATCATGGCTTTGGCTCAAGCCAGTGTCAACAGTAGGAAGTGAATTAGAAGAAGGGCATAGCATAATAGTATGATGAATGAAATGACTGCTATCATCATATGTTGTTTAAAGAATCAAGGAAAATGGAAAAAATAGCTATTTTGGTACAATTCCCCACGCCTGAAGCTGGCTTCTTAGAGAAGAGACCCGCGGCTGATGGTTGGGTTCCAGAAAATGACACGTCTGCAAATATGCCGAGATTGTTACATAGTGATAAGTCAACGCACCCACTTTTCGCCCACCCATCCTTTTCGCCCACCCTCACTACTGCGGCTTGCCAGATAACACAACTAGTTGAAGCATAACCTTTGAATGGACTGCACGCATAGCAAAGGAGGGATGTCAGATAAGAGTGACAAGTGGTTCTCCCCCCAGACTGCATCAGTGTATTGCTCTTTCAAATGACAGCGGAAGTAATGTAAGTTCTCATCCAGACAACGAGAAATAAATCGGTCTATCAGCGATAAACATGTAAATGCAGCGACAGTTATCCCTTCTTGTGAAAACAGGCCGGTCTATACTACTTTCATCTCAACAGCATTCTAGGCAGTTGAAATGATTGACAAGTCATCAAGTTCCAGAGCCGCCGTGGCTTGCATTAGCGGCTGCCCCTCCGATAAAGAAATTTCTCATCCACACATAGGTACTTAACCACACCAAGGGGCTGTTGGATTAGCGTTAAGGTGCAAGAGATCTCTGCACAACATGTAGAGAAAGCCACTAATAGCTCTATGTGGATCACCTGGCGATAAGATCACTCAAACAATTGGATTGGACTGGGGTCTGCTGCATTGGCCAAGCGAGCCTGCCTGCAGCCTGCCTGTAGCCTGCCTGTAGCCTGCCTATAGCCTGCCTATAGCCCTGCCGTCAGGCAAACAGTAGCAGTCTGCTTTGTACATCTTGTCCTCAAGATGTAGCGGCTTCGTTCAAATATGTACCCTATATGAAGGTCAGCATTGCTGAGCTCACATTGCCCCAATAATGGCGCCGTATCTACCACATTCATACCGCTACGAATCATGTAAATTGGAAGTTACACCACATCCGAGCTAGTTCCAAAAACCTATGCATTTCCACCTGCCATCTATCGCGAAGCGCATTCCTTGTTGCAATATCAGTGTTTCATTAAAGCCTGGCACCGTTTATAGGTCAGAGTATCGTCTAATTTACTGTTATCTAGGAAAGGTGGTGGAGGAAAGACTAGGCATGCTTTAGCCAGTCCATCGTCAGCTACGTCAGATAAATGTAACTGTGGTCTTCGGATAGGAAAAAAGGTGTAGAGCAGCAGGTAGGGATTTGAAGCTACGTACCAGGCCATGAATGCATCTGAGAAACCCGGTTCAGTAATCGAAACGTTCTACTTCTGGCCTCTCTCCTTCAGGCTTGGATAAATTATTCTTGAGTAGGCGTGAGTCATCATCATACAGGCAGCCGAAGCCACGCCACATGGGGTAAGGGTTCACCGCGAGTATTGGAACGGGGCATGGTTTCCTGCTCCCATTGAGGTGGTCTTTGCGATTAGTTTCTTTGGTTTCTAAACTAAGCAGAGTCTGGTCAGGGGTATAGAAACCTCTGCGACACAGAGGGACTTAGATTAGACATACACAATTAACACAGGAGCATCCTTTCTGCCTTTCGTGATGACCAACACCCTGATCACCTCTACACAAGAACGTTGAGAGCCTCTACTTTACCCATCGCATTTCGGCAAAGCCTGATCAAGACATATTTGACCTGATCAGGACAGCTGATTCGCGACAGGCTAAAGGCATCTTGTGTGGCTATAGGGGAGCTTGTGGTTGTTCACCGCACCGCACCGGTTTCTATAGCCCTGATCACCCTGCACGCCTCCGGTGTCAATAATCTAGGTAACTTACTGAGTGGCCAGTACTCACAGACTTGAGTTCTAACCACCTCGGAAAGGTCATCACAGTCGCTCGGGTGGTCATCGAATCCGTGCCCACTAACCACACTGAGCGAATGTGCCCTTGCCGATGCTGTTCCGCAGCCCTGTTGCCTACAATAATTATCACTGCATTGATGAGCAAATCTGACTCTCATACCCACTATACCCTGCCTCCCACTCAATACTTGACACGGGTCGTATTATAGCCAATAAATCTTGGGGGATTGCTTCCTTACTGCGCTCATTGGTTGGGGTTTCGGCGAAGTTGCCCCGGTTATTCCGGTGTTATGTCCTGCCTGAGAGCAAGTTGGTTAGAGCCAGGGGTTATGTTGACGTGGCGCTGCATGCTGCTTCAGAAGTTATCCTCCTAGCCCTGCGCCCTATTAACCTCGTGGATGTGATGTTCCATCACATAAGGCCATGAGTCCTCGAAATCAATCACGGGTATGAGTTGGCGTGCAATTAGGTCTCCTTACCACGATCTTAAAAATGCTAGAAGCTTACTCGCATGCAAGTGAACAGCTTAAAGAAACTGTTTATTGGAAGCGAAGAGAGTTTTCGGGCCCGTTGTTGCCACTCTGGTGCTGTGGGATTGTATGGCATTGCTCTCCTTATCGTTCACGTGCAGATCAGGGCAACACCGCCAACTATCCTTAGGTAAGATTTTGCTATACATAGACAGCATCAGAAGAACGAAGCTGTTTCATATCTCTGCATCTCTTTCTCAAATCAAAACCACACTTCCTCAGCCAATTGATATCCCTTCGCACTTAGCTCCGCTATAACGCGTTCAACAGTCTCTCAACCGTCCATTTTTGGCCTCTTAGTACATTCTCTAATATGCTTTACTGTTCAAGCACTTTCTGATGTACCATCGCTCGATTTATTCCTTAGACGATCAAGTGCGAGAAGTTTGATTTTGTGACTTGTGCAATGTAATAAGCTCAACACTAAAAGTCTCAACGGCGGTGATTGGGACATTTGTCTACGTCGATGGCGGCGAAGTCGCTCAGCTAGATACTGGTAGCAGAGCATCCCGATTTCGCTCATCAAATGGAGGTCAGTGTATCTGGTCGCTGCGAAACAAATTTCTAGGTAAAGATATTCACACGCGATTTCCATAGTCAATTCGACAATATCGATCGATCTCTCTAAATCTTGGTCAAGCGCCCATGTCTCGATGCGAACGATTCCCAAAGACTCCATCGCTTCTCCATCCAGCAGATGTAATAGTATCCGTCTATCTGGCTTTACTGGCTTATTGATCTTTTCACTAGCATCGCCGACCTTGGTCACTTGACTTGTGCAGTATGAAGATTTCTACTTCTAAGAAAACTTAGTGTGCAAATGCAGGTTCTTGGCTGCATGTTCACTTCACTATAAGTCTCCTCCTAGCCATCGGGATTCGAGGAAACAACCGTTTGATATGTCCGCGATGAATGACCATGTTGATTGTGTAATCCCCGTAGTCATCCGAATCAGTGTCTGAGGAGCTGGATTTGTCTGTTATCTGAGTTCTGAAACCCAAATCATTAGTCCTCTGATCCGGCTGTCTCTGGAATTCTCCTTCTGCGTCATTTGCCGCTTCATCTAATTTCAAGAAACCTAACGCACTTCCCATTTTCCCTACAAGAGAAGTAGCTTTTCTCGAACCTGAAGAAGATTTTCCTTCGCGGATGCCCTGGTCATCGAGATCACTAAACACTGCTTTGCTCTCAGAATTTTGAGATAAGAACAGATAAGCATCCACAACTGGAGCGGTGTGCCTGCGCAAGTTTGAGCACTCAGAAGCATTCAGAGTCTTGACCGACACGGCAGAAAGCTTTGGGAAATGATCAACCTGTCTCAACCCCTGTAAAGATCTCCTAAACGTTTCTTCCGACTCCCGAGGCTCGTTTGCTTGGTAATTTAAGGCTTCAGCAGCCCATACCACAGTTCTAACAGGGATCTCTGACTCTGCATGTGAGAGGTCGTCTCTGCCCAGGATAACATGCGCACAGCTTCGAACAGTCCGTTCCAACTTCTTGGGGATCTTTTCTAACCGTAGTCCCTTGATGTGACCAATTCGTTGAAAGACCTCATCAAATGGTTTTCTGGGGTCATCAACCCTCATTAGAGTTATAATGAAAGGCTGTAGTGAAGTGTTGTTGTCTTCAGGCGAGAAGAACACAACAATGGCCTCCCATCCTTCTTTCCCCATCAAGAGATTGCGAATGGGTCTTTGATCATACTCGTCCGGTAAGGTATCCATGCCGATGTTCGCCGTAAGGTGGTACTTGTCGTCGCCGACATTTATGGTCACCCGGCCTTCGTCAGGATGAAACGTCAAGCCACTGCGAACCGACCATGCTTCGACATGAAGATATTTCGAGAGTTGAAGTGCTGAGTTTTGCGGCATGTGATTGGCCAATGGCATAAGTTCGCCATTGTTATGTTCGAACCAAATGTTGACTTCCGGGTCTGGTATCACTACGCTGTCCGGAGTGCCAAAAGGTAGGCTCATAAACTCAATGCCTCCGCCACAAGATGTCCAAGACCAGGTTGGGAAGTCGGAACGCCTTCGAAGACTGTTCTGAGTCGAGTACCATGCTAAGCTGTATCCGAACATCGCTTGTTCTGAAGAGAACACGGCTTTTTTCAAAGGGCCAGGCGTTAAGCCATCTAAAGCGCTCAGACTGCCGGCAAATGGAATGCCCCATACCTGAGAATTGATTTCACAGCTGCCATCGTTGTATGCGCGAAGTGTGGCGGTTATGGCGTTTAGTGCATCGCTGTCGAAGGAAAGATCTCTCTGTGAGTACTGGGTGATATGCTCCCAAACTGAACTGCTGCGAGCGCCAACCTGACGGTTTGGGAACGCGCTCACTTTCAATGGGCTGGTGAGACTCTCACATGACTTGCTTTCTGCACACTTGAATGTAACTTGGTGGGTGCCAAAGATGAGTTGTCTAGCCGAGAACACCCCCTCCTGATACCTGCAGTTACAAAATGTCAGGTTTAGTGGTACAAAAATGAAGATTACATAACTCACGTCCATGCTCTGGTATTCCACTTAACATTCTTTGACTTCTCAGTGTACGGCTCCAGAGCGGAGACTAGAAGATGGTTTCTAACTGTTGCATGAGCCTGTGGTTGCCTTGTTCTCTTCGAGACGCCCGGCAGTCCGAAAGCGGAATCACTTCCGGCGGCTGCAACTATAGTGAACACAGCTTGTTGGTAGATGAGATGCATTTTTGATAAATGGTCGTTAAGAGTTTCATTCTCGTCTTGTTTTATGCAGTATCTTAAGTTGTCAGCATTTAATCCCTCAAATCGCTATTGGGGCCTTCACATACCTATCAGCCCAAAGATAAATCAAGCCCATTTCTTTGACAGCAGTCATTGCATCCAGGATTACTAATGGCGTGCGGGTCAAGCCATTATCACAGGATGGTTGGAAGTCATTTGATTTGTCGAATTCACCCCAAACATAGCTTAACGCCACGTAAGATGCGTCAGATTTAGCTGGCTCAAGACGTCCACTGATGCAGTTGATCAAGCAAAAACCGGCTATATCGATGCCCGCTTTGGTAGGAAGGCACGCATTATGAGCGTCTTGACAGGTTTGCAGGAAAGATCTTAGCAGCTGCCAGTCAGCGTCGGGTTGCACTTGGCGGGCTGGGGCTGGTTTCGATCCGGAGTTGAAGGCTGGATAGATACTCCCCAAATAACATGCAATACTCTTTCCCTCTCTAATTCTCCCGACCTTCAAAGCAATGAAGCCTTTTGCGGCTGTCTGCGTCATAGATGTTGTCGGTGAACGCACCCCTTTTTCTACGACGGCGATAGACTCAGCGCTCCTGGAGTCGGGTTTGAAGAACGTTGTCTCATCGTAAATTCGGGATGGCAAGAGAGTGTCGAGGTAAGGAATCACTGATGAGTGACCAATACCCTCCCACTGGGTACGGCAGACTCGATCTGCAAACAGGTAATATCTGTCGTTCAGTTTCGCTTCGGTGTCGACATTGTCGCTAAGATAACATGTTTCGTGGTACGTTGCAAGCGATCTGTCTGAGAAAGGCATGACAACCGCCCTGGCTAACAGGCGGCATAAAGAACACGTGCTCGATAGCATATCATGAGGAACATCGGCTAGTTTCATGACAACTTGTGGCGTCTCATAGTGCCCTGCAAACATCTTGTCCAGATCAAGACTGCGACACTTTTTGCAGAGAGTCTGGTCCACGGGGAGTTCCATTGTCAGGTCACTGACGATGTGCTGGATAAGAGGATTTGTCAAAGCTTGAGGCGTGTTGCGTTGTGCATTGATCTTCAAGAAAGAGTACTAGTAGTCGTTAAGAGAGGCGGGGTAAATGGACGATGGTGAATAATCTCACCCAGCCAATCAATGCATAGGTCCCACTTAACGGATACATGTTGATTCTATTACCAGCAGTTTACAGGTCTGAGTAGCTCAGCTGTTTTAAGCAAAAGAAAAAATCCTGTTGTTGTTAAACACAGATAATTTATACTTGACTTACAGTCGGTCGCATCAACCACCTTTTCTTGCTTAGCAAGTCTCCCTCTAGGTATCTGGGATTTGGCTAGATCATATATGGCAATAAGGTTGACTGAATCGCGAGTTAGGATCAGGCGTCACTATCAATACATAGGCTGGGACGGGAACCTACCAGCGTAATAGGACGCGTACAAGACAGCAGAGGCATGGCCTGAAAGGCGCACTACTGGGGCGAGGCGAGTAGAATAATCAACCCCCTATGCTATTAGTACGTGCCTCAGACGTCCAGACTGCCGAGAGGGCGGTGTGTGATGTCGGTACGATGCGTGTCCACCGAAGGCACAATTGGGTAAAGGGTCAGCATGAGATTTAGGGGGGCTATACATATCGTTGCGGCAGGTCTGCACCAGAGCGATGGACAAATGAGGATTCTCGGTCAACGGAATCTCGGCCGTAACCGTCTGCCGTGGCCTGCCGCACCATCAATCTCGCACCATCTTTTGCGACCGTCTGCTCGACTCTCGAAGCTGCCGTCTTGGGACCAGAAACGCGCTTTCTCTGCATCTGTTTCCTCGTCCGCTCCAACTTCACATCGGTTACCGTCCTCGGCTAACTCAACCGCCGTGTCCTCTGCGTCAGTTTTTTCGTCCGTTTCCCCTACAATGACTCGGGTACTACCCGCAGTACACGTGGACTCCGAGCATAGTTCAGAGTCTGAGTCATCCGGGATTGTTGTTCCAACTTCCCACCTCCAAACTGGAAGAAACCCTTGGCCACCTTCATGCATGCAGCCGTACATCCACTCCGGCCTGGTCCATGGTTTGATTTCGACGAGTCAAGTTTGCCAGATTGACGCACGCTGTCAGGTGATTAGTTGCAGTGGCGGCTCGCCCCAGTGTTCAAACCCGTCCAACGCAAATCACACTGGATGGTGACCAGGGGGACACAGAAATATTTCCAGCCGGCGAGAAGGCAGTAAAATAGCACAAGGGCCTTTGGTGCCTTCTCTTCCGAGGCTGTAGCAGGGGTACAGTTGCAGTCCTTGCAGCGTGAAAAAGGTGTGGTATCAAGAACTGAAAGTAGTTGGAGGCTGAACGATGCCATTTGCCTGACTCACGCAGCTAAACCGAGGACTCTGCAAACGATATAATAATAGCTAATAACTTTTTGTAGTAATAGTCGTTTTAATGCTAGTTATAATTTGCTCAAATAATATAATATTAGAATAACAGCACCAGCTGGTTATACGGCACGCACAACTCAGGGACACACACCATAGCAGAGGGCACAGACTAGATATTCGGCCCTTGGTCATTCATTGAGAGCATCAAAGTATATTTATGCCGAACTGACTTAGGGACGTATAAGATCACATATCTTATGTACGAAAGCTAAGTCTTGTAGTTAGGAAGATAATCATAGAAATACATCTTAAGTTCACCTTTACATTTAACCCAAGTATAATCGTACTCACAGGTTCTCTCAGGAAGAGAGAATCCATTCAAAAAATTGGTATATCGTGTAATAAGTTACTTTAGACTTTATTATAATATCCTACTATAATGCTGTAAGTATAATAGACACTAGTTATGCTAGAAGCTGTTCAATTTAATGTTTAGTGTAAGATATTGTTCTAGCTCCTTATAAGCGGTCTAGTATAGTTTACTCTGTACAGAAGATTATCACAGTATATATAAATTAATATAGTAGTACCTCTGGCCTATGTTAGATCTTGATATATTAATACGGTACAAATTACCCTATAGCGTGGGACGACTGCTGGTCCATATTGTCAGGCGCCCAGAGGGGGGGGGGGGCACCGGCGCGGCACTAGTGGGGCCGTCGGCGGGGTAGCTGGGGGCCGCACCGGCACATAGTCAAGGGATTATAAAGGGATTCTAGCTACGCGGCCAACACCGACTCCGACAACAAAGGTTAGCCACTGAGACCAACGTTAGAGAAAGGCGATAGCACAACGCCGCTGAATTAGTGTTATAGCCAGGGGAACTGGGCTTGGTTAAGGGGGGGGGCCTGGGGGGCATATAAGGAGCAGCTGCGGCGGACCTAGGGGAAAAGGCAGATTGGAATAACAGTCAACACCCACCCCTACCTGTGCCCATCGCCGACCTCATTATTCTGTACGACTCCAGTCTCTGACACATATCTTACTTCAACCGTGGTCTAAAACAGAAGCATTAGTTATAACCTTGACAGTAATAGCTTATTTGAACTAACACTAAAGTTATAAAAACCTTCCCGTTTAAGTTACGCTAGACTAGACGGCGATGGTTTTAAATTAACGAGCCTCTTGAACAAGGTCGTGAACACCTTGTAACTAGCTTAGGCTACGCTAGAAGCGTAACCCAACGTACCAGCAATGGCTTTATTTCATGGAACCTAATACTAAGGTTCTAAAACCTTGTAGCGTAAGTTACCCTAATCGTTAATAGCTTTAGTCCATGACTTTCAGAAACCTTACGCAAAAGCTTGATGCAACTAGTCTTTCTCCGGCAAAGTAACTACCGACAGAAGCTTGTCCCATTCATTACGTGAATTGGAATTCTTCTTAAGAGGTTTGTTAGTACGCGTTGCCCGGCTAAATGTCTGTTGTTCGATAAATGATCTTTGTTGTTATCCGGAACTCTCTCTTTGTCTTTTTTGTTCCACATCGTCCAGCATGGAAAGGTCCACAAATTTGTTTCAGAAACCTCCGCCCTATGTATTGGCCAGTTATGGATGCTCGCTTGGCGGCTTCCTGCTTGGATCGACACGGGCATCATCAGACCAGCCACTGTCATGGAGTCCTTCAACGAGCCTTTTGGCCATCCGAGCCCAACAGTTCACGGCGTAGTCGTATCATCCATCCTTGCATCGGCCGCCGTCGCTTCATTTTTAGCTGGCCACTTGGCCGGCCGGCTGGGATTGCCATCGGTTCTATGTTATTCGGGATCGGCTGCGCCATAGAGGCGGGTACTGTTCACCTGGGAATGTTTATGGCTGGCCGAGTGGTGGCGGGCATAGGCGAGGGCTTCACGAGCGGAATAATGAATGTGTAAGTGTACTGCTCCCAACGTGGTGTAGGTGCCCGCAATAAGCCTAACTACCACGACTAGATATATTTGCGAAATCTCACCCGCCAAACACCGTGGAGCCCTCACAACGGGTCCTCAACCCCTGATATGTGTTAGGCTCTTGGTAGGCTTTTTCACTTGCTACGGAACTAAGCGCATTGAGTCAGACCTCTCTTGGCAGCTTCTCTTCATCCTTCTCGCCTCTTATTCCGTCACTTTTTCCACAGCTGCCTACTTGCTGTTACCAGCGTCGCTGAGGTGGCTGGCCCATCATGAAAAGCCTACGCATGAAGTGTTAGCAGCTTGGAAGACTCTTGGTATCTATGGCGAGGACCACGAGGATATGGCGGAGCCGTTTGAGAACGCCGAGGCTAAGGCATCATCATCAAATGTTCGTAACTTGACCTTGCTTGGAACATATTTTCTTACTGAGATGTTCTAGCTTCATTCTGCCTAACAATCTCTCATAGTATGCTCCATTGCTCTTTCGTCAGGCCGGTATTGGTTTGAACAGGGACACTTTCCTCGTCTCGGGTATTCTGTCGATTGTCATCTGTGCCGTCAGCATTCCGGGCACCCTCTGGGCTGATAGTTGGGGCCGACGCGCCAACACTATCTTTGGTGGCTTGGGCATGGCCTGGGCCATGTTCATCATCGGTTCACTGTACGCCGCAGATGTCGTGCATGCCACGGGTCCGGCCAGATGGATCGTCATCGTGGTTATCTACATCTTTACCGTCATATACTGCGTCTCGTGGGGTATCGTCTTGAAGATCTACGCGGCCGAGATTCAACCTCAACAAACCCGGGCCAGCACCACGAGCATTGCCCACGGTCCTAACTGGCTGACCAGCTTCACCGTTGCCCTCATCACCCCGATCCTGCTAGCAAGCTCTCGATACGGCGCTTATTTGCTCTTCGGTGGATGTACGCTCCTTACAACGGCTATCTGCTGGTTCTGGATACCCGAGACTAGAGGACGAAAACTGTCGGAGATACAGCGTGAATTCCACGCGAACACATCAAGTGACCTGGAGAGCTCAGGCAAATCCATCAAAAAGACACAACAAACAGCATCTGGAGTTTTTGTACAGGAGGAGACCAAGCAAGAGAAGAACTAGACATAGATGTCATAGACTATTTATATCTCAGGTTAGTATAGATAGTAGCACGTGAGCAATAAATACCTAAACGCCTGTCTTTTCGGACTATGTCCTTCTACATTTGAGATTGTAACGGAAATAATGCTTAGCGGGCAGGGAAGTTGGCCAAGCCCACAAAACCCAGATCAGCTCCAAACGGAAAGGGCAAGGATCAGGATAGATGGTATAAACATTGCAATTTATGTTGCCCTCAGTAACTCTCGGATGCCCTGTCTTCTTGTACGGAAAGGGAAGTAGAGACAGTCAGCCGCCATAAATACTCTCACCCTTTGGCCAAATGATCTGGGAATAACCGCCTCAGGCACTCATTATTCAGTGCTGCTCTGCCACATAGTTCAGCCCAACAAAAAAAATAACCACCTCAGGCACTTATTCAACACACATGTGACATAAAAAGTCGCCCAGTTTCAACCTGTCAATTTTACCATTCTGATTTCAAATCAGTGAGGTCACTTGCCAGCGTGGTGTTGATTAGGGTTCACAACATTCCAACCTGTTTCCTGAGCCCATACCTCGACCCATCCGCCCATCATGCGGACCCTCAGGCTCGTATCCCCCCTCAATCAGCATCCTACAGCATTTATTCCCCGTCTTTTTCCAGTCACGCGACGCGCGTTTCACAACACCATGACTGTTACTGCTCCACAGACCTGCAGGGCTCTCGTCATCAGAGCAAAGGAGGATAAGGAGGCCTTCACTTTGGTCCAAGAGCAGATCCCCGTCCCCAAGCCTCTTCCCCATCAGGCCCTCGTAAAGGTTGCCGTCGCAGCTCAGAACCCCACAGATGTCCTATGCTACGATGGCGGCGTTTTTGGAGATGGGTCTGTGCTGGGGTGCGACTTTGTCGGCACCGTCGTTGCTGTTGGAGCTGAGGTGACCCTGATTCAGGTAGGCGACAAGATCGCCGGGCTGATCTGGGGAGGTGAGATCAAGGGTCAGGGAGCTTACAGCCAGTACACCATCGCCGACGAGAAAATATGCTACAAGATTCCCGACGGACTATCACTTGAGGAGGCTGCCACAGTGCCCTTGACAGCTACAACCGCGTGGCTAGCTCTCTTCAGGTCTGCCAGCCTGGCCATTGATCGAAACAAGGGCTCTGCGATTAACCTACTTGTCTGGGCTGGAAGCAGTAAGTACAACTGCAATGCACATCATCTATGCGAGAAACTAGCTTACATGACCTACAGCCAGTTGCGGCTTGTATGCAATCCAGATTGCAGCCCTCTTTGGCTTCAATGTTGGGACCGTGTGTAGTCCGTCACAGGCGTCACGCCTCCACTCGCTTGGTGCCAATCATGTCTTTAATTATAAGGACCCCGATGTAATCTCCAAGATTAAGCAGTCCATGCCTTCCGTGGATTACATATTCGATACTATTGGTACCGAGAGCTCATCCACCCTTGCCTCCCAGGCCATGAACCCAGCTGGCGGTACTCTCTGCACTGTTAGGCCGTTCAGGGAACACACTGAAGATGTAACTTCCCAAACCAAGGTCACATCACTCCTTGTCTTTACATCATTCTTCAAGGACCATACAATGGGGTCAAACCTTTTGCCTGTAGGCTGCTTTCTCACATTTCTTTACGTATTGCCAGTTACTAATCCGTTATAGGCCTCCGAGGAGGACCACAGACTTGCGTCGGAGTTCTATAGAAAGATCCCTCAGCTTCTACGTCAAGGCAAAATCAAGCCTAACTCCCCACAGCTTATCCAGGGAGGACTGGACGGGATCCAGGAGGGTTTCCAGATGTATAGAGATGGAAAGATTCGTGGGAACAAGGTTGTTTACCGTCTCGAATAACATGTCAAGAATCATACTGGGGCACCAAGCAAGACCTACCAGTGTAACAAGAGAAAAAGAGAATTCCCGAGTAAAGGAGAGAGAAAACCAATTTTCGTTCATTTGATGCAAAAATGACTTGTAAAAGAAAAGAAATACTGCATTTAAACTATCCCAAGGTGCTCCGAGATTATCTTAGTCAATCCTGCAAACGTTGTATTTGTGCCCAAGATGATCTGGATACTGACCTGAACGCCGGATTCCTTGAACAACCAAGACTGGAGCTCGACACCAACCATAGAGTCGAAGCCGTGGCTCGAGACGGAGTTGCTCTCATATTGGAAATCCTCTGCTTGGGCTCCAAGAATTCGCGCTGACCTCTCCATGCTGTGCGACCCGATGGCGAGAAGCGACTCGTCCGCGGAGAGTCCCACAAGCTTGGAAGTGAAGCTCTCAAGTCCTCCACCCCCTCCCGTCTTGCCCATGACTGCGGCAAGAGCTTCCAGCTCCTCCAAGATAGGCCGCATGCGCTCGTCCTTGTACCAGAACGCATCAGACAGATCCAGCCCCTCCTTAACTACGAGCATGGCTGGAGGCTCGAGACTGAGGATCAGCTGAACGTCGCCCAGCTGGACCTCCTTGCCCGACGATGCACCCTGGATGATGGCGGCTTCGAAGCTGCTGAGCATCTCACGCTCGTCTATACCGAAGGGCATCTTGCGCGCCAACGAGTCGGCAATGCTGGTGTTCTCGGCTACCACTCCTACATCCTCGACCGTGGGCAGTGCCAGAGAGCATGCAACACGTCCCTGTCGTCGGCATTGCAGTGCCAGGAAGTCGAGGAAGCTGTTGGCTGCCGCGTAGTTGGCCTGGCCTTGGTTGCTTAGCACAACCGACATACTACTCGTCATGATGAAGAAGTCGAGTGGCATGTCGCCAAGCACTTTATCGAGAACCAGGGCAGCTTTGACCTTGGGTCGCATGACAGTCTGGTAGGCGGAAAAGGTCATCGTCTGGTATAGACCATCCTGCTTTTTGTCAGCTATGCTGCTCATGAATACGGATGGGTTAGCATACCTTAAGGACCATGGCAGCGTGGACGACGCCCTTGATGCTGCCCTGGGCCGATACAGTAGAGACAACATTGGCAACGGCCGTTTCATCGCTTGCGTCGACGCAAAATACATCGACGTTGGCTCCAGATTCTTGGAGATGCTGAACGACATCAGCAGCCTCTAGTTTGGCGGTTCCGGACCTGGATAGGGAGACAAAGTTTCTGCAACCCCTCTCCAGCATCCAGGTAGTCAAGCTATGCCCGAGACCGGCGAGACACCCGATGAGGAGATAGATGCTGTCTCCGGAGAAACGGACAGGCTCAGGAGTAGTAAGTGACTATAAGCATGGTTAGTCGGTCATCTTAGCCATGAAGGTGAAGGTAGATTTATATGGTGGAGACTGACCTTGATCTTGTCCTCTCCGTATTTGAAGCTCAGGACATCGGCACCGGTTTCTGCAATGACACGGCGAGCATTGTCTAGGTCTGACAACTCTTCAACATTCAGAGAATGACTAGCAGGCAACGTAACTCTTTTTACCAGGTCAATGCTGGTCTGAAGGGTGACTTGCAGCAAAGCCTGGTCGACTTTGAAGGCCTCGGACAAATCGCAGACATGAAGGCCCACGCCGCGGGCAAACGGGCGCATGTACAAAGCATAGTCCTTGACAGATAGGTCGTTCAAAACCAACCGGGCGCCCTGAGGCATGGGAAGCCAGAAATCAGTGATGAGGGGGCTCGGAGCGGCGGCGATGACCGTGATGCGGCCTTTGGAAGCTTCGAGCAGCGATTGTGCCCTGAAAGTGTCCTTGTGAACCTGAGCTAACATGAGCAGCGCCGTTATCTGCTGCTGCCTACCGACTCTGAGGCCGCTGCTCCACATGTATCGCTGTGGAAGCAGCTTCAAGGACAGACAGCGAGCGCAACTCTGCAGATATGAGCCACCCCGTGCATCTGAAGATGCCGCCCAAGATAGCCTCCCGCTCATCTGAAGAGGCTCTCGAGGGGTACGATTTCGTCAAGATGAGGCTGGCCGATCTTCAACAGTACAGCAGACGGCTGACCCTTGGAGCTATCCCTGCCCTACCTACCCTCCCTACCCTCCCTACAATCTCTGCAATCTCTACCATCCCTACCACCGTGGTCGATAGTCAGGAGTAAAGCTAGTCTTGTCCATTTCATTAGAGATACCGATATGACTAGTTGTTGAATGGATTCTCTCTTCCTGAGAGAACCCGTGAGTACGATCGTACTCGGGTAAAAGTTAGGGGTGAACCAAAGATGTATTTTCCGTGATTGTCTTCCTAACTACAAGACTTGGTTTTTGTACACAAGATATATGATCTCGTACGTCCCTGAGTCAGTTCGGCATGAATATGCTTTGATCCCCTCAATGGATAACCGAGGGCCGAATATCCAGTCTGTGCCCTCTGCTATGGTGTGTGTCCTTGAGTTGTGCGTGTCGTATAACCAGCTGGTGCTGTCATTCTAACACTAGTATTTAATATAGACTATAAAAGGTTGAAATTCCAAAACAGATTACTATAGAAACTGCAGGATATGTTGTTTCTTAGGATGGTAGATTATATGCAATGGCAAGTCTATACTTTTCCGTAAGTATTCTGATATTCGACATAATAGTGTTAAAGAGTTTGATTTACATGATTGAATTCATTCAGCTATGTTGTTCTCTCAATATCGCCCTCTTGTTGTGTTAATCTAGTTACTTCTGAGTCAACTTGTTCTATATTTCAGACCAGCTTAAAACAGACTCTGTTAATGGCAGGGGCCGTGATGAGTTGAGAAAGCACTATGAGATTCTAGCAACATGTAATGTATGCCCGAACGACATTATCAGGGACGAATTGATTGAGGACAGGACATTGGAGTTGTGCAGTGAAACACACAGAGAGTTTATTTGCTGACTCCTCGAGGCAAGAAAATGCCTGTAGCTCTTTTAAGAAAGCAGATTTACTTTCTCTGGCAATTTGACGCGCCATAGCGCTTGCCCAGTCACGCAGGTTCTTGTAGACAATCAATGACTGCTCAGTCAGACTGCATTTGAGCAGACAACCCGTGGGAGGGGCAGTATGTCGCAATGAAGCAGGTTCTTGACACGAGAGAAGCTTACCCATCCAGAAGCAGACTACGAGTATGGATTGCCTTGGGGATCACCATCCTCCACTCACCGTGAGGTCGAAACCGAAGAGCCCCTCAGATGCTAGCTAGACAACAATAGTCTTTACTTCCGGGTAAGCGGAATAAGAGGGCGAGGAATGAACAGGGACAAGTGAAGTCAAACATGGTAACTTATGACTAACAGAATTCCTGCTCGCGGTCTCCGGCAAGTGGCAATTTGGCAGCTATAACTGCCAGAGAACAGCCTGAGTCTTTTGCCAGAAAAGGTAAACCACGTATCAAGCTAGTTGCAAAGCAATATCGCGTATCCTGGAAACTCCTTTTCGCTTAGAAGCCGGAGTCAGTCCTTGGCCACCAAAACAGGGAACACAAGGAGCTCATCTGTCTGAGAAACTGCCCGCAAACCCGTCGACCTTTGAATCAGGCAATTTGCCTACACGCTTGCATCCAACGGTCCCGTTTGGTATTCTGTGTTCACAACAAGGAAAGCCCAGCGATTGGGACACAAGACTGAGCACCAGTTTCTATTAGAATATCACATGCGGATTGAAGACTAGGACACCATACGATTTAGCAGTCGAAGTGGTTCATGTAGGATGCTACGCAGTTTGGACGCTGACTGGGTTACGTTTTACGACATCTCGTCCCACATCGGTCAACGTACGCAATCCGCCAATCACCAAATCAAGGCCAGGGCTTTGCTGGCTGCGTGAATGCCTCGGGCTATTCTCCCCACAGGCTGTTGTTTTGTTGCTCTGAGCTCATATTCAACAGCCCCGTTGCCCATGGCTCATGGCTCCAGTATCGGCAAGGCTAGACTGTTGACACCCATGCTGTCACTTCTCACTCATCGAGGACCTGATGGATCCATTCCCGAGGGTCGGTCATCAAAGATCTTCGGCAGACACACCCCCTCCCCCCCCCCCCCCCCGGCTTCGGTTTCGGAACTCTACCAGCGCCAATCGAAGAATATTGGCTTGAGCCGTTGGCTGGTTCAAACTTTCTAGCATTTCTTGGGTCAGCAGGCAGTCAAAGCGCAAATTTGGGACCCTTTTCCCCTGGCAATATGCTTGATGAGCGGAGTTTGGCGGAGGCAGGACAACTGTAGCATCGACGCCTGCTGATCTCAGGGCAGCTGCGTTACGTACAAAGGCACAAGGGAAGGGATTCGTGTGTCTGTGATGCCAGTAAGTCGCTCACTTAGCTGCAAGGGACACAGGATGCAGGCGAAGATAACAACTGGCAAAATGTGTTTTATGCATTATGGCTGCGGCCAAATCAAAGAATGGCAGGGGAATTCGCTGGGAGGCGCCGATGCGCAGATTGTCCGCATCTAACCAGCGCCGCACCATCTACTAGATGGCCCGGCCACTCGGTGTTGAGAAAACGGGAGAAGGAGGGCAGACGACAGATACGCCGGGAAGGTGGGGGAGGGGTCGGAGCAATTCAAGCGCGGGTTCGGTCGGATGTTTGCCTGCCAATGCCACCAGTCAGAACCTTGAATGACGAGGCGGTGGTGAGGTTGGTTCAACTTGATAGGGAGGCTGCCGTGACAACCTGCCATCCCGCCATCCCGGGCCAGACCTTCAAACGAGATGCGGCGCACCTCATCCTCTGGTGGAAAGCGCATTGCAGTATCCGCCCGAGGTGCTGCTCTGTTGCTGGACAGTGCTACGCTGGCCGACGACGGTTTCAATCAACGCGTGAAGCGTTACCGGATCGATGGCCCTTTAGGGAAGGGAAGGGGGCGAATTCAAGTCACCGAGTGATACCCTTGTGCGGACTTGCAGCTGGCGAGGTTGTATTCGGCGTGCTGTGCCGCGGTCTTGCATGAGGTAGCCAAGGGTTGTTACTGGGCGAGAAAAAGTCTGATCGACAGGCGATATGACCAACCTGGAGGTGCATGGTCTCTGCCGACAGGTTGATGAGGGAAAATCGGCAGATGGCGGGTTTGTATTGGGCGATAGTGGAAAGTGATGACAGTCTCGTTGGCCAGGCAGTTTCTCTTGAGCCAGCCAGTGAGTGCTCTGGAAAATCTAGACACGTCTGGTGGGACGATCAACGACTACGTAGACTGGCAGAATGGCGAGTCTCTCTAAGAAAGAAAAAGCAACCGTCGCGAGCAAACCAGGGATGTGCCAGACCTATCGAATCTTGACGGCCTGCCGTCAAGTGGCGGCGGTTCTGAGAGACGCGATTGGTGCGCCATACGACTTTTTATAAAGTACACACTTGTAGGGGCCCTAGGTGGATTTACGGCATAATTTCCCTTCGCCTCCACTGCACAGAATGCTTAGCCAGACGAGTCGAGATGGAGGAAGGTCGCTTCTTGGCGGTGTTTCCGGTGGCGTCCGTGGGGGAGTTGTGCTCCGTAAGCAGGGAAGAACGCCGCCATGAAGAAGGTCGTCAAGAACACGACCAACATACCCACTGTGGATCATCGGTTGAATTACACTACGTACGGGGGGGAGGGTATGTACTGCCATTCAGCCTTTTGTACAGAGTACAGAGAACCCCTACATCCCTGGCCGGTTAGAGATTGGGCCGTTCTGGCGAAGGCTAGAATCCCCCTGTCCTTGACCGAGGCTGACGAGGGACTTTGTCCTCGCCCAGCGTTGCTTTCTGTCTAGACAACCCGACGGAAAACGAAATGGAAGCATCCCGGTTAAAGAGTCGAGAACAAGTGCTTTGATGCAGAAAAGAGGCGACATCAAGAGTCTGGCCCAGCCTTGTCCGGACCGAGATGTGGCTGCGGGCGACCACAACCGCAACGCTGAGGCACAGACACTGGAGGCCTCGCTCCCTCCCGCTTCCTCCCGCTTCTCCCTGGGGCCGCTGAGAAAAAAACGCCCGTCGATGGTTCTCTAGGCTCTTTTGTGTGTGTGTGTGTGTGTGTGTGGACGACTTTTAGGCCACAGCGGCCGTGCCCGGCGAGGTCTCTTAGGCGATCCTCCCGCCCCTTGGGTGTAACTGGTTAGGCGACCCTTGCCGGTAGCCCCCGACATCCGCCGATTCTGTCCCCACCCTTCCCTGGATTCCTCCATGGGTCAAGAGAAGTGGGGTTAGTGTTTTTGTCGTTTGAACAAGCACTGGGGGTGGTTCGGTGAGGTCGGGAGCTTGAAGCCCTTGGCCCAGGCGGGGTTCCTTGTGAAGCAATGATACTGTGCATTTCATTGTATTACTACTGTTTCTCATTGGCCTGAAGGGCTTCATTTGCCTGCTTATAGCTCAAGGTTTACTGTTGTCTACGCTGCTGCTCGTCTCATCCAAGAGAAAGGTTCTGTCAAGCAGCAGACACCCCTTCCCCCCCAGCCGGTCCCTCTACACTCATGATCAGATCAACAAGCTGGTCAACGACGGACAAACACATCAGCGGGCAAGTCAGACCAAAGCAACGCCACGGCAGAACAAACCACACCACACCAGATACACCCGGGCCCAGCCATGTCAGACCGAGAAGGGATCCCTCTCCCCGTCATCATTGTCGGCGCCGGCGTGAGCGGCCTGCTGCTGGCCCAGCACCTGCGCAAGACCAACGTGCCCTTCCGCCTGTACGAGCGCGACTTGGACCTCACCACGCGCGGCGTCGGCTGGGGCCTGACGCTGCACTGGTCGCTGCCGGCGCTGCGGTCCCTGCTACCGGAGGACCTCGTCGTGCGGCTGCCGGACGCGTACGTCGACCGCGCCGCCGTCGCGCGGGGTGAGGCCTCGGCGTTCCCCTTCTTCGACCTCAGCACGGGCGAGCTAAGGGGTGCGAGCCCGCGGGAGCCCGAGAACCTGCGGATCAGGGTGACGCGAGAGAGGCTGCGGCGGTTGCTCGCGACGGACGTGGATATTCAGGTATGTCGTCTTTCGTGATTCCTCGTAGTCGTTGTTCCATAGTCCATGGATGTGACGCCCTTATTTTTTGAGACGCTGCACCTCACATCGACCACCGTGCTAAACAGCTCGTACACGCAGTGGGGGAAGAGCTTCGTTAAGTTCGAGGAGAAGCAGGACTCGGTCGTCGTCTCGTTCGATGACGGCTCGTCAGTGACTGGCCGTATGGTCGTGGCATGCGACGGTGGCCCGTCTCGAGTTCGGCGGCAGTTGTTCCCGGACCAGCACGAGAGATACCGGATTCCGGTTCGGGTGCTCGGCCTCAAGGTGCCCCTGTCGCCGGATCAGATGGCGCCGATTCGGAAGCTCGACCCTTTCTTCCTGCAAGGAGCGTCATCTCGCAATGACACGTTTCTCTATCTCAGCAGTGAGTTTTCTTATCCAGTGGTGCATTCATTTCACTTCCTGCTGGGCCTGAAGGGGCCAAAGTTTCTCCCACAGCCAGCCAGGACCGGGGGTGTCGATCATTGTGTGTCCGAACCGGGAGAGTCCTGGACTCAACAACACAATCCCTGTGCCCGGAAAAGTATCGATGCTCGCTGGGGTGTCTCCCCTTGCAAGCAAGTTTGCAGATAGAGCGGAAAAGAAGCAAAACACAACTAATCAAAGCCTCTGCGCGTTGCAGTGCTCGACTCCCCCGGCAACAACGAGGAGAGCACGGGGGACTTCAGCTGCCAGATGTGTATCTCGTGGCCGGACCGCCCGGGGTTCTTGGGTAAGGCAGCGCCGACGGGCTACCCGCAGACGAGCGGCAGCAAAATCGAGTTCATCAGGTCGTTGGCTGAGAGCTGGTCGGAGCCGTTTCGAGGGCTCACGCTCGGCATTCCTGCCGATACGGATGTGAAGCACCTCGACCTATACGACTACGCACCGCCCAAGGGACTGAGGTCCAAGGGCAGGGCGGTGTTGATGGGCGACGCCTTTCATGCCATGGCGATGTGTCAGTGGTTTTCTTTACTGTTGAGAAAGGCTCCAATGTGTCACACCCCTTGGCTGTTCTTCTCTCATACTCACAGAGGGTCGGATGCGTTGACTGGACTGGCTGACGGCTTACGACAGACCGAGGCGAGGGCGCCAACCACGCCATTATCGACGTGCTAGACTTCGCCGAGACGGTGGCGCCCGCGTTGAACGCCGACTTCGCTGAGTTGCGGGCCGCTATAGACGTCTACGAAGACCGCGTCGTCGCCCGCGCCCGGCCCGGCGTGCTGGCCTCGCGGCGAGCCTGCCTAGACGCGCACGACTGGCCCAGGATTAGCCCCGCGAGCCCCCTGCTGAGCAAGCGGGAGATGATGCTTCAATTCGACGAGGAGTAAGGCGATATGAGATAGATTTTTTGTTAATGAAGGCTGAGAGACCTAGCCTGAGACGACCCTTTTTGAGAATGGAGATCGGCACCCTGTTATGGGATCTAGGATATATGGGGTGATTTCCATGACATTGACACATAATTGTACACCCTTGCGCGGTGGAGAGCGATCCACACGAGTCCGTGCTTGTGATGACCGGGTTCCTCTCAGGTTCCTCCACCTTGATCGATGGTATCGCCGTCGTATCTTTGGGCGATCGAAGATTCTGCAACGGGAAGTGATCGCTGTGAAATCTGATCGTTACTTTCAAGACCCTCCGACGCCTTGTCGTCTATCCATCACGTCTAAAAACACTCCCCTTCTAGTATCTTACAACTTTTATCATGTAAAATCTCCAAAGACTCTGCCACTCATGTGATAATATGATGCAGATAAATGTACGCCCTCAAAGGTCAGAGTCCCTTGAATCCCTCTTCTGCGGCCTTGTTATGTCGGACTTGCCCGACTTGGCCTCAGCCCTGTCGTCGACCTGGACGCTGTACGTGACGGACTTTATGATGTTCCCCAGCAGGATGTTCTCCTCGCTGCCGTTGCTGGCCTTGCTGTGGTTGGCCGAGGCGAAGACGCTCTTGTTGTGGTTTATTTCGCTGAGCTTGTAGTGCTCGGGGCCATTGAGGTGGCTGCGGCCGTGCGAGGAACCGCCCGAGTACTTATAGCGGTAGTTCTTGACCTTCTTCATGAAAACGGGCGCCAAGAACGGCAGAGACGAGACGATGTTCTGGCATGGGTCTTATTAGCATGAAGCTTCCCCTTCTTCTTAGAAGAGGGGGGCTGCTGTTGAATTTACCCCAACGTTAAACTTGATGGTCCCCCACATCACCAGTATTGTTGAGTTCTTCTCGCTGTACTGGATGCGGTTGATCTCGAGGTAGCGCAGGATAAAGCATAGCGTCGTAAAGAGGCCAAGCAGGAAGATAGCGATAAGGCTGGCCTTCTTCTGAACGCGGATATTAAGCCGCAGGAGGACCAGGATCAGCAACACTGCTATAACGACGTCAAAAACAATGACGACGACGACGTACGCCGTCAAGGACAGGCTAAGAGGTAGGTACGTGCCGTCCTTAAGCGGGTTCCATCCACGACCTGTCAACAGGCGTGCAGGCAAAGATAAGGGAGAAGCAGCAGGCCAGGTGTGCAAGGAAGATGAGGATAATGGTAACCTAGACGACGCAGCGGTACGTCTTCTGGTCGGTCCCCTTAAGCAGGCGTAGTAAACTAATAAGGAGGGCGATCTTAACGAAGCTAATACCAAGCTGATAGAATGGCCAGCCAGCAAAGTTGATACGGGTTTACGTGACGAGGTTCGCCCTTGGCTGCAGATTGACCGGCAGGCCGAGACCGTATCTCGTTTCTGACAGGGTCAGGGAATCAGAGGCTGCGTTGATGTTGGGAAGGGAGAGAGGGATGGGGGACAACGCGGGTGTAACGCACGGGCGATGGTGAGGCCGGAGTAGATGAGGGCAAAGGCCGTGGACAGCGGGACATCCAGTCGTCGGCGGCTAGGCCTCTGGCCGAGTGGCGGATCCAAAAACGGGAACAGACGACGGCGACGGACAGGAAGGAGAGGACGCAGGCGATGGCGATGATGGTCTGCCACTGCGAGATGGCCTCGACCTCGGGCGTGGCATTGAGGACCCAGCCCATGACGGCGACGGCTGTCTCGTCGGACCAACCCCGCCAATAGTGAAGATCAGGAGGTTGGTACCCGGGTTTTTTTTTCTCCTCTTTATTCTGGCGATGCCGCGTTGTAAGACTGTGGCTTACAGAGAGGAAGAGTGTTACAACCAACACACCCTTTTCCAAGACAGCCGAGCGCGGGGATAACCGAGTTCGTAAGAGCTGGTGTGCTGAAGAATCGAGGAGAGCTACTGGAGAAGGTTGCCGGCTGAGAGAAAATGGAGAGAAAAAGGAGCCTGCAGGAGGAAAGTAATGGGAGTTAGGACTCTAGAAGCGGCAGGGATGGCTGCTTCACGAATGTTGGCAGACCAGGGTGCGGCGTCGAACCGGGAACGCCTCCAAACTTTATCACGTATTGGGGTCTGTCGAACAAGATTATATTATCCAGAGGGTATCGAAGAGTTGATGAGCCCAGGACCGGTTAGACTTGCGACTCCAGGTTGTCTGGGAAGAGAGCTGGCTGGCCGCACGCCGCGTAGTCTCGTTAACCCCCGAGACAGTAGATGAGCAGGCGGGTAACAGAGTTGGGATGCCCTGCCAGTTGGGCCGTCGACCATCTCAAACGCCGCAACGATGGGCCACGTCTGGAGCCCAATTTGAGAGGGCTTGGGGGCTTTGGGAGCCCGGTGCTGGCATGGCCTGGGTAATGTCTTTATGACCCAATAGGAGGGCTCTGGCAAGGGCCCTCGAGGTTCATGATGAAGCCACTCCGAAAGTGTGAATCTTGCCTCTGGGGTCTTTAATCGAAAGAGAGGAGGAGAGAGAAGAGAGAAAGAAGACTCGGCGGAATAAAGGCTCCTGACATGTTGCGTGTTTGGGGATCATCAAGGGCCGTTGCATTGTTCCCCTTTCGTCTCGGCCTGGTTTCTGGACATCTGCGGTCTGCCTGGCCTTCCACAGCCGGGCTTCCATCCTGGCCTTCCACAGTCAGGCTTCCATCCTGCCGTCCGGAGACACATCCGAAAGAGAGGGGGGGGGGGGGGGGGGGGGGGGGGGGGGGTCGCGGTTTGACTATGAGATGACGTCTGACCCATGGCGAAGACGGATACCTGGCGCAAAATTCAACCTTGGGGCAACGGTCTCATGGCAGTTCTTGGCTGGGTATCACTCTTTTTCCCACACTAGACATGCGGGCAGTAAGACGCGGACGAACATAAGCGGCATTACGTTTTTTGGGTTTTTTCCCTCTCTCTGCAGCTTACAAGGGGGAGGGCGGGCCCCACGGCGGATATCTGTCAAAAGGCTCAAAAGTGATAATGTAATTTGTACATGCTCGTGCTGCTGTGCCGCCGTTCTGCCTGTAGGCGTGGAGGCGAGGCAAAACCTTTTCTCCAAAGTGTGTGCATTGCCGTTTGTGTGCGTGTGTGTGTGTGTATGTTATCTTTTAGGTGTGTGCGTATAGAAAAGATATGCGTAAACCATCTGACCTGGGCAAATGAGATTATACTGCTTCCAGGGTAGAGAATAATCAACATCTTGGCACTTTGACGTCGGCTAGACCATCCGTTTCGTCGCCTATCCATTAATAAACGGCCCCCGTTAAACCTCGTTTCTTTGCTCGCATGAATCACACCGCGACAGACAGAGAGAGAAATAGAGAGAGAGAGGGATGGAGGGAGCGGCGAGATGAAAGACTTCATTTGCGTAACTTTGATGTGTCCTCTGGGTTGATGACTCGGACGCTTGAAAATGGGCAGATCTTTGTGAAACTCTGCTTGCCCGCCACCCACTACTCCGAAAGAGCAGGTTGGGCTGGTGAGAAAGACGTACTGCACACCAAAGACGTGCTGGCATTGGCTCTCGATCACGGCGGATATGAATGGGGTATCCGGATTCGATACACTACTGAGATGCAGGCAGGGATCGGGGGACTCCGCCGTACGGCACTAGGGCTGCTTGGTTGCAACTTCGCGGTGTTGGACCCCCCCTCCTCCCGATGGTTATCTTGTACGGCCACGATGGGTTGCATATCGTCGCGTCGAATATGCTGATGCTGACATGACATGGGTACGGTTGTACAAGGACGCCACCAGCAGCACCGGCACCACCAGGGAATCTTGCCCTTTCTCTGCCCCCTTCAAATTGGTCTCATTCTGGCGTTCTGATTCTTCCTGGTGTGTTGCTCCTCCTGGCGGGGTCAATCATCTTTCTCGTTGCATTTTTCCTTCCTTTCAATACTGCCACCAATCCCTTCCATCCCTCTCTCCCACCCTCAAGACCTTCCTCTTTTATTCCTTTTTTTCCATTCGACATCTGCGCAGATCGTAACGAGATCACCATCCCCCTCCTCCCCTCTCCCTCCCCTCTCAACCTTCTTTAGACTTTAGGAGTCCCGCAGCGGAAGCCTGTGCGTGCCTCGTCGATCACAAGGCAGAAAGGACGGAATAGCATTCATTGCTTTTGAGTCTCTCTCCATATCACTGTGTAATACTGGGCCTGGTAATCTCTCCAGACGGCCGTTCTCCGTCCCCAACGTTCAAACCCCGGTGTTCAAGAGAGAAACACCCGCGACCATGTCCACGGACGAAAAGCACCCCAAGGGCGTCGTGAGCTCGGCCTCGTCCGACTCGCACGCGCCGTCCGACACCAACGTCGACGCCGCATGGAAGTTCCTCAACACCCACCGCGATGTCGGCAACGACACGTACTCGGTCGACATTGACGCGCTCCGCCGGAAGATTGACTGGCGCATCGTGCCGCTTATGTTTCTCTGCTACACCATGCAGTTCCTGGACAAGGTCATCCTCAACGTGCGTCTCTGCTCCGTCGTCCTGTTAGACATCTGTCGAGAAGAGGAAAAGAGTTTGCCTATACTGATATGGTGTCCGACAACAGTACGCAGCCGTCATGGGCCTGACAAAGGACCTGAAGCTCGTCGGCAACGAGTTCTCTAATATTGCCACCTTTCTCTTTGTCGGTCTCCTCTGCTTCGAGATCCCTAACAGTGCGTTGTCTTTCCGTCATCCCCTCTTCCGTATCACTGGAACAACCGAACTGACTCCCCACCCCGAGTCTACTTCCTCCAGATGGTCCCCGCGGCCAAGTGGCTCGGCCTTAACGTCGTCCTCTGGGGCATCGCGACGGCGTGCGGCGCCGCGGCCCACAACTACCAGACGCTCCTCGTGTCGCGTGTCTTCCTCGGCATCTTCGAAGCCACCATCGGCCCCTCGCTGATGCTCATCAGCGCGCAGTGGTACACCAAGTCCGAGCAGGCCCCGCGCTTCTCCTTCTGGTACCTTGGCCTCGGCATCGGCCAGATCCTTGGCGGCGCCATCTCGTACGGCTTCCAGCATATCCCGCCTTACGCCGCCCTCGACGGCTGGCGCATTATGTTTGTTGCCCTAGGCTGCGTGACAGTTGCCGTCGGGATTGCCACCCTGCTCTTTGTGCCCGACACGCCCATGGAGGCCACCTGGCTGTCCGACACAGAGAAGGTTGCCCTGCTGCGGCACGTCAGCGTTAACCAAACGGGCATCAAGAGCCGCAAGTTCTGTCCGAGGCAGATCCTTGAGGCTCTGATGGACCCCCAGATGTACCTGATAACCCTGGCCGTCGTTCTCGTGCGTACCGTCCCTCTTTGATGTGTTCCTATGATTGCTATTGTTCCTGTTGCCCCCTCCACCCGGCTGACACCCCCCCAAAGTTTTCCGTGTCCAGCGGCGTCATCACGACGTACTCATCCACCCTTATCCGTAACCTCGGCTATGACCCGAAGCGCGCCGCCCTCATGAACATGCCCTCGGGCGTCGTCAGCATTTTCTTCACCCTCCTCGCCGGCTACGGCATCCGCCGCACATCCAACCGGTGGGCGTGGATTGTCGTCTGCATCATCCCGGCGTGAGTTCCAAGTCACCCGCGATATAAACGGATTTATCCGGCATGGAGGACGAGCTGGAAGCAGCTCACTGACCGATCTCACGTGCAGCATCATCGGCGGCGCTCTCATGTCTTTCCTCCCCGTCAGCAACCGCTCCGGCTGCCTGGCGGGCATCTACCTCGTCAACGCTATCGTCGCGCCCCTGCCCGTCTTTTACGCTGTGAGTGTGAAGGAACCCCTTGAGTTGAAATGCATTGTCTCGAGCATACCATTGACACGTCATCCCCCAGTGGACCGCCGCCAATTTCGGCGGCGCGACGAAGCGCGCCTTCGCCGCGGCCATCGTCTCGGGCTCCTTCTCTCTGGGCAACATCATCGGCCCGCAGACCTTCCAGGCCCAGGACGCGCCCGAGTACCGCCCGGCCAAGATCGCCGTCATGGGCACCCAAGGCGGCTGCGCCCTCGTCACCCTCGCTCTGTACGCCTACTACCGCTTCGAGAACAAGCGGCGCGGCGCCGTACCCCAGTCCGAGGACGCGTACCTGGCGCCCGAGGTCTGGCAGTCCATGACGGACCGGGAGAATAAGTCGTTCCGTTACACGTACTGATGGGGGAACGTGTTTAGGGTTAAAAATTCCCAACCCATGGGGACCCATGGGTACCCAGATGAATGGGTTGGGTGAATGGGTCAACCCATGAAATGGGGTTTTTGGGTTTTGGGTATTTGGGAATTGTTTTTTTGGGTATAGGTATAAAAAATCCCCATACCTAAATGATAAGATAAGAATAGGTTTAGTTATAGGTTGAGAATATTTGCTGTGTTTTCTGCTTATTACGTAATGGATACCTATAATACCTATGTCCAGAAAACAGAAATCCCCATTTAGGTATAGCCCAAAAACCTATACCCATAATCTTGAAAAAAACCCATAACCCATTTCAACCCATAACCCATATGGGCCCCAAAAGAATCCCCATGGGTCGAATGGGTTAGAACCCAAATTGGTACCCATGGAGAATTATAACCCTAAACGTGTTAGTGATGGGTGTGATGCGACGGAACAACCCGACGAACCTATGACCACGGGCTGTTTACTACAGTCTAGACCTCGACCCGTGGTAGGACAAGTTTGCTGTACACTATTTACAACCTGGTGCCGGCCAATGAGACTGGGGCTTTACCAATAATGATGTCCCATGTCCGTAAGCCTCCTTTTTCTGTATCCTTCCTTGTTTTGTGTTTCCGAGTGCAAGCAACGCTTCCGCGTTGCAGCCATTTACTCACCAAGCCGTCCCTCCGCTTTTGTTCAGGCACCAATGCCCATGATCTCTCCTCATCAAGCAAGGCTGGGGAGAGGCTAAACGCTGTTGTCTTCCCAGGTGGCTGACTGCAGACCCTAGCTTGGGTATCGATGGTAGAAAACTTGGCCACGTGATCGGTGCTGTCACCGAACCAATTAGAGTGTAGTCTTGAGCAGAATGATGCAGTGGAAACGCGTAACAAAACGCCCCCGTGTGACCGGGCCTTGTGCTGAGCCTCACAAGCTGTCAAATGCGTGCGGATCTAACATGAAAACGCCAGATAATCACTTGACTCCTGATGAAGTGGACAGTCCTAATCCTTAGCAAATAACGCTTAGGTTTTATAGGGCCTTTTAGCTAGCTATACTATAGCTAGTTATTTTTATAAAAATAAGGCTTAGTTAAATCTTAGAGTAATAATGATGATAATAATAATAACAATGATAATGATGATGATAATGCTGCTGCAAATTCATTCTTATCAGAGCGGGTTCGTCCACGCGGGTAGCCCATTCCATTCCGTTTCAAGGTCTTCAATGGCCTTTATAAAATTCCGATGGTCCTTTTTCTCGTCCGCCACCGCCTGCGTATCACCCGGGGCGTCCTTCCACTTGTCCTTCTCCGCCTGCGTGACCCACGCAGCTTTCATCTTGGGAAGGTAATTGTTAACGAGGCCGTTGGTCTTGGACTGCATGGTGGTGTACTGGCCCTTCATGTAACTGAGCCACTCGGCCTGGAGGTTCTGCTTCGACCATTGCTGGTATCCACCAGCCCGCCGGTTGGCGGGCAGCAGAGTCGTGTCGAGGGCGTCGAGCACCTCGCCGATCCGGTCCGTCTGGGTCTTCATGGTTGTCCTGATGGTCGAGTGGCTCTGATAGATGCGGGAGCCCATTGTGCTGCGCAACTTCTGGAGAATCACACGGGACTTTGTATAGTCGGAAAGGTCCTTGGCCCAGGCGGCCGGGTTCCAAGGGTTTTGGGATCGCCAGGGGTTCGTCTTGGAAGGCGTGTTGATGGCGGACTCGAGTGCGACAAACTCGGACGTCTTGAACGTCCTTGTTGGGAACTGCGCCGCAATGTGCATAACGGGGTTCCAAGCCGTGCCGACGCCGCCAGTCGTATCTTTGCCGGGCCACACGAAAGCGGGGACATCCCACAGCAAGTCGACATATGCACAGAAGGAGACGGTGTCTCCCTGGGCTGCATTCGGCTTCGGGTCGGGCAGCTTGGACTTCTTCTTGTCGAGGTACTGGAAGAACAGGTCGATCATCTGGGCCTCGAGGACGTGCTCGGTGTGATACTCGATGTTGGCGACTCGTGCCGTCAGGGGGTTGCCAAAGTCAAAGTCGCCGCAGTCCGTGGGATTGACCCAGCCCCAATATGGGCCTTTCAGCTGGCCGCCCGAGGGGAAGTCGCCCGAGATGTCGCAATCCCGGCCACAGGCCTTGACCAGCTTCTCACTGGCTCTCTTGTCAAACGTATGCAATGCCTCCTCGCCTCCTGCGTAGTAGCCATGGCTATGACTTCGCTTCTGGTGAGCATGGAAATGTGCGGCGATGGCGTTTTCATCAATGGTGGATGTCGGCGTCAGCTTTTCCTCCCTCTTGTGCTTGGTCGCTACACTCGAGCTGTCGCCCTCGTTGCTCGCTCCCAGGGCAGCGTATGCTCGCTCGCACGTGATGCCTTCTTCGCCGTCTTTAGAAGGGCAGAAGAACTCGCCAACGGGGAGGCTGAACGCTGGGCCATATACACCACCTCTCTTGACGAGAGACGACGTGTGCCCGCCGTAAATGTACCTCGTGCCCAGGCCGGCGCCGTGGCTGTACATGGACTCTACATCGAGGGCCCCCTTGTAAGCACTGGGCTCGGCGGCTTCCGACCTTGACGTGTTCCTGGTCACGTCCTCGCCTTCAGCGCGACCCTCGATGAGGAGGTGGTCGAGACCTCGTCGGAGACTTCTCCTCCTAGAAGGTATCGGGCCCAGGTCGGGACAAGTGCCGCCCTTGATGATAGTCTTCTCCCACTTGTCTGTCAGGTCGACTTCACCACCAGACCAGCCAAACACCTGTGGCGCCGTTGCTCTCGCAAACAAACGAGCGCCGACATCGAGACCGTAGGTAAAGGGGCACGTTCCCGTGGTCGATATGCCCGCTGCGAACTTGGTCGTTAGGCTGACCTCACCCACGACTGAGGCGGCCGCCGGGTCAATCTCCCACTTGTCGACGAAGCGAACGCCAAATTCGGCAGCAGCCGACAGCTTAAAGGTGACATCTCCGGAGGTTGTGACGCCTGCGTAAAATTCGGGCTTTTGGATCCCCGAGAAGTCGCCCGTCCGATCGAGGCTCGGCTTGCTGCTGTCGATGAGCTCGGGCCTATAGGATTCGGTGTCGGGCATGACTTGGCGAACCTAGAAAGAAGCAATGAGTGTGGTTAGCAAGTGTTTTGTTGGTGGGTATCAATAGAAAGAAGAGTTAAACACGGGCTTTGCTACTCACTTCCCACTTGGCAATCTCAAGCTTGGTCTCAATCAAGCCAGCCATGCCGAGGGAGGCGTCGATGCTGCCCTCGACGGTGAGCTGGGGGCCTAGGGTGGCGATTCCGGGAATCTTGAACGAGGCACCGGGGAATGGCAGGTTGAGAATGACCTTCTTTTTCTCGTACGTCACGCGGGCGAGGGCCTCGAGGGTGACTACACCGGTGACCTTACCCTTGTTGTAGAAGGTCAAGTAGCTCTGGTCGAGGTTGAGGGGCAGGGTGAGACTCTCGACAATGAGGGTGAAGCCGAAGCTGGACTCGACCTCGATGTCGAGGACGGCCTGACCGAGCAGGTGGCCGTCGTAATTAACGCCCTCAGCCGATCCGGGGCAGTCCCAGGACTCGTCAAACAACTTTGCCGTGACGCTGTCGTCGTACTTGTGCGTGAACTCGCGCTTGATCTCGGGTTTCACGAGGGCCGCCAGCCATTCGAGGATGCTCTTGCCGAACCACCGCTCGTGCAGGTCTCGCGAGGCAATCTTGTTAAAGTGGAAGTCGCCGCGGAATTCCTCCTCGAGCCAGCGCACCGGGTTGCTGCCGACGTCTTCAAGCGTGCGCTTGGCGTGTCTCTTGCGACCATTGACGTCTCGCTTCCGGCTGACGGACCCGGCGACAATGTTGTTCCAGTAGTCGTCCTGGTTGCTGTAGTCGATGCGCATCTGGGTGTTGCCGAGGTCACGCGGCACACGGTGGAAATCATAGTCGAACGTCAAGTCGTAGACGATAGGCTCGAGGGCGGCGAGGTGGGACAGGTGACGGGGCAGAAGCTTGGCGTGGCCACTGCCAGGGGCCGGTGCCATGCTCTTGGCAACGGCATACTTGCCTGGGCCGCAGCCCTTGGGCATCTGGAGAATGGTTCCCGGGACACCGTGGCCGAGGCCGATCTTGTGGCAGTTGCTGTCCGGGGTGTGGTCGTTGCAGACCATACGGACCGTGTGCTCGCCCTCGGATACCGAGTCGTTGCAGTCAAAGACGTCCCAGTGGGAGCCGTCGCGCTTGTCAAGCGAGACCTGGAGCGCCTCGGGCGAGACAAGGACCACGAACTGGAACGCAGCCTCCTTAGGGTCATCGTCGCCGCCGGCCGACGTGTTGTCCGTCACGAGGGTGAAGTCCGTGTCAGAGCCGCCCTCGGGCGGGTGCTCAAACAGGTTCTTGAGGTCCACGGGCAGGAAAAGGGGCTCGCCGTCCGACTCACAGCAAAAGGTACGGACGCGGTCGTGGAGACCACAGGTCTCGCCTCCGCCAAAGTACGAGTCGGTGATCTGCACCGTCTTCATGTCCGGGCAGTGGCCGTCAAAACAGTTGCCGGGCTTACCGTACCAGGCGCAGTTCTTCCACTTGGGAACCTCCTTTTCAGGGCAGCAGTATAGCTTCTTGGTGTCAAGATCCAGCTCGTCGAGAACCTCAAGTAGGACTATACCCGTAAGGGCCGCGAGCGGGTACACGCGACCGACAACCCTAAGGATGACCTTGGCGACGTCGTCGAGGATGTCGAGGACGGTCCCGGAGAAGGTCAGGGGTAGCTCGCCACTGTGGCACTTTTCGCCGACGCCGCGCCACTTGCAGATGTTCTTCTCGCCCAGGGAGCTCTCACAGCAGTGCGCCATCTGGCCGTCCCAGCAGTCGTGGCCGCCGCCGTACTTGCTCATGTGCGTCATGACCTCGTCGTCCTTGCAGTAGCCGTTGCACCACCTGGTCGCGCCTCCGCGCCAGGTGCACGACTTGGGGTCAGGGGCTCCCGATAAGGGACAGCAGAGAGTGCTCTCCTTGTCCTTGCCGCACTTCTGGTCCGTGATCTTGATCTCGCCCGTCTTGCAGTCTTCAACGCCGCAGCTCGTGACGTAGCACATCTCGTTAGTGCCCGTCCAGTTTTCGTCACCCTTGTCGATCGACTTGAAGTCGCCCAAGGGCTTGGGGTCCAGGACGGCAGCCAGGGCAGACATCTCGGCGTCGTCCTGATCGATGGCCCAGATCAGATAGCCTCCGAGGCCGAGCTTGGCCGCGAGATCTTTCTTCTGCTTGAACGTCTCCTTGTCGTCAAACGACACCCACTGGTCGTTGTTCCAGGTAATGTACTTGACACCGGCCTCCTTGTCGTGGACGGGCTTGATCTTGTTAACTTTGATAACCTCCTGAATCTCGCGGTAACTGAGGATGCCTGATTCGCCACTGCAGGCACCTTTGGTGGCGCCGCCCTTGAAGAGACAGCCGGGCTTGTTGCATGACGGGTCGGCCAGCTGAAAGGCGCGCCCATAGAAGCCGAGACCCATGTTGAGCTTATTGGCCGGCACGTCGTTTCTCCAGAAAAGGTCAAATGCCAGGCTCATCTCTGTTAGGTTGGTGTGACCGTAGATGTAAGATCCAATTGGGTTCTCGCGACCCCAAACTCCGTGGAGACTGTTGGAAAAATCAGCACGGCTTGACAAAAAATTGAGAAGACTCTAGGAAGCAACAACGTACTCGTACGACATGACGTTGACAAAGTCGACATGGTCAATAGCCTTGAGGTCAAAGTGGCGAAGATACCAAAAGCTGGTAGGGGCCGTGAATGAGACAATGTACTTGGTGGGCTGTTTATTGTTCTCGTCGTCGAGTTCCTTCAGAAACTGAGTAAAGTTCTCACCGTCCTCGGGATACCACCGCGGTCATCGGCTCCGGGATATTCCTGTTTGAAGAGAAATGATAAGCAAGCGCGCCAATGGCTAGTTTGATCCCATCAACGTACCCAGTCAAAGTCAACACCATCAAATGCATGTTGCCGAAGGAAGGACATCAGGTGCTTGATGAACTGCGTCCGAGTCTCCTTTGAGCCAACCATGTTGCTGAAGACCTTCTGTAGGGGCCGGGGTCGTTGTGCGTCCACCCACCGACAGCAATGATGGTCTTGAGACCGGGGTTCTTCTTCTTGAGACTGGAGAAGTCCGTGAACAGTTTATCTGGCAGACCGTCCATGCCAATGATGTTGTACTCGTTCGGGGTGATGAAGGCGAAAGAGAAGTACAGATGAGTGAGGGAATTGACGGGAATATCGTCCAGGCCCATATCCTGACACGACGAGTTGTGCCGCCAAGCCTCGTATTATCCAATGACACGGCTGAGCTGGTCAGAAGCCTTGTTCTTGGGGCCTGGCTGGTCGCAGTTGGACTGGCATCCGCCTGTAGCTCCATGGTCTTCCTTTTCGCAGAAGTCGTCTGTCATTCCACAGAAACCCCATTTGCCACAACAGACGTTGAGGGGACACTTCTGACCCGGGACCTTGGCATTTTTACCGCACTCTGCTTTGGCATCGCAGTTGGACCAGCACACCTCATTCGGAGAAATGCCTGAAGTGCCGCAGGCCCTGAAAGAGACAAAGAAAGCTTCATTAGCATTGAGAAAAAAAGCCGAGAAAGCCACTGCTGATGATGACAGAGCATCGGCAAAAGCCTGGGTGTATAAGAGAAGACTTACTCTTCGCCATAGTTGCACTGGCCCGTCTTTTTTGGACAGCAAGCCTTGTTCTTGCAGGGCCGATCAGGACCACAGGTATAGTCTTCGCCACCAACAACCTGTCTACCAAACAAAGAAGATAATTCGGTCTGTCCAATCAACGACACGCCGTTTTTGGTTGAAGCAGGGACGATTTCGGCGCCGTCGCGGGCGTGAAGGTAGCTGTCAGCACTGCAGACTGGCAGATCGTAATCACGGCGGGCCTTGGCGGAGTAATCGAATGGTCTGATCTAGGTCAGTCATGGACTTGGTCAAGGTCAAGAGTTGACAATGGTCAATATCTTTTCACTTTTTACGGATTACCTACGACACAACGGCGCGGCACGCGTTTGGGAGCTCAGGCTGCACCTCGGCACTGCTGGGCCTACTGTGATGACAGCTGAGAGACAGGGAGTAATGAGTGTAGATAGAATCATGTAGCTCCACGAGAGCTGGGACCACGGTCCCATTTTGACTGAAGGGGAGCGTTGGGAGCTCTACCCGACAAAAATATTCAAAAGAATGTGTATCCCAAAAAGGGAAAGGGAGAGAGAGAAAGAGAGGAAAGTGAGTGAAGGGGGGAGAAGGAAAGGAGCAAGTGCAAAGGCAACAAGCAAAGTTTGCTGGCCTTAGTAGTTTAAAGGAAGGGAAAAGCGGCGGAAGAGAGTGTAGATTGAAGAAAGCATGTGGCTCAATCTCCTTCGCTGCATGCTCTAATGGGCCAGCCTGGGCTAGCCTCGTGCGCGACTTTGGTACATTTTGCCTCATGTCGGGCTGTTACCCCTTTTAGACAACATGCTATTGTTAGGCAAGTAGACAAGGCCTTGCCGTCAACCCGCCATCGTGCCTTTTTCTTCTCTCTTTGGCCTCCATCCATATTCCTGAAGGTGATCATGTGGTTGTGGTGCCTTGGCAACTACTGAGAAATACAACCTAGTAGCTCGGCTTGGCATGCTTATTCTTGCCTTTTCCACTCTAAGGCTTGTGAATCGGGGGTCCTTCGGTGTGTAATGTGGTATATCTTCTCAAGGGATTAAAGATTCACCTGCATGTAAGCGGGCAAGAGTCTTGTGATTGGGCGGACTCAATACTCGAACAATGGACCTGCAGACACAGCTGACCCGGTTCGCAGGCAGCAGCTTAAAATCAATATTGTTAGCGGGGCCCTGCACCGGTGAGGGGCAAAAGGAATCGAATCCTGGCAAGCCCTCCGCTGCAGGAACGGGCAAGGCGTACATAAGCTTATCGAAAGGCGCCTCAGTGGGGTAATAGGTAAATTAACAGTGTTAAAATGGTATTTTGTTAGTGTCTCTAATAGCTTAACAGACGTACTCCAAGACTTTGATAGGACTAGAGCTGCCTTAAACTGTAACTCTAGCCCTAAAGTATCCCTAGCTACCATAAAATATGAGCCCTGCTTAACGTTGTATTTTAAAACGTCAAGTTGAATCAATATGCATTTTCGAACTGCCAGAGATATCTTAGACGTGTTACTGGCGCAGGCTGTAGGACTTTCTCTTTTGAGTGTGTTGGTTTTCTGAATGGGTGAGACGCCAGCAGAATACTAAATTGACACCGTTAATTTACCAGCTGTCCTGGACGGGACTGCCCGCGGGCTATTTGTCGGCTACATGGTATAGCCAATAGGAACAGTGGTTATGTCGGCGACATTGTGGAGACCGCCCCTCGTTCCGTGGATAAGCTTCCTGCAACGTGCGTGCCTGGGAGGCTTGGCCCGCATTCCCCCTGCATAGGCTGCAGTTTCCGGTGTACCTAGTAATTACTGGAAAGGGTTCTTGGACGTGGTTTGGTGGTGTAATTAGTCTCTGGTCATGTCAACCCTAGTAGGGGTCACTCCCAGCTGTTGGGGTTGATGCTTCTTTAGGAAGCTCGAGGTTTATTAATTAGCCCTACCTACACCCTCAGAGGCTGATGGTGAACATTTACATGCGGATGTACTCTTTGGTATGAATTTATTCGGGCACTTGTGTCACGTAGACTGTGAACGACAAGTGGTGTTCAATGCCCCTTCACTCTGAGCAATTTCCCTGTTGACTTGGGTAGCAATTCTGACCTTTCAGCCCGTTTGACACTCTTTAGGGCGTGATCGATGACTGCGGTAAGAACTGAAATATGCAATAAGAATTTCAAATATGCAATAACACTAGCTACAAGTACCCTCTG
Source organism: Colletotrichum spaethianum (assembly GCF_022836535.1). Lineage (NCBI taxonomy): Eukaryota > Fungi > Ascomycota > Sordariomycetes > Glomerellales > Glomerellaceae > Colletotrichum > Colletotrichum spaethianum. The sequence continues at coordinate 44,737 of NW_026054801.1, read as the reverse complement.
AACTCAAATTATGTCACACTAGGCCTAAAACAGGAGGGTACATCATGATTACAGTTCTAGATTACAGAACCTTACGTTATTACATATTTACCACATACCTCAGCAAAAAGAGACTTTATATAATATAAATTATCAGTTATTCCCCATTTTCTTATACAAATTCTTACCATATTTAAAACTTATATTAACATTACCACAATTATTACTACACTTTAAAAATTACCTCTTTACTACCTATTACTACAATTAATTACTATAAATAATTTATTATAAAATTCAATTATCTTATTATAATAACTATATCTAATACTATTATAATAAAACATTAAGCTAATAAAAATAAAAATAAAAAAAAAGTTATTAATAATAATAATATTATAACTATATACTAAATATATTAAAAGCTTCTTTCTAGTTTAAACCACTATTTCCTACACCTCTTTTACCTTAATAAACAGCAATTTCAAGTATTATTAAAATAGCTTATAAACAATACACCTCTACAACTATCTTAAAACCTCCTTATAAAACAAAAAGTACTTATTTATCTATTTATTTTATTTTATAATAATAATCTTAACTAATAAACTATTACTTACTTTTTTTATATTAATTAATTAACTATATCTCTAATCTAAAATAAAGTTTTATTACACCTTATAAAGCTTTATAAAACATATATTATTTCCTATAAAAAAACTAAAGTCTTAAAAAAAATTAAAAGTAATAAAAAACTAAGTAAATACTTTATTAGTTATATTAAAGTAGTTAATAATACACTTATTAGTACATATATTTCTACTACTACTTAAAAAAAGTAGTATAGTTAAAAGAAAATAGTTTCTTAAAATATCTTTACTACTATTTATTTTAATAATAGCTTTTTATTTATATTTACTAAAGCTAAAAGGTTAATTTATAATACTAATTTAATTAATTTTATAAATATTAAAGGGTTTAAAGTCTTTAAAGGCTAGTATTTCTTAAAAAATACAAAGTTTAATACCTAAAATAATATTATTATTCCTTATTTAAAAACCTATTACTATTTACAAGATTTTAAAAATATAAATAAACTACTAGAAATAGCTTAAAAGTTATATAATCTTTAGTATAATCGTCTTTAAATAATTATTAAGTAAATATTTAGCTACTTAAAACAAAAATAAAAAATAATTACCTCTTTAGCCCTAAAGTATAGCTTAAACATATAAATACAAATTATTTATATAATAATAAGCTTATATAACTTTTTACTTTACTATATTAAAAATAAAAAATATAATAGTAATATAAAAACTTAGCTTAATATAAATAAAGTTAATAAAAAGGCTAATAAGTAATATTTAAGTTAAAGTATAAAATAAATTTATAAAAAGACAACTAAAGTAATATAAAAACAGTAATAAACGCAAAAAAAAATAAGAATTACTATAACTAATTACTATAATTCATACCTTTCCCCTTTAAATATCCTCTACTATCTCTCTAATAAAATCAAAATTATAAGCTTATATAGCCTTACAAGCTATACTAAAAACCTTCTTCTAAAAGGTTAAATATACCTTAATAAGTAACTAAAGCTAAAAATAAAGCAGTAAAACCTCCTATAAAAGCTTAAAAGCCTTTATTATTAAGTAACTAAATCCTATAGTTACCTTTAAGTTAAAAGTAACTTCATTCTACATCTTTACAGAACCAAAAAGAATCTCCTCTTAAAAAAATAAAGTAAAAAAGCCTTAAACCTATATTTATATTAGTAATTTATAGTAATTAGTTATAGTAATTAACCTACCTCTTTAACTAACTACTTAATAGTTAGCTTAAAGTCCTAAGTTAAGTAGTAACATTAAATAATATAAAGAAAACCTTTACTTTATTAACCTATAATAAAACAATATTAAAAAATAAATTACTTAAAAAATAATTAATTAATAAAGTCTATTAGTTATAAAATTTTAATTTTATTTACTTTTTTTTCTAATAAAAACAAAAAACAATTTTTAAAAGCTTATAGTCTCTAAAAATAAAGACTTTCTAATACTTAGTTAAGACTAACCAGAGAAAAGATTCCTTTTTTATAAAGATATCTATAGTAACTAGTAGACTTTAACCAGACTAAAGAAAACCTGTTTTAAAAGCAACTTTAAGGTAAATAGAAGGTTAAACCTTTAGGTAATAGACCTTAGCAAAAAGCTAGTTAAGAGCTATATACTAATAGTTAATTATATAGTAATACTCTTAGTAAATAAAATCCTAGTTTTATTAGTAATTTATAATAATCTTTTATAATAATTACTTACCTCTTCACGTTTAACAATAAGTACTTATATCTCCTACTAAGTATTAATACTTTTAATAAAAAAAGAACTAACCTTAAAGTTATAGTAATCTTTAAGATTAACTAACTTTTCTTCCATTTACTTTTCCAAGCCAAAAAAAAAAATCTCTTCCTAGTCATTATCATTATCATTATTCTAGATAACTTAATTATTATTATTAACCTAGACAAAAGCTTAGCTCCCAAAAAAAGCCCAATAAAGACCAAGTCATACAGTAATAATTCCTAAATAATTACCCTTTACTTACCTATTTTTAAGGTTAAAAATAAATATAAAATAGATAAAAAGAAAGTTATTTACGCTATAATAATAACATTATTAATTACCTTAGCCTCTATATTAGCTTTAACTAAAGCTATACTATTAATATATAGCTAGGACTTCTTAAAAGTAGCTAGCTTATAATTTTTCTAAGTAATAAAGGACTTTTTAGCCCTCTTAAGCTCTTTTATTTCCTCTATCATTTCCTTAACACGCTCATAAGCTTTTTTAGTATACATATTCTCAAAGTAGCTATTATTAGCCTTTTACTTTATACTAGCACTAGAGCCTAATAGGTAGCCTAAAGAAATATTAGTTAAGTTACTATAATTAATTACTATAAACAAATAAATATAAATAAACCTTATAAAAGCTAAAAGAAAAATATCCTTAATAATAAATAAGAAACTAAATAAAAATTAAAATACTTTTAAAATAAATAAAATAATTAGTTTTTTACCTTTAAATTAATTTTTTTTAAAATTATTATTATTATTATTAAAAAAAAAAAATAAAAAAAAAATAAAAAAAAATAAATTAAAAATAATAAATAAAATAACTATAAATCACTTCATTTTTTATACCTTCTTTAACTATTAATTACACTTACTTTACTTATATTCTTTTACCTATTTTCCCTTTTTCTTTTTTTTTAATTTTACTTTTTTTTTTAATAATAATAATAATAATAATAATAACTTCTATAAGTTATTTCTTTCTTTATTCTATTCTTTTTAAAAATTACTAACTATCTAGACTTATTATAATACTAATAGCCTAAGCTTTTTACAAATACCCTTTAAAAAAGGGTATTAAAAAGCCCCTTATAAAAAAGAATAGTACTAAAAAGTCCTTTACTACTAAAGCCTTAGTAAAGAAACCCTTAGCTAAAAAGACTACTAAAAAAACGCCTAAGAAGGTTATAATTATTCCTTTAAAGAAAAGACACTAGAAGGCTAGTAGTAAATACTTACTTAATTACTATAAGTAATTACTATAATTGTTGGAATAACAGCACCAGCTGGTTATATGACACGCACAACTCAGGGACACACATCATGGTAGAGGGCATAGACTGGATATTCGGCTCTTAGTTAACCATTAAGGGGATTAAAAGTATATTTATGCTGAACTAACTTAAGGACATATAAGATCATATATCTCGTATATAAAAGCTAAGTCTTGTAGTTAGGAAGATAATCACAGAAAATACATCTTTAGTTCACCTTAACTTTAACCTAAGTATAATCATATAAATAGGTTCTCTTAAAAAAAGAGAATCTATTTAATACTAATTAGTAGTTACTTAGTAATCTATATAATTACTTTATGTAATTATAGATTAATAAGAGTAAAGAGACAAGACTTAAGCTTTATAGCTAGGCTACTAAGTAGTCTTATACTTTATATAAGGTAAGAAATCCTTAAGAATATCTAAGGGGTTACGCTAGAAAGTCTTTTGTACTAAGAAGCCTTAATCCTACTTATTATTACTTACTAAGCTAAACTAAGTAGATAAGATAAAGATAACTTTTATTTTATTATTATATAAGACAGATTTCTATTATTGTTTACTAAGCTAAACTAAATAAGAATCTTTATTATACTATATATAGAATATAAAATATATACTATAGTACTAAATAAACTAATTTTAATGTTATATAATATAAAATAACTACTAAATATAATATAGCTTTTTAAGAAGATCTAAAAGATAATTATTAAAGCTAATATAATAATATTAATAAATATTTACTAATATATAAAGAAATAAGTATAAAAAGCAAAATCCTACTATATATATAAAAGAAGATTATAAATCCTAGACGCTAAAGAAATCTAGTTAATATTATATAAGCACTATCTAAAGAAGAGATAACTATATATATTATATATATTAACATAGAAATACTTTATTTTAAGTAATTAAAAGAAAACCTAATAATATTACTATATAAAGATTTTAATAAATAGTCTACTTTCTAATAAAAAAAAGTCTATTATATATTTAAAGCAAAGTTTATATAACTTATTAAGCTAAAAGGATTCTAATTACTATTAATAAGAAATGTAAATTAATAGCTAGTTAAATTTATTAAGGAGATTAAGAGAAAGTTTAATAAGTAAGAAGAATAGCTTTCTACTTATATAGCACTTATACTAAGTTATATAATTATAATAACTTAAACACTTATTTAAAACCTTGAATTAACTTTACCTTAGAACACAGCTAAACTAATAATAGAGCTAATTAAGCCTTTATATAATACATAGATAACTTAAACATTAATTATACAAGAATAGTTATAATTAGCTTTAGGAAATATACCTCCTAGAATAAGATTCACATAAAAGGTTAAGAGTTTTCTATAAATCTAAGGTTATATAACACTTTTATATTAAGAAAACAACATCTATAACCTATTACTAAGATAAATAGTCTAAAATAGATTATATAAGCCAACTATAATCTTAATCTTCTAAAAGGAATAGAGAAAAGACAGGAATTATATAAGCAAGCTATATAATATCTTATACAACAAGGCAAAAGTCTTTATTAGTTTTTATTAACGCCTTAGGATCACTAAAGACCAATACTATATAGTATTTCTTAATATCTTAGCTAATTATATAGAAGAGTTTTATTTTTATTATATTAGACTAATAAAGAAATAAAACAAGATATATAATATATTAGAAATACACTTTAATACTAATATTAACCACACTCTCTATTAAACAAATTAGACAAGTCTATCCTTTACATAAATTAAACAAGATAATCTAGATAAGAATCTAATAGACATATTAGAGATACTCTTAGACAAGATACCCCTTATACAGCAAGCACTTAGCCTAGGTTTTCAAAAAGAGATTATGCTTTGTACACAAGTCACCTAAGCGTATAGAGGTGTACTAGAGCTAGAAACTGCTCTAAGTAATCTTAAAGTATATTATATATATAAGTAATTCTTTTCTAGCCTAAGAGTATTACTATAAGTTACTTTAGATAAGAAGTCTATATCGCATAATATTAACTTTATAAATAAAAGATATTTTAATAACAAGAGTTACCTATAACTATTATATAATAGACTATTAAATAACAAAGGATCTTTTTAATAACCTTAGAAAGGTTAACCTTTATTATAACCTAGGTTTAATTATATAATATCTAAAAAAAGATATTTTATATATAAAAAAGAGGGTTATTAGTCTATAAATTATTCAAATAAAGAATATAATTATATAAAAGACTAATACCTTTAAGTATATAGTATACTTAAATAAGAACTATAAAGAGATTTTACCTTATATCTTCTTAACTTTAAAAAAGAAAACCTAGTAGATAAATCATATAATAAGGAGAAAGAATTTATAAGAAATAAAGAAATATTAGCTTTCCTAATATCTTCTTTATTTTTCTATTATATAACAAAAAAGAATATCTTTTTATTACTAAAAACATTAGAAGCTTATTAATTCTTATTATATAATCCTTATATCTTATTATACTAAGAGGAACTATAAGATATAAGAACAATAAAGTTCTCTACTATAAGAAAACCTTAAGTCCTTATATACCTATAAGAAAACCCTTATATAGTAATATCCTAGGAACTAGGATTAGTAAATATATAATTCAAGACAAATAACTTAATTACATTAGTTAATACTATAGAAATAGAGAATTAGCTTAGAAAGGTTATATATTATATCTTTAATACTCCTACTCTATTCCTGTTTTCATTATATAATATAAACAAGTTAAGTACATATTTTAATAACATTAATAACATGATTATATAGCAAAATAGAAAACTTATTCTAGTTATATAAAAATAAGGTTACTTATTCTTTAACCTTAGTTACATAAAGGCCAGCATGTTCTTTACAGAAGAACAACTCCAAAGGCTTCACAAACAATTTAGACATCCTTATACAAACCATCTTTACTACCTCCTAAAAAAGGCTAGGCATTATAATATTAATATTAATATTCTAGAAAAAATCTAGAAGTTTTACTATTATTATTAATTACATAACTTAGCACTAAAAAAGTTTAAGTTTACCCTTAAAGACAAAAGCTACTTTAACTATAAGATAATTATAAATATTATACAACTAAAAAACAAGAATACCTTATACATTATTAACATAAAGACAAGCTTCTAAAGAGCCATCTTCTTAAAGTCCTTATCTACACAAGATACATAAAATACACTTTATAAGTACTAGATTAGTATATATATTAGTCCACTAAATTATATTATATATAACCTAAGTATAAACTTTACATTAATAGAATTTAAGAACTATATTAACATTATAGGTATATTATATAAAGAAATACTAGTAGAAGCCTACTAAGTAATAAGCAAAATAAAAAGAGCTTATGTTCCTCTAAGGTATATATATAATATTTTATATACTAAGCTTAAGTATAACATAGACAAAAAAACCATCCTCTAGATAGCTATAAAGGCATTAAACGACACAGCTAGTCCATATAACATTATACCTACACTACTTATCTTTAGAATATATCTAAGGATTAATAAGAACTTACTTCTGTAACAGCACAACTCCTTTAGCCCGATGGTTGTACGTCACGAGGGCATATAAGCAGTGTTGACAGCAGGGCTTGCACGCGTGCAAGCACTGACGGATCTTTTGGGTCAATTGGGTCAATTGGTTAGGCCGTAGAGTCAAAGGGTCCTTGCGACCGACGTCACTGTCAGCGTCTGTTACAATTGTGCTTGCACGCGTACGGTCAGACTAACAGCTGCTGGACTTGGCATGTGGCAAAGAAAGGCTTGATTGCCGTCACAAGTTCGATTCCCGTAGTTGTCCCTGGCTGTCAAGGCGAGCGCTGGCGAAAGGCGGGGTAGGACTTGTCTCATCGCTAACTCTAACCTTGGGGGTCTGCATTGCCTATGTGTGCCTTGGGGACAAGGCAGCCTAGGAGGGGGTATAGTTGTAACAGCACAACTCCCCTAGCCCGATGGTTGTACGTCACGAGGGCATATAAGCAGTGTTGACAGCAGGGCTTGCACGCGTGCAAGCACTGACGGATCTTTTGGGTCAATTGGGTCAATTGGTTAGGCCGTAGAGTCAAAGGGTCCTTGCGACCGACGTCACTGTCAGCGTCTGTTACAACTTCTATTACCTAAAATTACTTAAAGGGTAAAAATAATCCAAAAAGTAATAAAAATGCTTTAAAGCGTTTATACAAAAGTAGAAATTAATTATATAATTAACACCAGAAATAGCCCTAACCTTTAAAATATACTATTACTACTAATCTAAAGTAAGGTTCTAATATAGAGAAAAAACAAGGGATAGACTAGACTATATAAAGTCTAGGCTATAAAAGGCTATATAGTAATAGTCAAGATAGTTAATAGTCTTATATAGTTTTATATAACACATATCAAACTATACCATTAAGACATAGCATAGTTAGATTTAGATATTATATAACCTATTCCTTAAAAACAGCTAAATAAGAGAAGAAGACTAAAGAAAGGCTAGAGAAGAGCTATATAATAATTACTATATACTAATTAGGTATTTTTATCTTAAAAAAAAAAAGACTATAAAGAGTTAATAAAAAAGTTATAGCTTAATAATATAATTATAATACTAGGTACTTTATACAAAAAGTTAAACTAAATAAAGATAAACAACCTTATTAACTAAAAAGTCTTTACCTTTATACTATATAATCTAAAAGAGTATAACTACCTCTATATCTACAAAACATAAATAGTACAAGAGATTAAGAACTTATTATCTAAGCTATATAAGAAGTTAAGACTTATTATATAAAAGTATAAGGACTAAGAGAAAAAAGAACTCTTAACCTAAGTACCTACTATCTAATAAATAAGCTAAAAGCTTATACTTACAATTAGACCTACCCTTATACAAAACTACAAATACAAAAAGGAAATCAAAGACATAACCCAGGCATATACACAATCAGACAATCATCTAACCAGAACAATTATCATATAACTACCTAAGGAATTAAAAGATAAATACCCTAAGAACACACTTCTCTATATCTTAAAACCACTATATAGCCTAGTAAAGTTAAGCCTATACTAGTATAAAACCTATTCTAAGCATTATAAGAAAGATCTAAAGATAACAAAGTTAATATATAATCTATACTTACTATATACAATAAAAAGACTAGATACCTTTAGGATTACAGCTATATAGACAAACAATACACTTAGCTTTACTACACTTACCTTCTCTTAGAAAGAAGAAGAAGAGCTAAGAAGAAAAGGACTTTATATAAAACCAAAGACTACCTTATTACTTAATAGTAAAATTAACTTTAATAAGGAAAAAATTCAATTACATAATAACTATATTACCTTTACTCAAAAAAGCTAAATAAAGTACCTAAAACTTATTAATCCTAATATATATAATATATATTAGTAGTATATTTCTTAAAAAGCAAAAAGAGTATACCTTATATCTATTTATTAACCAAAGGTATTATATAACCTATTAACTATAGCCTAAACTAAGAAGCCTAATAAAAAAAATATTAAAGCTTTAAATATATAACTTTAGTAATAAATTAATAACCTTACACAAAGTCTTACATATATTCCCCTTGATCTTTATTATACAAAGATATACATCTTTATAGATAGATCATTTACAAACAACTTAGATCTATTATTATAACTAGGATTTATTATTATACTAGCTAAAAAAACAGCTCACATAACAATAAACTTCCAGATCAAAAGAAACATTATACACTAAAGTTTAACAAAGTACAAAAGAGTCACACAAAGCATACTTACAAGCAAGTTATACAGAATAACCACAGGATTTAATAGTAAGATATCCCTTAGTACAACACTTACCAAAATCCTTTATACATTACAACTCCCAAGGATTCCAGTTATCATCTATTTAGACTTACAATCTCTATATAAGTACCTTATATAACTAAGTATAACAAATAAAAAGAGGCTTATAATTAATATTATAAGTCTATATAAGTTATATAAAAAGAAAAAGATCTTAGAAATAAGATAAATTAATAAGAAAAATAACCTTATTAACGCCTTTACTAAGAAATCACTAAACTTAGTACTTAGATAATTAATTATAATAAACATATTAAAGATTTAAATTAAGGTATATATTAAAAGATTAAGAGAAAACACTTAATAATTAATTTATATAACTTTACTACTATATATTATTAACTATCTAAAAACAAAATATAACCTTAAGAAAATATCTAATATACCTAACTACTACTAATTCTAATCTTAATATTAAATTATACCTCTACTATATCTATAACCTTTCTGAATTACTATATTATATAATTTGTCTAATTATTATATAAGATTTTAGAGAAAAAAAGTTATATAATTACTCCTTATTAATAACTATAAGGCTAATAAAAGTACTAAGAAAGCAACTACCCTTACTAATGTTTTTACTAAGCTTGTTGCTAAGTATATAAGGCTTATAAGTATTAATAACGTTAAGAGCCTTATAGTTACTAAGGCCACTATTATCATTATTATCATTATTATTACCTAGGTTATTAGACAAATCAACATCTTAACCACAGTAGGTACAGTAAACGCTATACAACTATTAGATATACTTAGTATAAGCGCTACCCTAAAAGGTAAGAATATAAGTGTACTAGTAGAAACGTAAAGAGTTAGTAGTTATGCATTTATTACCATAAGCAATAGCTACATAACCATAAGACTAAACCAAGACCACAAGAAAATAGCCTTAGCAGTAGATAATACTAGTAATAAACTACTAAACAAAAGTGTTACTAGTAATACAGATCTTAATATTACATGACGGCATATTAATAATAAGACACTCCTTATCCTACAGTTAAGGTTAATATACAAAGACAAAGTAAAAACAAAAGTAATATATATTAATAGCTAGAGCTAATAAAAGAGTATAATTATTAGTGTTACTAGTCAGAAGACAAAGCTAATAACTACTAGACGCATTAGTATATATACTAATATTACTAAAAATCAAACTACTAATAGTAATAAGAGATATAATAGATTAATTGTGTAAGGTGCTACTAATGAATTAGTAAAAGGAAATATATAAGAGGAAATCCTATATATAAGTAGTTATTATTAGAGTTAATTAAAGAAAAAAAAAGATTATTATTAATTAATTATATAAAAAAATAATATATATAAAGAGTAAAAAAGAAAAAAAAAAAGGAAAAAAAAAACAAATAAAAAAGGTTTTAAATACCTAAGGTTACTATATAAAGGAAAAAAGATATATTAATAGTAAAAGCAAAAGTGAAGTTAACAAGAAAAGAAGAAACTTTACTAATATGTAACTTACCTGCTTAACTAGGTAAAAAAAGAATAAATAGTTACTTAGAGTTTTAATATTAGTGATTTATTATATAACATAAGTAGCTTAACCTATAGGGTTATATAATAAGGTTATTAATGTTATAATTAGTATAACCTAATTAAATACTATAAAGAGTTATATAGTTATAAAAAAAAAAGTTGTAAGTATTAGAATAATAGTACTAGCTGGTTATATAACACGCATAACTCAGGGACATATATTATAGTAGAGGGCATAGACTAGATATTTAGCTCTTAGTTAACCATTAAGGAGATCAAAAGTATATTCATGCTAAACTAACTTAGGGATATATAAGATCATATATCTCATATATGAAAGCCAAGTCTTGTAGTTAGGAAGATAATCACAGAAAATACATCTTTGGTTCACCTCAACTTTAACCTAAGTACAATTATACAAACAGGTTCTCTTAGGAAGAGAGAATCCATTCAACAATAATACTAATTTACTTTTAGCTATTACTCTTCATAAAATCTATAAATATTAGAAGTTAACTAACCTTCTAATAACAAAAGTACCCTTTTAACGTCTTTACAAAAATTACACATAATATTTCTTAACAAAATAGTAAGAATAACAGGGGGTTATTTATAATAGTTACAAGAAAAAGTAAAGAAGAATAAAAGTAAACAGAAAAGGTATATATATATTAACTGTTAAGGTTTTATTATATCTTTTTTATACTTATAAAACTGTCTAAGTAGAGAGAATATCTCTTAGTTATATAGAAAGTCCCTTAGATACGTATAGTATCTAAGTGTATATCTAAGCGTATATCTAAGCGCCGAGAGGTACTTATAGTTTCTCGTATATATATATATATACCTATATATACCCATAGATAAGCATAAGCGCCAGCATATATAATGCTTAGAAGTATATGCGTTTATATACAGTAGACTGTATTAGTTTGTAGTAGTTTGCATTAGTATAGTTATATATAGTAATATATACTTTTATAGGTTATTTTTCAAGAAGAATCTAGAAAAAATAACTATATATTTATAGGACTTTTAGTTATAGAGTTATAAAGAGATTTATATATAAGAATTATAAGAATTTTACTTCTTAATTCTTAGTTTTCTCCTTAAGTTATATCTAAGTTATAAATATAACTTACTTTATATTAAAACTTATGAAAACCTTATATAAGAAAAATTATAAGAAAAATAGTTATAGTTATAGTTATAATTAAAAACCTTTAAAGGAAAAAAAAAAAAAAAAAATTTATAAAGGGGAAACCTTAGTATTTAAGCTATATTACTTTCTTTTTAGAAAGTATTTCTTTATTATCTATAGTTTCTTTAAGTAAAAACCCCTTTTTATTAAGATTTATAGTCTTTATAAAGTATTTAAATACTTCTTTATTAACAGATTTAGTAAATATATCTGCTATATTATTCTTTATATAGATATGATATAAAGAGACTTGATTATTATAGACAGCTTATCTAGAAAAGTAATATTTTATATCTATATGTTTAGATTTCTTATGAAGCTCTAGGTTTTCTGTTATACGTTATGCTACCTCATTATCTATTAAAATAATAGGCTTATTTAACGTTATATTTAACCCTAAGTTATTATATATATAGAAAAAAGAGTTATATAGGTATATAAATTCCTTTATAGCTTCACATAAAGCCATATATTTAGCTTCACAAGTAGATAAAGCAATAGTCTTCTATTTTATACTATTCCAGCTTATTATATTATAGTACCCTAAGGTACTTATATATCCAGTAGTAAACATTCTATCGTCTAAGTCTCTAGCCTAATTAGAGTCTAAAAATATAACTAACTATAAATTAATATTATAGTTATATATTAATCCTAGATTAGGACATTTATTTATATATCCCTATATCCTATTAAGCGTAATAAAATGCTCTTTAAATAGGTTACTCATATAATAAGCACATATATTTACTGGATATATTATATCTGGCCTAGTCTTAAGACTTAAGAAAAGTAGAGATCCTATCTCTTGTTAATATTAAGTTATTTCTTCTTTTATTACTTACCCTGTATTTTTCCTAAGCTTAATAGCAAGATTTATAGGCGTATTATAAGGATAAGTATCCTTTTTATTATACTTTTCTAGTATTTTATTTGTATATTTAGTTTAATAAATATATAAAATCTTATTTGTTTTATCTATACATATTTTATTCCCTAAAAACATATATAGAATTCCTAAGTCTTGTATCTATAAATCTTTATTTACATTATTATAGAAATATTCTATATCTTTATTTATAAAAGCTACTATTATTATATCATCTATATAACAAGCTATTATAGCTCTTATATTATTATTATTAGCTATAAAGATACTTTTATTATAAAAAGATTCTTTAAAGCCTAGTTTTATAATTATAGATCTTAACTACTTATACTAAAGTCTAGGGCTCTATTTTAGACCATATAAGGCCTTTTTAAGCTTATAATATAAAGCCTTTTCTGTTATATTATCTATATATTCTAAGGTATTTATTTTATAGTTATAAGAGAAACCTATAAGTAATTTTACTTATATTTCTTTATCTATATTAATATAGCAGAAGGTATTAGAGATATTAAATTACCTAAAAAACCAGCCTAGCTTTATTCCTATTATAAATATAGCTTTATAATTCTTAGGTTTATAGGTAATACTAAAGGTTTCTAAATAATTAATACCTATATATTAATTAAAACCCTGTACTACTCACCTAGCTTTATACCTTAATAAGTTATTATTTATATCCGTTTTTAATTTATATACTTATCTTCCTCCTAAAAGCTTAATTCCTTTAGGTAAAGGAAGTATTATCTAAGTATATATATTATATAAGTTATTAACCTCTAAAACCATTACTTAAATCTATTTATCTCTAGAAGTAGAGATTATAGCCTTTTTATAGGTAGTAGAGTCTTTATCTGTTATTATAGTAAGAATATATATAGCTTTATTAAACCTATTTATCTTATTATTCTAATTATTTATAATAGAAAGTATTGGTTTAATTATAGGGTAGTCTTTTATAGTATATAAAGCGCTTTCTTAGTCTGCTACCTATTTATAGTCTTTAAGCTTATTATTATCCTACTTAGAAATTTCTACTATTATCTTAGATTTATTATTATTATTATAATTATTACAATTATAATTATTACAATTATTACAATTGTAATTATTACAATTGTAATTATTACAATTATTATTATTTGTTATATTATTATTATTTATTGGCTTTATATTTATACCTCTAGGATTCAAGTCTTCCCTTCTACTTTTATAGTTATATAAGGATATCTTATTATTACTACTATTTTCTTTATTATTTATATTTATATTATTATTATTAATAGTAGAAGGTATAAACTGATTTTCTAGAATAACTATATCTCTAGTCTAAAAGGAAGTTTTCTTTTAAAAATCATATACTTTATATATATTATTTTTATAGTTAAGTACTATAGCTTTTATAGCTTTATTATCTAGCTTTTTTATCTTAAGATCCTTATTCTTATAGTAACATATAGATCTAAAAGTTACTATATTATTAATATTAGGCTTTATATTATTACCTATTTTATAAAAGGTCTTATAATTAAGAGCTTTATAAGAGGTTATATTATATAGATCTACTACTATTAAAGCAGCTTCTCCCTATAGATATAAAGGCAAATTTGCCTGTAAAAGCATAGCTCTTATTTTATTAGTTATAGTCTTTATTACTTTTTCTATTATACCGTTAGGCTCATAAGTATAAGGTACTTTTATATTATGATTTATCCCTTTAATTATATAGGTATAATTTATAATATTATTATTAAATTCTAGACCGCTATCTATATTAAAGTCTTTTATCTTATTCTTATTTATATTATTTTTATTTATATATTCTAGAACAGCAGTATTAACTTCTTTTACTTCTTTAGTTCTAAGTAGTTTTATAAATATAAGTCTAGATTTTCTTTCTAAGAAGATAATAAACTATTAATATTTATTATAGGTAGAAGGTAATATAGGTCCATAGAGATCAAAAGAGACTTTTTCCATATATTTATAATCCTTATTATAGTTATCAGAATACTTATTAACTTTAATAGTAAAGTTTACTTTTATATAGGTATTATAAGTATAGTCTTCTTCTATTATATTATTAGTTATATTTGTATTATCTTTAAGTTACATTAAGACTTTTCTATTTATATGTCCTGGTCTATTATACTACTTTTTATAGTTATTAATCTCTTTATTATATATAACCTTCTTATATTTATAAGGTTTTCTTCTTATATTTATAATATTTATATATTCTTTATAGTTATTAAGATCCTTTTTATTTAAAACCTTTATATTTAGGTAATATAAACTGTCTTTTATTTCCCCTTTATAAAAGGTTCTTTTATTATTTATATTTATTAAAGATACCTTTATATCCCAGAAAAGGGAAGCTATCTTAAGTCTTCTTAGTCTATTTTAACTTAAAAGATTAATACCTATTTTAGGCATATAATAACAGTCTTTAAGGATATATATATTATTATTATTAAAAAAAGAAATTACTATATCTCCTTATAAGGAGATTTTCTTTCTTCCTACATCTCCCTAGTTAACATACCTGTTTATATAGGTAATCTTTATAAATAGAGATTTATCACTTATAATATTAACAGTAACAGCAGTATCTAGACAGAACATAATATATTTATTATTCCTAGTTATATATATAGGTTTATTTATATTACCTATTTTATTATTAGTTATAGTTATTATAAAGGAGGTTATATAACTTACATTTTCAAAATCTAAGTCTATCTCACTCTCTTCCTCTTATTAAGGGTTATCTATAACCATATTATCTACAACTATAATATACGCATTTTTTATATCTAATTTATCTGATTCTTCTGAATCTTCTTCCTCTATTATAGCTTTTTTAGCTATTAAGGCCTTTTAGGCCCTATAGAGCTTATTTCTTTTTATATTAGTCCTTTGTTACCTTAAGACTTCTTCCTTAGTATTATCCTTATTTTTCTAGCCTTTAGAGGCCTTAATAGGATATAGAAAGTTATAGTCTTTAACTATATGATTTTTTAACTTACAGTATGTATAGTAAACACTCTTCGTCTTTTTCTAAGGCTTTTTAATTCCTTTTCTAAAAGTAAAAGTATATAATACTATAGAAAAACCTTTTCTTTTTGCTTTATCTATAAGATTTATAAAAAGGGATTTTATAGTATAGGAATTTGTATTCTTTCTAAAGGCTTAAGTTATGTTAATTATAAAACCTTTATAACTATTATCTAAACTATTTAATACTTAAGCTATAATAACTTATTTTAGTAAAGCTATATCTTTAGAAGATAGGTTATCTATAAGCTCTTTTACCTTATTAAGGTATTCTTCTATAGATCTAAAGGATTCTAAAGAGGTATTAAAGAACTTTTTATAATTAAGATATTTGTTAATAAAACCAGTAGGTTTATATAAATCCTTTAGTTTCTTCTAAACCTCATATCCTATTATAAAGTCTTTTATAACCCTTAAAAAGGAATCCTTATAAAATAGCTTTATAAAAGCTAATACTTTTATATTACTCTTTTATTAAGAAGATATAATTAAAGAGGTTATAAGACTAAAGTTAATATCTTTATTAATAAGTAAAGCCTTAAATCTAGTTACCTACACATTATAGTTAAGGCTACTAGAAAGGCGTGGTATATAGATTTTTTCTATAGTATTAATTTAGTTTAAATTTAATTAGAATATAAGGATTTTAGTTGATTTTGGCTGATTAGAGAGAGATATCAGTATTCTGATAGTACCGTTGAATTCGTCTTGAAAAATGGGCCTTAAAAGTAGTTGGGTTGTTATAGTGTTGTTATTAATAGTATAGTGTTGCGTGGTTGCCTTAGGTTGAAGATATATATGGGCCTTCAATTGAAGAAGCTTTCACCAGACGGCAAAGCAGTTAGTCTAGTAGTTTAGCCATCCTCTAGATTAACTAATTAAATTAGCAACTCAATTAGAGCTCTTAGGTTCAATTCCAGCTTAAGGTATACAGTCTTTATTAGATATAGACTAGAAATAACCTTTAACCGGTAAAGTAGGATTATAATTTACCCAGAGCTATAGTAGCATAAAATATAGCGATAGGTGTAGTGCTTACTTAGTAAGCCGGTCCCTCTATTCTGCTGAATATAGACTGCTAGGTATAAAGTGTAGCTACCTTAGAGCTATATTCCTTAAAATTCCCTTAGCTAATATAATACATCCCTTAGTAAAATTAAATTTTTATTATATAAAATAAGGGTATAAGTATAAAGGAAGTTAAAAGTATAAAAAAAAGTAAAGGTATAAAGGTTACCTTCTCTACTAAGCTAGGCTTATAACTAGTAAGAATAACAGGAAGTTATTTATAATAGTTATAAAAAAAAATAAAAAAAAATAAAGGTAAACAGAAAAGGTATATATATATTAACTGTTAAGGTTTTATTATATCTTTTTTATACTTATAAAACTGTCTAAGTAGAAAAAATATCTCTTAGTTATATAGAAAGTCCCTTAAATACATATAGTATCTAAGTGTATATCTAAGCGTATATCTAAGCGCTAAGAGGTACTTATAGTTTCTTATATATATATATATATATACCTATATATGCCTATAGATAAGTATAAGCGCTGATATATGTAATGCTTAGAAGTATATGCGTTTATATGCAGTAGACTACATTAGTTTGTAGTAGTTTGTATTAGTATAGTTATATATAGTAATATATACTTTTATAAGTTATTTTTTAAGAAGAATCTAGAAAAAATAACTATATATTTATAGGACTTTTAGTTATAGAGTTATAAAGAGATTTATATATAAGAATTATAAGAATTTTACTTCTTAATTCTTAGTAAAATAACCTTCACTTTCAAAAAACAACTATTCTCACACTCTAAAAGGCTACTAAGACTTATCTTATAGCTATATTTAAAGGTATATAATTACTATAATTAATTACTATAATAACTAACTTATATCTTTCTAGCTATCTAATTAACTACTATTTATATTAAAAGAGTTACTATTATAAAGAAGAATATAGACTATATTAAGTCTATTCTTTTTACTATAAAACTAATAAACAAAGACTAGTACTATTATCAACCTCCTCCAAAGTCCTTTTAATCTCTTAGACAAGAGCCATCTAGTTCTAGTTCTAGTTTAAATAAAAAAAAAAAAAAAAACTAGCCTAACTACTACACAAAAGCTTACACTTAAGCAGTACCACAAAAGGCTTCAAAAAAAGAACCATAGTCTAATAAGGCTTTAGGAAAAAAACCACAGTTTAATAATTAAAATAGATACTACAGAAAGAAACAAGAATACTACTTAAAAGACATTTCTATAAGTAGACTAATACTAAGGATTACTATAAAAAATTATTACAAATAAAAAGATCTTACTACTAGTACCTAACTTCTTACCTATAAACCTCTATATAATACGCCTTCTTTAACTTATTACTTAGTAATAAATTCTAATACTTTACTCTTAAAACTACTAGTTTCTTTTCCTTTATTATTAATTAATTTAAAACAACTAAATAAACATCATAATTAAAATCTTTTTTAAACCTTATAAGGTCTTCTATTACCTTATTAACCTTAGCTTCTTCTTATAATAGTTACCTTTTTTCTCTTTCCTTTTCTTATAGCTTTAACTCTAATACCTCTTTTTTACTACTAAAATATTTATTCTTAAGCTCTTATATTAATTTACTAATATAAATATTAACTTTAGTAATAATAAGTCTTTTTTTTAGTAATTTACTATTACTAATAAAAATATACTATTACTAGAATTATTTATTAGATTACTAGTTTTATAAAAATATAAAAGTATTAAGAAATAATATAAATAACTATAATAATATATAAAGAGACTAACTTTCTTATATATCCCTTAAGTTATTATTATTATTTTTATTATCTTCCTTATTCTTATTTGCCTTAAAGTTAATCTCCTAGCTATATATAACCTTATTAACTAATAATATAACACTACCCTTCCTAGTGTTTATACCTTATATCTCTTCATATAGATCTAGTAGTCCTAACCCTTTTTTAAAAACCTACTTATACTTTAAGTAAGTAATTAAAAAGTTCTCTCTTACCTTATTACTACAAGAAACCTTTCCACTATCTTTATTAAACATATTACTTAACTTATAAATAATAAATATCTAAATAAAAAACCTCTTTTTCTTACTATTATACTTATTTTTTATCTATTTACTAGTTATAAAACTAATAAACTAGCCCTTAATATTAATTTATACTATAAGATCTTTAAAGACTAGTTTTCTTATAATAACCTTATTAATATTAAGGTTTTTATTACAATATAAATCAAAAAGCTTCTCTATAAAGCAATAAATAAGCTCTAAAGTCTAAATAATATAAGAATATATTAGTATTTATTAACTAAATAAATCTTTAAAAAAAAGATAATATACTACTTAAAAATTCATTATTAACTTTATTATATTCTTTATTATTATCTTTATTATAGACTTTAGTAACGTCTTAAGTAACCTCTTCATTAAGCTATCGCTTCTTTACTAGCTTTCTTCCTAACTAACATAATAGGTCTTTTCGTTTATTAGCAGTAAAAGCTAAGGTAATTAGTTAAATAATAATAGAGCCCTCTATATCAATAAAAAGCCCTTCTTTACTTTACTAATCACTTATTATAAAGGTATAAGTAATTATAGTAATTATTTATAATAATCTAATAAGAAATGATAATATAGATGGAAGTGAGGGGAAATAAAGCTTATTTAGCCTAGAGAAAGGGGAAAGCGGTGAGGATAATATCTCTCTGTAGCCGCCTGTTCCTCCCTGTGTCTGAATAGACACTTACTCTCCCTTCCTCTCCCCCCATCGGATGTCTTAGCCCCATCCACTGTTCACTCTTTTGTCCCCGGTGAGAAAGGTCAAGACCGTTCATCACAATGGTAGTCCTGCGGCGTTGTGTCGCCGGGCTTGGGGCCCTTCTGAGCCTTCTTAGCCCAGTGCTCGCCATCAAGATGCTCTACGACGACAGTCTTCCTGAGGATCTCAATGCGGCATGTTCTGCGGCCCTCATGTCTGACATCGCTTGCGATCCTCTCGTGCCGGCCCTCCGCCATGACTTCTACTACCCTCCTGCAACGCTGACCCGCATGTGTACTGATGGCTGCGCTTCTGCGCGCCAGTCGTGGGAGAGCTCGGTCCGGTCTGGCTGTGGCAACGATATTGTCATTCCTGGCGAATATGACCTTGACGTATCGCCCATTGTGCTCCCGGCCACCCGCCGGTACATCTATAGCTTCACGTGTCTCAAGGAGAACGATGTCTTTTGCGGCCCCGTTGCGGCATTGGCAGCTTTCT
The DNA here is from genome assembly GCF_022836535.1 of Colletotrichum spaethianum. Taxonomy (NCBI): domain Eukaryota; kingdom Fungi; phylum Ascomycota; class Sordariomycetes; order Glomerellales; family Glomerellaceae; genus Colletotrichum; species Colletotrichum spaethianum. Next base: position 24,280 of record NW_026054801.1, on the reverse strand, counting down.
TCACCGATCCTGGAGGTGAGTCTCCTGCTCCGCGAATGAACGAGCTTTGACACGATGTGATGGCCAATTTTGGACTTGCTAGCACATTTTTTACTAACAGCTTGCCGCAGTTTCCGTCTTCAACTACATCAACGAACTTCCCGAGGGCGCCGTTAAGCCAGCGGATTGTGACCCGTGTCTCGCAGCCAGAGTGCGCCTGCGATCCGGGTCGCCTTACTTTGACGGCCCCGTCGTGGCCAGCGAGTCCATATACCAGAGCATGACGTCCAGGTGCGGCATCTCTGGCCAGCCCGCCACCACATCCACGATCGACTACTTTACCAGCCAACCAAAGCCCACCGAGTCAGTCTGCGACGGCAACATGTACCAAATCCAGGACGGTGATGATTGCTACAGCATCTCTAAGGCTCAGAGTGTCGGTACAGCCTGGATGCTGTCTGACAACCACCTCGGTGCTTATTGTTCCGAGTTCCCAACTTCGGGTAGTCTGTGCATAACCAATACGTGCAAAACTGTCACGGTGGCAGTTAACACGACCTGTTAAGCAATAGCCGCGTCTGCCAACATCAGCGAGATGCAGCTTCTGGCTTGGAATTCTGTCATCAACCCGGTCTGTTCCAACCTCGACATGATGAATGGCACCACCCTCTGCATCGAACCTCCCGGACCCAAGCTGCCCCCGGCAGTGACAACGGGCATCCCTCCCTCGACGCCTACCACCGCTGCTCCGATCCCCTCCAATACTGCCATTGGATCTGACAAGCCCTGCGGCCGCTGGTACGAGGTCGAGGCTGGCGACTACTGCAACATGCTAACCCTCAAGTTTGCCATTTCGCTTCCAGACTTTTTGTTCTTGAACACTGGCATCAACTCAAACTGCACAAACCTCTTCGCCGCCGAAAGTTACTGTGTGCAGGCTGTCGGGGATATCAACACTTACCCCGGCCGGCCTGGACATGTCTCCTTCACCATTGACCCCAGCGCCACCTTCACCGGCGTCCCCTTCACCATGCTGCCCAACGCCACCATGACTCTGGATCCGAGACCGACCCAGCTCCCGTTGGCCACCGGCGTTCGCGACGACTGCTACTTTTACTTCAAGGGCGACGAGTACCAGTACTCGTCTGACGTGTTCGGCTTCTGGAACAGCAACTGCGAGATTGCAGCGTCCAACTACAACGTCGACTTTGACAGCTTCGTCGCCTGGAACTCGCTTGCGACAAACGTCACGGACTCGGCATGCGTTTTCCAGGTCGGCCTGCAGTACTGCGGCTCCTGGGGTCTGCCACCCACACCGACCACCACCGAGGAGCCTGAGCCCACCGGAACCGGGAACGGGCCCCAGCCGCCAGTAGCCACGCACGACGGCCAGCCGGAAGACTGTAACGGCTGGCACGTCGTGTCCGACAGTGACTCGTGTCGATCCGTCGCCGACAACGTCGGAATTTCTCTCGCGACGTTCCTCGAGTGGAACCCTGCTGTCAGCGTTGACTGTACCGTGAACTTCTGGGTCGGACAGGCGTACTGTACTCACAGGCAAGGCCAAGGGATTAGTATCTCGTCTTCTTCCGCCACGGCCACCAGTAGCGCGGCAACAATGAAGCCGACCCCGCCTGCTCCCACGCACACCGGCCAACCTGCCGACTGTAACAAGTGGGACATCGTGGTAGACGGCGACAGCTGCGGGTCCATGGCCGCGGACAACGGTATTACTGTGGACCAGTTCTACGCTTGGAACCCGGCGGTATCCAAGGACTGCGTGAAAAACCTTTGGCTGGGGCAGGCATACTGTGTCGGCGTATCAGGGGCTGGCTCCGGCGTCACGACAACGAGACCCTCTACCTCCTCCACAACCGCAGCAGCCCCGACCCCTCCCGCGCCGACACACACAGGCCAGCCGTCAGACTGCAACAAGTGGGACGTTGTGGTAGACGGTGACAGCTGCGGGTCCATGGCCGCGGACAACGGTATTACCGTGGACCAGTTCTACGCTTGGAACCCGGCGGTATCTAAGGACTGCGTGACAAACTTTTGGCTGGGTCAGGCATACTGCGTCGGACGATCTAGCGTCGGGGGTAATACCCCTACCACGACGTCGTCGCTGTCAACGACAGCGAAGCTAACTCCTCCCGCGCCGACGCATACCGGCCAGCCGGCCAACTGTAACAAGTGGGATGTCGTCCAAGATGGAGATAGCTGCGGCTCTATGGCGAGTGACAACGGGATATCAGTCGACCACTTTTACAACTGGAACCCGGCTGTGAGCAGGGACTGTGTAACAAACTTCTGGCTTGACCAGGCGTACTGTGTTGGCGTTTCCAGCTAGAAACAACCATCAGGACCTGTCATATGATTTGATTGCTCCGCCGAGATAGGGAATCTATAGTTTCGCGGGGGTTTGGGAGGGGGGAGAAGATACCCTAACATATGTGAGGATGTTGTCTTTAAGGATGTATTTTCCAGGATAGACGTTCTTCAGGCTAAGAAAAGAAAGTAGTGTAAAGTATATTATTTTGTTTTGTAACTGAGGTTGTAAATTCCTCGTCAATTCTCATGGCGCGTGAGGAGACTTGGGGGTGGTTAGCAGTATCAAAAGTGACCAATGCACTAATAACTAGCCTCTTTCTGCTAATTAAATGTACAAACAACAAATTCCTCAGACCCGGACTGGGGAGATGACAATCCCTTTATTAGCAATATCCTCTACCCCCCAATCCTCCGAGAATTTTGACTTGTTGCCCCGCAGACAGCGTGATTATATACCCAGCCATCATACTTCGGTTCCTTCCCTTTCTTCTTGTTGGACTTCCACTAGCAGCAGCAGTTGGAGAGCGTATGGATTGGCCGCTTGGTTGGATAACATGCAATTGTCTGACTTGTATTCTTTTCGCTGCCATCTCCCAACTGATACAATTCATCTTGAGAATCTGCTGAAATGACCCATATGCAAAATTCTTCGGGATGCCTCCTCGATGATGATGAGCATACGTCCCCCCCCCGCTGCTGCGATCGCATATTCAACCGGGCATTTCTAAAAAAGAAAGGTATCAGACCACGTCTTCTCGAATCCCCAACAAAGGATTGGTCTGGTAGCCCGCCCGACTATATGGCCAAAGACTCGCCATTTCCCAGCAAGTCGTGCCCCGAAGTAGGTCTATACTTCTCCCACTCAAGATCGAGCCACTCCTGGCGTCCCAGGCTTTCGAACAGACTCATGACCTCCGCGCTGGGTCTCCAGTCGCCAACCTGCCACTGCACCACCGGCGGTGTTGGTGCCACACCAGCAGCAGCAGCAGCATCGCCGTCTTTCTTCCTCTTCTTCTCATCACCACGCCCGGCAATGAACTTGATACCCCATCTGTGGCCCTTCCTCATCGGCAAACCGTATTCCTCCACTTCTCTGTCGTCTGAAGGGTCCCACCACAGGTACGTGAACATCTCGGCGTCCTCGAGACTCGGCATATTGTCGCGAGTCAGAGATTTGGCAAACGCCGCAAGCAGGGGCTCGATCCGCTCCCTGCAGGGCTCGGTGCGGAACATGTCCAGATCGTAATCGTACTGGTCGTCCGGGTTGTCGCCGTACTCGACGTCGAGATCTATATCCTCGTCCGTGTCGGTTTCGCGGGGGTAGTGTTCTGTGTCTGAGATCTTGTACCCTCCTTGTTCCGAGTCGTGCGGATCCTCACCACCGGGGCCGACAAAGTACCACCGCCCGTCTGGACGGAGGGAATGGAACTCGAGCCGGAATCGCCGCATCTGTGACCACTGCTGGTCGGTTTGTGCCTCGTGACTGGGAAACAAGTCCGGAGTGACGACAGCACGCACGTCGAACAGTCTTAGCTGCGCACCGAGCTTGCACAGGCCGACAGACACGGGGTCCTTATCCGCCGGATGGATCAGGTTCGGCCGGGCTACAGTCTGGTCGTGCTTAGGTCGCGAGAAAAATGGCCAGAAGTGCAGTGCGGCCCTGGTCAGACTCGCGGGAATCCTTTTCCCGCAGAGGTGCTTCTCCTGGTCCATGATGGCGGCGCCGAACTCGTGGCGGGCGTCTCGTAGGGGGCCCTCCCACGGCCAGGTGTAGTGCTCGCGCATCACCCTGCTCGGCATGGAAGAGGGCATGGGCCGCTCCCACAACCAGCGGGCATTCCACTCTTGGACAGCCGGCAGGTGGACAAGGCACTGCAGCGGCACGAGAGGAGACAGAGGGCGTATGTCTGTTGCGTTTTCGGCGCCCGAGCCGTACGCCCTTGACCTGATGGCCAGGCTGCTCACAAAGGGAAGATCGGGCAGTGTCTCGGGGTCGTGCAGTTGCAGGCGACGCGAGTGGTACCTGCGATGGTGGCATGCTGGCTCCTCTGGCTCAAAGTTCTGTGGCTGGATTTCGATCTTGATGCCGATGCTGGCTGGCGGTTCCTCGACCTCGTTATAGGCGGCGGCAATCTGCTTGTAAAAGGCACGGATGCGCACCGACATGTGGGCGCTGATGGCCATGGTCTCCTCGGCCGGTTCATGGCACGGCAGTGGCTTTTCCGCGTATTCGTCGACGAGAAGGAGCGGCAGCGGGAGATCATATTCGGAATTCCCAAACTTTGCCTCGATTGCTGCCTTGACCGTTTCGAAGATCTCACTCTCGAAATCCGGGTCGGTCTCGCGAAGCGGCATGTTAATTGATATAATGTGACGGATCAGTTGGTAGGATCTTTGTTTGGTGAGAGTGCGGGAAGTGGGGGGGGGGAAGTGGAGGGAAGTACCATGCAGGTTTGCTGCGGAAGCGGGAACGGCCATTATATATGCAGAATAACCTACCTACTTGCGGCTTGGCATCATGCAAGACTCACTCGGGGAAGGAAGAGCTATGATACAGATTACGTGACGATAAGGAATGAGCACTGATAAGGAATATGGAATAAGCGGTCGCAGCGGATACTGAGATTGAGCACTCATTCCACTTTGGATGAGCGCTCAGTGGGGGTTAGCAAAACTCGGCAGGAGGCTGGCCTTTGGCGTGCTTTCGAAGAGTTCGGAGAATGTCGTTGTTCCACACCAAGTTGTGGGGTGTCGGATCACCGGCGGCTCTCAACCTATCCACGGTTTTGAATAGGCCTTGCGGTCCCATTCTATGGTGAGCTCACTCCGCTGATCCCGGATAGCGTTGATCTGTCCTGCGATTCGTTCGGCTTGTGAGTCGTTTGCCCCAACGCTCTCTCTTGCAGTTCGATACTCGAAACTCAGCCCCTGGGTATCGGTGCGCCGTTTCCAATCCTCATGATCTTCTTTTCGAGGGTAGATAGGAGCGTCCTCATTCCTCTACAGACCCGAGCGGGCTAAAAGACTGCACAGCCGCTTCTGTTCGTTAAATTAGAGCACCGCAGCAAAAGCAAGCCTTGGGAGATTTTCGCGATGTGAACTGGCTGATAGCTCTCTTGAAATACGGGCGTGGTGTGGAAGACTGTCAGAGGCTAGAGTCGTACAGAGTAACGAGGTCGACGATGGGCACAGGTAGGGGTAGGTTTTGACTGTTATTCCAATCTGCCTTTTCCCCAAGGTCCGCTACAGCTATTCCTTATATGCACCCTGGGTCCCCCCCTCCCCCCTTAACCAAGCCTAGTTCCCTTAGCTATAACGTATATGCATAGTGAGTCGCCCATCAGAGTGAGTCGCCCACGTTCTTATCGTATATAAAAACCCTATTTTACAACTATTTATTAAAAATCCATTTTAAGCTAAAAATACAATAGGATTTCTGTTTTAGTATTTGATAAGCGTTAAATTATAGGAAATAATACTTTAAGAATTTTACTTTTAACCTTATACCTAGATCTCTTATCATGAGAGCTAGATAAGCTAGTTTATGTAAGACTGTAACAGCACAACTCCCTTAGCCAGATGGTTGTACGTCACAAGGGCATATAAGCAGTGTTGACAGCAGGGCTTGTACGCGTGCAAGCACTGACGGATCTTTTGGGTCTTTTGGGTCAATTGGTCATGGTCGCGGAGTCTAAAGGTCCTTGCCACAGAGCATCACTGTCAGCGTTCTGTTACAAAGACACTATTATAAGTAGAGTAAGAATTTCTAAAATATTATTCCTTATAATCTAACTCTTATCGGACACTAGAGCAGAAATTCTGTTGTATATTCAGGTTAAAATGGATTTTTAATAAATAGTTGTAAAATAGGGTTTTTATCTACGATAAGAACGTGGGCGACTCACTCTGATGGGCGACTCACTATGCATGTACGTTAACACTAATCTAATAGCATTATACTATTGCTTTTCTTTAACGGTAATATTAATAGCTAACTTTTATTATTAAAGTCTATGTTAGCTGCTTAGCTAAAATCCCTTAATAATCCCTTGACTATGTGCCAATGCGGCCCCAGCTACCCTGCCGACGACCCCACTAGTGCTGCGCCGGTGCCCCCCCCCCTTCTGGGCGCCTGACAAGATGGAGGATGGACAATCTTGCGGTGCTTATGCATGTGGCCGGCCTACTTGAGAAAACTCGAGAGGACTTGGAACTTGAGGCCGGAGATGCAGCTGGGCGGGCTAGTGGGTTCCCGAGACAGCTTCTCCGTAGACTGGAGGAGTGGAGATAAGGGGAAAGCACAGTTATGCTTTATGTCTTCAAGGGGGTTGCGTGTAGTAGTTCTTGTCACAGGAGAGTAAACACGGGCAGAGGGAGAAGTACCTTTAGTTGGAATATAACAGCTAAAACAACCAACACGTGAAGTACCACAGGCCCAGAGCTCCCGGGTGATCTCCCCGAGAAGAGCCCGGAGGCGGTCGCTAGCCTCTCGAACGGCGTTCGGCCGGATGGCAGACCCTGGCGGGCTCCGCTGTTGCACCGCGATACCATTTCCGTTGCTGAGATTACTAGGGTGTGAGATCAAACACTTTGGTTCAAAAGATCTCTGAGAATATTCCGCCGACATTGGGGGTGAGGGCACCCAGGCGGGTGGACGAGACCCCCTTTTCACTGCCTCTTATTGTATAGAATAAATGCAGGCTATTTTCCTATTTCACAACGGATAAGAACACATTCATTTGGTGCTTGATCGTAGATCAACCCGCTATGGTCTGTTTTGATCACAATTTAAATTACTGGTCATAGACCTGTAATTTTACTCCGGGTCGCCAATGCATCGTACATGCCAGGAAGAAGCTGCTTACAGTTCTTCCATGAGATAAACGTTAGAAACTCCTCGAATTCAGAAGCTCTCTGCCGAATTTTCCCCCTCTAACAGCCATGTCCATGTCTCTGCGCTCTTGGAACAAGCCTTGCGATCGTGAAAGTCTTGTCACTTCTGTCTGAGGCGTACGTGGACTGGCATGCCATCTTTGGGGTGGCCGATCCCGTCTCCAGCGACGTACAAGCGCTGGCCTTTTACCATATCCTTAGGGCCTTTCAACCCCCTGAGAAATGGAAAGCTGTTAGCAGTCTGCACTATACCGGGGTGAAGTACTAACTCACTTATAATCGTCCCATTCGTCCCAGGCTTCCTCGATATCGAACTCACGCAATATAAGAGCTGCAACTAGTTTGATCTCTACCAATGCGACCTCTTGACCGATGCAGTCTCGAGGGCCTCTTGCAAAAGCACGCCAGGTATCTTTGACAGGGTGTAGTCGATCCTCCGCAGATACCAGCCACCTGTCCGGCAAAAACTTGTCCACATCAGGCCACAACGATGGGTCGTGCTGCATACCGGGACCTCCATCCCAGACCAGAAAGCCCTCAGTTGAATTTTGTCTCCCGGAGTCGGGGTCGGTTAAATAGAACCCTGGCTCTCCGCCCCGCATCGTGGAGGCAAGCTGGTATAGCCGTAGCGTCTCCTTAATTACCGCCTGGGTATATCTCAACGAGTTAAGTAACTGTGGAGAGTTGCTCAGAATATCGGCAGCCTTCTCCGCGTCCGGGCCGAGTATCTCGTCATGCTCAGCGCGGACCTTGGCCAAGCTACCCGGGTTGTCCTGGAGAACCTTGAACATAAAGCACAAGGCACTCGCCGTCGTCTCATGGCCGGCAACGAGGAAGGTCTTGAGGTTACTTATGATAGTCTCTATCATGTCTGGGTCTGTGGCTGGGTTTACCGCGCGCGCATCCGCTTCGTCTGAGAGGTGCATTAGAGCAAGGTTTAGAACCGTCTTTTTCTTGGAAGGCTTTAAACCAGACTCGAGGGAGCGCATAATGCTGGGGTAGAGTTGATTGTGGATGATCTCGTTGTTATGGTCGACGGCCTTCTGTTGCCAGGGAAACAGGTAACCAAAGCTGAAAGCTTGTCTAATGCCCATTAAACGTAATTGGTCTGCGAGGGCGATTCTTAGGGGGCCGCCGATAGGGTTTGTTTGCTCATGCAGACGTTCGTCCCTTGAAAGTGTCAGTAATGAAGTCCGCAGCTGAGTTGCGCGATGGTGCCGGCTTACAACACTGCTCGGACGATGATGTCAAAGGTAAGAGCTGTCGTCATGTTACGGAACTGAAACATCGGCCCCCAAGACCCGTTCGGCCCAACCCTTTGACGCAGGTTCCCCGCGAAGACCTTAATCTCTTCTATGAGTTCCGGGACTATCGTAGAGACGTTCCTAGAGCTAAACCCTGGGTTAAAACAGGACCGCCACTTCTTCCACTCATCACCTTGCAGGGTGGCAATATCTTTCCCCTTAGTTAGGGGATTCATGAAGTCTAGTGAAGTCTGATGCTTGTCGAGGTTTTTAGTTTGAGTAAACTGCGCCGCTACTGTATTCTTATAAGCAGCTACGATAGGCGACCTCATGATAGGCCAAAGATCGAGGTAGATCACCGGTGGGCAGTGATCCAAATCTGGAAAGTATCTCTTGTAGTTGTTAATGATCCATGGATGGAAATTGCCAATGTTGATGTCTTTCGGGTACTCTTTGCGGAATTCGAACATGACACCCAAGTGTCCCGTTATCCAGGAGTGCGGTAGCATGGGCTGAGGCTAATTGTTAACCCCTTTGCAGATGAATGTTGGTCGTTCGGTACTCACAATGCCTTGCGCACGCACCTGTCTGAACTTCCTCCTGGTCGTGTATGCTCTCCATATTAATTTAAGAAGAAGCGTGCATGTAACAGCTGCTGTGAGAGTCAATATCAATGGCAACATTGCCGCCGATGTTGATGAGATCATGTAACCCAAGGCTTTTCAATCCTTCGGGGGGAGTTGATTGAGCCAAAGTAGTCGTTGGTGTTCATGAATACAAGGCATGGAGATGCGAGGGCTGTCTAACAGTCCCACGTAAATGTGGCAAAATAGGCGGGCTGCTGTAAATACATGCGTAGACTAAAGAGAACCTAGGCTTAACGGAGAGTCCAAGAAAGGAAGTTTGTTGAAATTTCCCTCCTTGGTCGCGCCGGTGAGCTTAAGCTGAGCTCCGACGGAAATTGGGGCATGGTTCGAGAGTGTTAGTCTACGAGTCAGCAGTTGCGTGCGCTAGGTCAATCAAAGTTGACCCGATAGGCGTTACATGGCAAACCAGTGATTAAGGCGTGAACTGGCGAGGCGGTGTGAGGATGCGACCGTTTTACTGCTTCGAGGTTAAACATTCGCTGTACTGATGAGACCACGTTTGGCTTTGCACAGTTGCTCAATGGGATCCTAGCCCATCCCGTTGTATATGCGGCCGACTTCGACTTTTGGCTCACAAGGAATTTATATTGTGGTCTACCCTAGTAACCTGCAGACAAGAAAGTTAAACAGGACGATGAGGTAGACAGGGGTTGCGCATTACACTGAGAATTATCCATGTGAAACCCCAACAAAAAAAGTCAATGACAACAAAAAGCCGCATATCTCGTAAACTCCTCATCCCCCAAGAGCTGCTCCATTTCATCAGCAAACAAACTAACAAGCAGCTCAATACCGCCGTAGGTCTTCATTGGCAGCACCATGCATAGTCTGAAGTTCGCATTAAACGCATCCATCAACGGCCGTAATGACTCGGGCTTTCCATCATTCTCAAAAATGTCCGCCCCGAAATTGATCTTATCTAGCGGTAACAACAGTACCGACGTAATCATAACATCGAATCCGTCAAGCCGCGTAAAAGCGTGTTTCAACTTTGTATAATCTGGAACTTCGCGCATAAGTGTGAATGCGTCTTTGACCAAATCTGGGTTCACTTTAGCCGCTTGAGCTCTGATGCGAAGAGCGACGTCGCGGAGACTCGTCGCCTCAGCAGCCAGCTCTACCACTGGCATAGGGACTTTGTTCACAATGACCAGGTTCCCCGCGTAAGACGGAGGGAGTAAAGGGTCAAAGTCCGGACGACCATCGACTGGAGACTCGAGATGCGAAACCTCGTCTGGTGGTGTGGCCTGCCCTGCGGCGATGGCGGCCTTGTAACGGGCTTTCATCAGAGCTCTCCAGAAGAGAGAGAGCAAGGCGTCGTTAGCCGACAAGCCTGTTCCGTGTTGTGTCTCCCCAAGAACATCTCTTTTGAGCTTGTTGAAGTTTTCAGGCGAAATGTAAAAGATGCTAGACTCCATCTTCCGATTCTGTGCTAGGGGTTGGGCAGGATCCTCTGTCCCTGCGTCCTCCGCATCCGGGGCTTGAAAGCCGAGGAAGCTCCACGTGTCGCGCAGGATCTCGGAGACGGGCTTAGCAGGCGTTCTGCTCCACAGCCGCTCAAGGAGAGTACGATCGAAACTTTCTAGCGCCAGCCAGCTGCAGACGTCTCCGGCAGGCTGGCTCAAGTTGCGACAGTGCTCCGCCCATGCCCTCATTGTCGTGACCATGCCGGTGGCATCGTTGGCTGAGTGATGGAACCCCGTTGCAAGAAGGCAACCGCCATTGACAAAATTTGCCTGGGCAAGAAAAATATCCACTCCGCCAGATAGATCTGGGACAAATGGTGCAGCCAGAACTAACTCATCGTCGAACGCAGAGAACTCGAATCCGGCGTCCCGGAGATCTTCGAAGTCCGGGAGGACCTGCGAGAGATCTTTGAACACTAGCTGCCGGGGAGAATCGTGCGAACTGCTTGCAGCTGTTCGGTCGTATGAGACAATGATATGCCCCGGCCGCCAGTCGGGCTCGCGTTTATCCCTGAGAAAGATGCGGCCATCCAAAAATGGAAATTGTCGAAGCGTGCCCCGGAGTCCAGCTTCTAGATGAGAAAATGCTCTCTGAAAACTGACACCGGGTTGCAGTGGCAGGTAGATGATGAATTTGATGTATACTCTAGGTGGAATCAGGTCGAAAACGCTCAGCTGAGTTGTAATTGTGTCGGGTGACTTGCAAGCTGGGCCGGTGCTGACCTGGTCTGCGGCTGTGGTGTAGGCGTGAGTTGCCATGGCGAATAATCAGGGCTAGTTTTACACTTCAATCGGTGCATCTACCCGACAAACAGTTGGAAACAGTTTTTGAAAAACTGTGTTTGGGGGCACGACTTAATATGTCACCTGCTCGACGCGAGCAAGCTTCATACATAGAATTGCGCCCGGAACATCCAAAAAGGGAATCTGCAGGCCCCAAACTTAAAATGAGGAGGGAGCATGATGCTTTTGTGAGACTTGTTCAGATAGTGGTTGTGTTGACATCACATTTAAGGCTACGGGTTGCAAAGTAAATCGAAGTCATGGGTAGTTGCGGCGCAATGCCACATCTATTTTGTCGATTTGGAATGTGTCTCCGGCCACCAAGTCCTCTTCATAGCCCGAGCGTAGAAGTTCAATGGCCTGATAACTATAAACTCCGGATCATACACAACAGCCTCAGTAGAAGCGTCTTCAAAATGATATCGGTATACCAGCTTCGCCATGACGCTCTTGACTTCCAGCAACGCTAGGTTGTATCCCACGCAGCCACGCGTTCCTGCAGCGAATGGCGTGTACGACATTTTGTGTCGACTCTTGACGGCATCTGTATCCCATCTATCTGGTTCAAAACGTGAGGGATTTTCCCAATGTGCCGCGTTCTTGTGCAGTGATGGAAAGGTAGGAATGATAACTGAGCCTTTGGGAAGGAAATAACCCCCCGGTAGGACGACATCTTCCCGCGCATTTCTTGCAGTTTGGAAAGACGGATTGTGCATTCTCTGGGTTTCTTTCACAAATTTGTCCAAGAATGGCATCTCGGTCAGTTCGTCATAAGACCACTCTTTCTGCGGCACTGCACCATTGTCCACGAGTTCCTGTAACAGACGTTGCTGGTTGCCAGGGTACTTGACAAGGGCGTAGATCAGCCACGCTAGTAGCGATGATGTGGTGACGAAGCCAGCACCAATCATAATGACGCAGTTGCTGAGCATCAAATCCTCAGGCAATTTGTCTCCATTCTCATTAGTGGCGCGCCGCAGATAATCTGCCACACATGTTGCGCGAAGTGCTGCGTCTTTCATCGGCAAGTCTCCAGAGGTCTTCACAGATTGTTCGATGCCTCTTGCGACACCGCTCCACAGCAGCTCCCTGACGAGGCGAAGTCGCTTTGGCGTGCCGAATGGGAGATAACCGTACCAGCTACCTCTCAACGAAGTTTTCTTCATAAGAGAAAGATATTCGCCCAGCAATCGTATGGTTTCGTGAGGTTTTGAGTCTATCGACTCAAAATGGCCTAGGTCCATACCCAATATCACTTTCCAGATAATTTCACCCGCCATTTTAAAGGTGTAATGATATACGTTGAAAGCCATTTCCTTGTCGTCTAGCTCATCAAACACCTTGTATGATCTGTCGACGCATGCCTGCAAGATCGGTGTATAGTGTCGCACTCCTTTAGGCGTTAAGCTGGGAGGGATAAACTTATGTGCTAGCTTGAACGCTGGAGCATCGCTGTCGCAGGTAAATAGTGCCTCGTTGTTTCGCATATAGTACAGCGGATGGCTAGGGTCTGATGTGGTCTTAGTGAAGAATTGCCCTTCACGCAAGACTTCTCGAGACACGTCTGGGTCATTGGTGAGGTAGATCGTTGTGCCCATGTTCACCGTCTTGATGACTGAGCCGTAGCGCTCCAAAAGGCGGTCATAGTTTCCCAGAGGATCGGGATACAGCTCGTACCGGTTACCGACGTACGGGAGAGGCTCCGGCCCGGCTGGTTCGCGGACGATCTCACCATTGACTCTGATCTGAACAGGGACATCGCATTTTTCAATCTCACCAAGACATGTAAGAACGCTCCTACGATTGTAGAAAGAAATTGCTGGAGTCGATATGAGCCACATTCACACATGACAGAAGCTTCGCTCACTGACAATTAGAATCGGAAACGGAAAAGACTTTGGCAATTCCGGCTTTGAGCTCTTGCATGCTCTTGATGCTTGGGAGAGTGAGTGTCTGGCATCGCTCGAGAGAGCCATGGCCGATGGTGAACTGTTGTTGGAACATATCGCTGCTCGACAGAGAGTTGAGCCTTGGTTGGTGATGCAGGTTGAACGATGACGATGGGTTTGTTGATGGACCCAATTTGCCTTTGTTCAACATAACTTAGCCGACTGATCGTGTATATCATGATGATTCTTGTTTCCCCGACCAAAGCAGGGCCGAAGTACGACTCGCTCACTCCCTACCCAACTTTGGACATGCCCCAGTTGCGCTTTTCTCGGAGAAGTCCAAAAGCGCATAGCTGGGAGACCGAATCGGGATGTCCCGCTTGGACCGGTCCGTGCAATTGCCGTGTTGGGCCGGTCCGTACTCCACTTTTCGGCTGCGTTCTCACAACCGATGATGTCTGGGCTATCCTGGGTTAAATGACGACGAGTACCAAAGCCGAGAGAAAGATTGTTTCGTCAAAAACAAATGGAAGCGCCGTACAGGACACGGAAACAAGTTTTCATGCAGAGTAGTACATTCATGCTATCATAGTTGCGGCCACTATGAAGATCTATACCCCAGCACAACTAGAAAAACATCATGACGTGAGTGATCTATGGGTTTCAATTCGTGGAAAAGGTAGGTGTCGACATCGGTCATATAAATCAACATTAACTTTACATAGTCTATGACGTGACTAGCTATGTGGATGATCATCCAGGCGGCATAGAAGTGTTGAAAGACGTCGCGGGTTCTGATGGCACCGAGAGCTTCGAGTATGTAGGGCATTCTGAGGATGCCTGGAATACATTGCATAGGTTTCAAGTCGGTATTTTAGAGGGATATGTAAGTAAACAAGACCTATCATACATCATGTTCAATCTTTTTACTAACCCGGAGCAAAGAGGGATGATGAGGGCCAGGACAAATTGACCCAAGCCTGGGATACTTACCGCTCTCAGGTCAAAAGAACAGGATCTCATCGTCTTGGTTCAAGCGCCCTTGTTTTGGGCATATCTTTGCTTGGGATTGGTTTTCTGTTCAAAAAGCTCCTTCAAACCAATGCTGCTTCCGAAGAGACGGTCGTCGGACAAAGGTTTTTTGATTCGGATTGGTCGGGTATGTTACCTTTTTGGATGGGAGTTTTGATCGCTTCTGTTCTAAGCATGAGCGGGTATCTTTATTTGTATGCGCAGTTCACGAAGACGTTGGAGTACTACGGTGAAGTTTGGGATTATCCTTCATACTTCAGCTGTAAAATGAATAGGCCGAACGTCTGATATTGGAACTGTCTTGATTTTGAAGAAGAGAGCTCACATCAGTGAGTTATCCATTAGTCTGACTCGTTCACATAGAAGGACCTACATGATAGTTTGCCCATGAACTTAAAGCCTGCCATCTCTCCTCGTATATAAGTACGAAAGCCTCCCCGTTCAAGATTGCCAGATCAGAAGGTTAACCGAATACTCGTCATCAAAATGCACACTTACTTCCTTGGGCTTAGTCTGGTAGGCTACGACTCCCTTTGGGGACGCATGATCCGCAGCGGCGTAGCGGGAGCAGTAGGAATTGTCAAGCGGACAGGCACATTCCCAAATGGAGACCTCCTTCGAACCAACTTCACCGGCATGTACGTTTTCGATCAATTTCTCATTCCGGCCGTTATATTTTACAACAATATTCTCAGCAATGGTTCATCAGCAGACCGCATGCTGCTCGTGAGTCTTTTCACTACTATGCAGACCATGTCCCATTGCATGTTGGTGCTCGGATGGAGACGGGGTAAAAGACCATGGTGGGCTTCGTGGTAAAAATACATGTCCTATCTCTAACAGAGATCAACGCTGATGAATGGTAGGGAGTATTTATTTTGGGGCACATTCAATCAGGCCTGGGGCGCGGCGGCTGTGTATCCTCTTTGGTGTTTCACTCATGCCCAGCGACTTCTAAACGTTGGCCAGAAGACAGATGAGGAGGAAGATGTTGGTTCGACTGAGGGTAGGGAGGCTCTCTCAATACTCGCGACGTCGTTCCTGGGTGCAATCACTCCCGCAATCATACTCTATCCGGCATTCAATCCAAGTTGTACCACCCATCAGAGACAGGGGCTGATCGCATTCTACCGCTTCGCTCCACTCATACAAGCCTTGGCGCATCCCCTTTTTATTTGGATTTACGGAAAGATTCCTCAATCCAGGATTCGAAACCGCGGGTCAGCCAAGCCAAAAGCGTACGTTGCGGCGTCACTAGTTTTCTCGGGTATGACGGCAGCCATAGGACACGGTTGGGCTCTGTTTTGTTCAGGGAAGGGTGGTGTCCGTCGAATATTTTTGCCGGCTGAAGGTCTCGACGTGCGTAGTCCGATGGCCATTGCTGATGGGGCGCGTGACTTTCTGCAGATGGATATTTTCGTCATCACGGCAGCCTTGGTTCCTTTTGCCGACCTCGTTTTCAGGTCGTCTCGCCTTTTCAAACGACTACGCAAGCGTAGCACTTGGCTTGCAACGGGATTGGACTCATTCATCTTAAGGATAGGTGCCCTCACGCTTGCCAGTAGCATCATCTCACCTGGCGCGGTGATGGCGTTTTCTCTTGCAGGAAGAGTATATTATTGAAAGTCCCTCTAGTATGAATAGCTTCGCACAAAGTAGTGTCAGACACAATCAGAAGAGCTGTCGCAAACCGGTTCCTGCTCGGCTCCTTGATCATTGGCCCTCACCCCCGCCCCTGTCGACAACATGCCTAGTAAGCTTGCTTTTCTTGGCGATTTCTGACGCAAGTTTTGACAAAGGTGATGGACTCAGTAATTCAAACACAGACATGTCGCTCTGCAAGTCCCGGAAAATATGATTGCGAAGTTCGACAGCTTTGAGCGAGTCGACTGATCAGAGTCAGTAAGAAGTGACGCACAAACATGAGCCAAGTGAGAACAGTATAGAGAGAGACGTACCTCCAAAATCGTAAAACGATTTCTCAGCATCGACATCGTCAGGCGCAACATCCATCGCTTGGGCAGCGTAGGTCTTGAGGACTTGTTCGAAGACGAGCACTGCATCAGCGAAAGTCTGTGCCTGTGCAATTCTCTCTGCAGCTGGTGGCTGATGCGCAGTAATGCCTGACACCGAAGACGAATCGTGATTTACTCGATGGTTAAATTTGCCGTCTCTAGTCCAGGACACCGCTGAAGGTCCACATGGCATGGAGCTGCCTAGTCCAAGTACGATTTGTGGTTCGATGGGTTGACCATCGGCGGTGCGGCCTCGCATGGCTGCCCTTATCACAACGTCCAATTCTTTTTGAGTTGTCTGTAAGCCATCCCATCGATGCTCGTACATCTGAAGATACGCCTCCATGTCGAAATCTCCGGTGAAGTGGGCCGAGTCAGTGACTAGTCCAACGTCGATTGCAGTAGCTGCGAGATCTTGACTTTGACGGTAGTGTGCGAAGGCGTCCTCAAAAGTGTTTCCGGCGCTGTAGTTCGACTGCGCTGCATTACCAATGACACAGGTTATGGATGAAAGCAGAATAAAAAAGTCGACATTCGTAGGCATGAAGTTATGTAGATTCATTGTTCCCTGAATCTTGGGCTTAGTTGTCTTTTGCCATTGATCGTAAGTCATGTTTTCGAAGATAGCATCCTGCAAGCCGCAATGTTAGTATACTCAACTGAAAGCTGCAGAAACCCGGTGGCCCTACCTCCAGCACCATTGCACATTGAACAACGCCTTTGATGTTTCTTCCTTGGTCTACCAATCCTTGAACTGCACACTCGACTTGTGATGCGTTTGAAATATCGCACTTGAACGCATCCACTTCCAGCCCACGTTCACGAAAGGAGTCCAAGTCTCTCAGATTCTTCTCGCCCCCCGATCGAGACAGAAAAACGACGTGACCGGCACCATGCCGGAACATCATTTCCGCAATTCGCAATCCCAAGGCACCAAGGCCACCAGCGAGTACATACGTTGCTTCTGAGTCTAGTTGAAGTTCAGCTGGCCGAGAAGGACGAATCAGAACACTCGAATCGTAGTCAAACCGAAGAATGAGTTCACGAGCGCTATTTTTCGACCTTGGATTGCTCAGTTCCGAGACGGCGGCGACCTCACATGGTGTAATTGGCATAATTCTCCCATTCTCAACCATATCGAATGCTTCATGGAATAGGCGCTTTGCCAGGGCAGGCTTGGCTTGGAACAATCGGGATGGGTCCGCCCTGAGGACGGTGACGTTCCGATTGATGTCGGTTCTTGTGAGCCCTGGATTGAAATATCCGCGAAAATCGACGAAGACACCAAACTCTGACAAGCACTCAAAAGCTGCCGAGGAGGAGGTTTTGCCGCAACAAAGAACCACATCCGCTCCTAGCCCATTCGTATGCTGCATAATAGCTGTGCGGCAATCGCTCGAGATGTATTCAAAGACTCTGTCCTCACAAAGCCGTAGTTTCTGGCAGATTTCCTGTTTACTTGAAGAGCCACTGGGGACGGCGTAAACCTCTGCGCCAACCAGAGTCGCGAGTTGGACAGCTACCTGGCCGATAGGTGAATCCACTCCATGAATGATAACCATCTGGCCGCATTCTACCCTTGCCACCTCGAGCAACGCATATTGGGCTGCGACCAGTGCAGGAATTGTTGACAATGCTTCCTGGTAACCGAGTTCTTGAGGAAGCTGTCGAACAAAAGACTCGTGAACTTGAACTCTGGTTCGGCAAGGGCCGGACTGTAACGTCATCACACGCTGGCCAGCCTGAAAGTTCACGACTTCACGTGAAGTTGCTGCAACAACTCCAACAGCAGAAGTAGATATCATGCCTTTAGGCTGTCCACCTGAATCTTCCGCTGCATCAATTTTCAAGGCCGCATATTCCACTTCGACTTGGATTTCTTGCTTGCGCAGCGGTGCACATCCTTCATGGTTCTCAATCCAGACGAAGCAGCCGTTGTCTTGCACCAGTGCGTGGGGATCCGCCCTGCGCAAGGCTCCCTTGATCGGTTTGAGGTTTTCACCGCTGGGGGCAAGGTCTGTATCGATGCCCTTGTCTTCGACAAACCTGGGCACATAGATAGTTCCATTCATCTCAGCGTATTCTAGCTCCATTAACTGTGAGGCGCTCTGCGTGGAAGAAAGCCAAATGTCCATGATCACATTGACAGTTGACTCTGACCCCAAGTCAATTTCCCTGCTCAGATCAAGGTGGGGCAGTGTAATCTGCGAATACTCAGTGCGCATAACGCGCAAAAGCCCTTGAGATGGTGCGAACTGCAGGCCACCGTCCCAGTTCCGCATGAGACCGCCTCTCGTGATCCAAAGTAGATGCTTGACCCTGGATACGAGATGTTTGAATCGAGTAAACTCTTCTTCAGTCCATCCAGAGACAAATGGCGACTCAGCCTCGAGTAGTGATATGACATAGCCGCCTTGGAGCTGATCGACGTCATCCAGAGTTGTTAGATGAGGCTGACACCCAAGCATTCGTAAGTTGTCAAGTAGCTTCTTTACTAATGCCAATGACTGCTTAGACGGCTGAATTGGTTGAATGATGTAAACGTCTTCAGGCATTTTCAAGTTGTCGGTTGCCGTTCGCTTGTGAGCCAGAAGGAGTGTTTCTCGGGTTCCCTGCTGTCTCTCGTTTGCCCATGTGATCAATCCAGACGATGCAAGGACTTCTTGGACTTTACGCTCTTCCTCTGGAGAGACTAGAGACAGCCCAAGTACCCCCAAGTGACCATTTGAGCGAGTAAGTTCACACAGATGAGAAAGAGCTGAAAAGTCTCTCATTGTGTGGCCAGAGGCGTCCAAAATCAGGACCAAATCAAAAGTCTGCCCGGAAAATGGCAATTTCTTGTCATGTATGTGCCACATCTTGATGCCCACAGAAAGCCGAGAGTTCAATAGTAATGACTCAGTCAATTCCCTGACTTCTTCCGTCGCCGCAACGAGTGAAACTTGGAAGGGACTTTTATCTTCGCTGTCCTTGGTAGATTCGAAAAGGAGCAGCAAGTTTTGCAACATTTGTTGTGAGATTTTTGTTGCATCGGTGACTACAATGAGAGCTTCGTAATTCCGCAGCTTGTGATATAATATTTCCAAAAACGGAAACAATACGCTCAAGATAGCCGTCTCTCGGAAAGCCTCCTGAACCCAACGCTCTGTGTTCGATCTCAGTAGAGTCTCAGTTGCGCGGATGAACTCAAAATCTTCCTTCCACTGAATTTTGGCGGAGACTTTGCTTGCCGTTCCCTCGTTGGTGGACGGCGAGTCTTGCAAGGAGGTCACTTGCCTCAATGCGAAGTTTCGAACTACCAATTTAGGACTGTTCCAGGCTTCGTCTGAAACGACCAAGTCTCCAGCAGTCTCGCGGCCATTGATGCGCAAGCGCTTGGCAAACCCGGTGTAGACACTACCCTCACCCTGCGGCAAGTCTGTAGAGATGTACATTTGTTCAAGTGTGTAAGGCACCGCCGCCTCTTTTAGCGGCTTACCGTCAGAGAATGCGATGAAAAGGAGATGGAAAATGGCGTCCATGGTAGCTGGGTGAATGAGATGAGGGTACTCAAAGTTGGAAGGCATTGATGATTTGGTGTCTGGGATGCGGACTGAGCCATAGGCGCAGTACTCGCCGGGGTTAGCGGCCGCTTGAAAAACATTTCGAAATGTTGGCCCATATTCAATGCCTACAGCTTCGAGGTCGTTGTATAAAGAGTCAATATCAATATCCTTCGAGGTTTTCGTCGTGACTTCCTTCCAAGTAGAGATCAAGCTATCCCACTCTTTCTCGGAATCCATGCGATATTTTTCATCGTACGCTAGAGTAAGCGATCCGTGACAGTTCCTCGTCCAAGACCCTGTTGTGGAGGTAGAGTACACGGCGAAATCCCAAGTGTCGGGCGATGTTTCGCCGGGCCGAAGGCTGATTTCTGTTTGCACGGCTTGGTCTCTTGACGGTATTACTAGACCGCGTTCGAATTTGAGGTTCTGCAGAATAATCCCCTTGGGCGTGTACTTTGAATCTATCAGTTGGCGAGCAGCCTCAATGGCCATCACAATCATGCCCGCAGCCGGATACAGCATGGTTGCCGTGATCTTGTGATCTTCAATCCATGGATTCTCGGAGATTCTCAAAAAGTTTCGCCACCTGGGCTCCATGGGGTTTTGCAGGTCGACTGGAACCCCCAAAAGATCTGTTCGTGGACTACTCGGAAACCTATTTGACCGGGTGGCCGCCGACTCGTGCCAATACCCCTTGTTGTGATTCCAAGGATATGATGGAATGTCTGGGAGTGCCACTGGCGGTGGTTCAGACGAAAGACCGTTGACTTTGGAAAGTTGGACCCCATGCCCCGAAGCCCAGAGCTGGCCGGCAAGTTGCATGGTGGTCATTTCAGCGTCCTTTTGGCGAGTGATGGCCGAAAGGTAAGGCGCCTCCTTGGCAGCTTTGCTCTGACTGGATTTGACAATTTCCGCAACAGGACTTTGCAGGGCTCCATGAGGACCAATTTCGATAAAGGCGCTCCAAGCAGTCCGACCATGACCGCGTCCTCGCGATGCATCCGTTGCAAGCTCTAGAAGATTACTCATGGCCTGAGAAAACCGGACTTGTTCGCACATGTTCCTCATCCAGTAGTTTCCATCCAGATCTCCCGATGATACGGGTTTTCCGGTAACAGAAGAGAACATCGGCGCGACTTGGTCCTGTTGACAGAGTGGAATAATTACTCCCATCCGATCGAAATACTCCTGAGCCACATTCTCCATATGGGGAGAATGGTATGCGGTCTGGACGCGAAGCATTCTTGTGAACTTTCCATCCGCTGAGATGAGCTCGCACAGCTTAGAAATCGAAGAATAATCTCCCGACAACGTTACGCTGGAGGGACTGTTGACACACGCAACCACAGCTGATCGATGGGGAATCTGAGCGAGGTAGATTTCTGCGTCCTTCTCGGACAAACCAGCTGCGAGCATAGCACCTACTTGTGGGCTGACGATCCCCGCGACTTTAGCTGAGCACACACCTCGAAGATAGGCAATCTTGACGGCGTTGCAGCGTGATAGCAAGCCTGCCGCATATGCTGCTCCTAAGAAACAGTTAAGAATCCACAGAAATATCATGCATGAGCAAAGTCTTACCAATTTCACCACTCGAGTGGCCGACAACAGCTTTTGGTGTAACTCCCCAATACCGGAGCAAATCAACCAAGGCGATCTGCAAAACAGTGCATAGCACCTGACTGTACTGTGGCAGATCGACATTCGAGTCTGAGGTCTTAGAGAGCTCGTCAACTAGATCCCAAGGGCATCCGTAATGTTCCAGAAGAGCCTGAGACTTGTGGATGCTGTCTCGGAAGACATTGTTGTTAAGAAGCTCTCTGCCCATGGCCGGCCATTGAGCCCCTTGGCCAGTAAAGATGAAAATTGGATTGTCGTGCTTAGCTGCTCTCTTAAATTTCAGAAGCCCCTTTGACATTTGCTGTTGAAGATCCGACACCGACTCGGCGATGGCAAAACTGCGGTACTCGAAATGGGATCTTCGCGCCGAGAGGGTGTAAGCAATATCGCTGATGAATCTGGGACTCGAAGTGGCCTCTTTGTTTGAAAAGAGGTCGACATAAAGTGGTACAAATCTTTCAATGCCGTTCTGGTCCTTCGCACTGAAAACAAAGAGCCTTTTGCTAGCGTCTTCTCTGGGGGAGTCGGATCCAATGCTAATGCCAGACTCTGAAGAATCGTCTTCATAGGTGCTTGTTTTGTGATTCCCCGACAGATTGTGACTGCGAAGGTAGTTGTACGCGTCGTCCAGGATGACGTGGGCGTTAGCGCCTCCAAAACCGAACGAGTTGACGCTGATGCGACGTTGACCCTTGGTTGGCCATGCCATGTTCTCCGTAGGTAGGGCAAGATTCCAATCAGAAAGCTTCAGCTTTGGATTTGGTTTCTCGATACCCGCTGTAGGAACAAGTATGCCCTTTTCCAAGCACAATATTGACTTGAGAACACCAGCTAGACCTGAGCATCCCTCGGTGTGTCCAACATTTGCTTTGATACTGCCAACATATAGCGGGCCAGATTCAGCCGTACGCCCGGCTCCAATGGTTGCTCCTATGGCTGAAAGCTCAATGGGGTCCTTACACAAGTTAGCGGAAGCTTTTTGCATCGAGATAATGTCTAATACGCACACCAAGAGGAGTCCCTGTGCCATGCGCCTCAAAGTATTGAGTGTCGGCAAATGACAAGCCTGCAGAACTGTATGTGCTCCTTATAAGCTCGGCTTGTGCATCGGAGCTTGGTTGTGTGATTCCAGGCGTCTTGCCATCTGCGTTGACCCCTGTGCCACGAATTATTGCTCGAATCGTGTCGCCATCTCTCAGCGCATCTCTTAACCTCTTGACAATCAAGCAACCGACGCCTTCTCCACGCCCATAGCCATTAGCTCTGTGGTCAAAAGAGTGAGAAAGTCCCTCGGGGCTAAGCATGTGCATTGAAGAAAGTTGATGCATGAAGTTTGGGTGCAAGATCAGGTTGACACCTGCAACAAGCCCCTGCCATAGAGTTAGTTGATTCCCACCCGAAGTCTTATCATGCAGTCCTTTTCGTACGCACCATATTGATTTCGCCAAGTTTTAAGGATTGGCATGCCAAGTGAAGGGCATAAAGACTGGACGAGCATGCTGTGTCAAGTGTCAAGCTGGGTCCCCGGAGACCAAAAAACCACGAGACTCTATTAGCGATCATGGCCTCGCTCAACCCCGAAGCTGCAACATCTCCGACATCGTAGATCTCATGGGTCGATAGCTGCTCGTAGTCGTTGGTCATACATCCCACATAAACACCCGTCTGGGAGTTCATGAGAGTATCCACTGGAATACCAGCTTTGATCGGCACACATTAGTAAAGGAACATGAAGCAAAGAATATTTGAATCTTATCGTACCATTTTCAAACCCTTCAAAACTGACTTCTAATAGTAGTCTTTTCATAGGGTCCATTCCAGCAGCTTCTTTGGCTGTCATAGAGAAGAATGGGGCGTCAAAAAGAGAAATATCCTCATCAAGAAAGTAGCCGTGCTTCACACTGATCTACGGAATCAAATTTGTTAGTGTAAGCCACGAAAACAACGTCGAGTATTTACGTACAGATCCTTTACGATCAGGGTCAGGATGGTACCATGTATCAGCGTCCCATCGCGAGGGTGGAACTTTATCATGGCCACTTTTTCCATGACTGATCATGTCCCATAGCCTGCCCAACGACGTTGTCTTGCCAGGTAGACGACACCCGGTGCCAATAATGGCAATTGGTTCTTGTTCTTTGGAAGGTCTCATGGTGGTTCTTGTTAGTTGTTGCTGATTGGTTGAAAACAAGTGGTTGGTGCGGTCTGCTGCACCAGGTAAGAAGAGCTGAGAGCCCTGGTAACATTCAGATCTGATGAGATTACCATCACTGTCAACCAAGTCATCAGCACAGTACATTGACGTACCTGTATCATCAAGCTACAGAGCCGCATATTATTGCCCGGACATCACTTATTGCTGGTAGAGACAAAGTTCCGGCGTCTTGAGACGAAAATGCCACCGTCGGCCATCGCCGAAAACGTCGAAATGTATATAAACTACCCGATTTGGACGCCCGAACTCGCTTGAGATGCCAACCGAACCTCGCCACACCAACTTGAGCAACAAGTTTGCCACGTGTTCGGAATAAAACTTCCCCAATAAGAAGGTTTGTATTTGCCTCTCATGCAGGCGGATTGCGAATGCGACCTGCATGTTTTTTTGCTTCGAATCACTGCTGTCAAATATGAGAATTCTTGCATTGCATGGCGTTGGCAGCTCTGCCAAAATCCTTGAGACGCAACTTGTCGGTTTGATGAGGTCAGTCGATGCGAGCTACGAGTTTGTGTTGGTCGACGGTTCGTTTCCCTCACACCGAGGACCTGGTAAGCTTGACAGCAGGACACCACTTCCAGCAAAATGCCACGAGCTCCTCATGCTAATGTCATGGTGCAAGGT